>NC_057802.1:32240197-32569839 GCF_018294505.1 Triticum aestivum
AGGGGGGAGGAGATATTTCGTGGGGGGGGGGAGTGTCGGTGGAGTGGGTGGGGGTGAGGGGATAAGGAGGGGTGGGTGGCCGGCTGGGCCTGGGGGTTGGCCCAGTTGGGCCAAGGTCCAGTGGGGGGGCTCCTTTTCCTTTTTTTCTGTTTGTTTTCTCTTTTGTAATTTCTTTTTATTTATTTATTTTCTTTTCTCTTTTCTCTTTTGTAATTATTTAGGCATTTTATAAAAATGTGTTTACTACACCATATTTACTTATGCAAAATATGGCATCTCCCGAACATTTTGTTTTAAATTTGAAAAACTTTTATTGTTGACACTAATTGAATTTAAATTATGAAACGGTTTTGGATCATCGCATGGTTAACAACAGTAACCGAGGTGACGTGGCATGATTATCGGGGAATTACTGTAGCTTTATTACCCGGGCGTTACAATGTCTTACTTTGATTTGGCGGTGTTGTTGGATGAAGCGGCCCGGACCGACATTACATGACCGCGTTCATGAGACTGGTTCTACCGACGTGCTTCGCACAAAGGTGGCTAGCGGGTGTGTGTTTCTGCAACTTTAGTTGAATCGAGTTTGACTACGCCCGGTCCTTGTTGAAGGTTAAAACAGGACACTTGATGAAAAATCGTTGTGGTTTTGATGCGTAGGTAAGAACGGTTCTTGCTAGAAGCCCGTAGCAGCCACGTAAAACTTGCAACAACAAAGTAGAGGACGTCTAACTTGTTTCTGCAGGGCTTGCTGTGATGTGATATGGTCAAGACATGAGGTGATATAATTTGTTGTATGAGATGATCATGTTTTGTAACAGAGTTATCGGCAACTGGCAGGAGCCATATGGTTGTCGCTTTATTGTATGCAATGCAATCGCCATGTAATTGTTTTACTTTATCACTAATCGGTAGCGATAGTCGTAGAAGCAATGGTTGACGAGACGACAACGATGCTACGATGGAGATCAAGGTGTCGCGCCGGTGACGATGGAGATCATGACAATGCTTCGGTGATGGAGATCATGAGCACAAGATGATGATGGCCATATCATGTCACATATTTTGATTGCGTGTGATGTTTATCTTTTATGCATCTTATTTTGCTTAGTACGGCGGTAGCATTATAAGATGATCCCTTACTAAATTTCAAGGTATAAGTGTTCTCCCTGAGTATGCACCGTTGCGGCAGTTCGTCGTGCCGAGACACCACGTGATGATTGGGTGTGATATGCTCTACGTTCACATACAACGGGTGCAAGCCAGTTTTCCACACGCAGAATACTCGAGTTAAACTTGACGAGCCTAGCATATGCAGATATGGCCTGGAACACTGAGACCGAAAGGTCGAGCGTGAATCATATAGTGGATATGATCAACATAGTGATGTTCACCATTGAAAGCTACTCCATCTCACGTGATGATCGGACATGGTTTAGTTGATTTGGACCACGTGATCATTTAGATGACTAGAGGGATGTCTATCTAAGTGGGAGTTCTTAAGTAATATGATTAATTGAACTTTAATTTATCATGAACTTAGTCCTGATAGTATTTGCATATCTATGTTGTAGATCAATAGCTCGCGTTTAGATCCCCTGTTTTATTTTTGATATGTTCCTAGAGAAAAACTAAGTTGAATGATGATAGTAGCAATGATGCGGACTGGGTCTGTGATCTAAGTATCCTCATTGTTGCACAGAAGAATTATGTCCTTGATGCACCGCTAGGTGACAGACCTATTACAGGAGCAGATGCAGACGATATGAATGTTTGACAATACTCGGTATGATGACTACTTGATAGTTTAGTGCACTATGCTTTACGGCTTAGAACCGAGACTTCCAAAATGTTTTGAACGCCACGGAGCATATGAGATTTTCCAAGACCTGAAATTGGTATTTCAGACTCATGCCCGTGTTAAGAGGTATGAGACCTCTGACAAAGTACTTTGCCTACAAGATGGAGGAGAATAGCTCAGCTAGTGAGCATGTGCTCAGAATGTCTGAGTACTACAATTGCTTAAATCAAGTGGGAATTAATCTTCCAGATAAGATAGTGATTGACAGAGTTCTCTAGTCACTATCACCAAGTTACTAGAACTTCGTGATGAACTATAATATGCGAGGGGTGACGAAAAAAGATTCCCGAGCTCTTCGCGATGCTGAAATCGGCGAAGGTAGAAATCAAGAAAAAGCATCAATTGTTGATGGTTAACAAGACCACTAGTTTCAAGAAATGGGCAAAGAAAAAGAAAGGGAACTTCAAGAAGAACGGCAAGCAAATTGCTGCTCAAGTGAAGAAGCCCAAGTCTGAACTTAAGCCTGAGACTGAGTGCTTCTACTGCAAAGGGAATGGCTACTAGAAGCGGAACTATTCCAAATATTTGGAGGATAAGAAGGATGGCAAAGTGAACAAAGGTATATTTGATATACAGATTATTGATGTGTACATTACTAGTGTTCATAGCAACCCCTAGGTATTTGATACCGGTTCAGTTGCTATGATTAGTAACTCAAAACAGGACTTGCAGAATGAACAGAGACTAGTTAAGGGTGAAGTGACGATGTGTGTTGGAAGAGGTTCCAAGATTGATATAATCATCATCGCACACTTCCTATACTTTCGAGATTAGTGTTGAACCTAAATAAATGTTATTTGGCATTTGCGTTGAGCATGAATATGATTTGATCATGTTTATTGCAATACTGTTATTCATTTAAAGTCAGAGAATAATTGTTGTTCTGTTTACATGAATAAAACCTTCGATGGTCATACACCCAATGAAAATAGTTTGTTGGATCTCGATCGTAGTGATACACATATTCATAATATTGAAGCCAAAAGATGCAAAGTTAATAATGATAGTGCAACTTATTTGTGGCACTGTCGTTTAGGTCATATTGGTGTAAAGCGCATGAAGAAACTCCATACTGATGAGCTTTTGGAATCACTTGATTATGAATCATTTGATGCTTGCGAACCATGCCTCATGGGCAAGATGACTAAAACTCCGTTCTCCGGAACAATGGAGCTAGCTACTGACTTATTGGAAATAATACATACCGATGTATGCGGTCCGATGAGTGTTAAGGCTCGCGGCGGGTATCATTATTTTGTGACCTTCACAGATGATTTGAGCAAATATGGGTATATCTACTTAATGAAACACAAGTCTGAAATAGTTGAAAAGTTCAAAGAATTTCAAAGTAAAGTGGAGAATCATCGTAACAAGAAAATAAAGTTTCTAAGATCTGATCGCGGAGGCAAATATTTGAGTTACGAGTTTGGCCTTCATTTAAAACAATGTGGAATAGTTTCACAACTCACGCCACCTGGAACACCAGAGCGTAATGGTGTGTCCGAACGTCGTAACCGTACTTTATTAGATAATGGTGCGATCTATGATGTCTCTTACCGATTTACCACTATCGTTTTTGGGGTTATGCATTAGAGACAACTGCATTCACTTTAAATAGGGCACCATCTAAATCCATTGAGACGACACCGTATGAACTGTGGTTTAGCAAGAAACCTAAGCTATCGTTTCTTAAAGTTTGGGGCTATGATGCTTATGTGAAAAAGCTTCAACCTGATAAGCACGAACCCAAATCGGAGAAATGCGTCTTCATAGGATACCCAAAGGAGACTGTTGGGTACACCTTCTATCACAGATCCGAAGGCAAGATATTTTGCGAAAAATGGATCCTTTCTAGAGAAGGAGTTTCTCTGGAAAGAAGTGTGTGGGAGGAAAGTAGAACTTGATGAGGTAGTTGTACCTTCTCCAGAATTGGAAAATGGTTTATCACAGAAATCAGTTCTAGTGATGCCTACACCAATTAGTGAGGAAGTTAATGATGATGATCATGAATCTTCAGATCAAGTTACTACCGAACCTCGTAGGTCAATCAGAGTACGTTGCGCACCAGAGTGGTGCGGTAATTCTGTTCTGGAAGTCATGTTACTAGACCATGACGAACCTATGAACTATGAGGAAGTGATGATGAGCCCAGACTCCGCGAAATGGCTTGAGGCCATGAAATCTGAGATAGGATCCATGTATGAGAACAAAGTATGGACTTTGGTTGACTTGCCCGATGATCGGCAAGCCATAGAGAATAAATGGATCTTCAAGAGGAAGATGGACGCTGATGGTAGTGTTACTATCTACAAAGCTCAACTTGTCACAAAAGGTTTTCGACAAGTTCAAGGTGTTGACTGCGATGAGATTTTCTCACTTGTGGCGATGCTTAAGTCTGTCCGAATCATGTTAGCGATTGCCGCATTTTATGAAATCAGGCAAATGGATAACAAAACTGCATTACTTGATAATTTATTAAAGAAGTGTTGTATATGATGCAACCAGAAGGTTTTGTCAATCCTAAAGGTGCTAACAATGTGTGCAAGCTCCAATGATCCATTGATGGACTGGTGCAAGCCTCTCGGAGTTGGAATATACGTTTTGATAGTGTGATCAAAGCATATGGTTTTATAAAGACTTTTGGAGAAGTCTGTATTTACAAGAAAGTGAGTGGGAGCACTACAGCCTTTCTGATAAGTATATGTGAATGACATATTGTTGCTCGGAAATGATGTAGAATTTTCTGGAAAGCATAATGGAGTATTTGAAAGGAGTTTTTCAAAGAAAGACCTCGGTCAAGCTGCTTACCTATTGAGCATCAAGATCTATAGAGATAGATCAAGACGCTTGATAAGTTTTTTCAATGAGTACATACCTTGACAAAATTTTGAAGTAGTTCAAAATGGAACAGTCAAAGAAGGAGTTCTTGCCTGTGTTGCAAGGTGTGAAGTTGAGTAAAGACTCAAAACCCGACCACAGCAGAAAATAGAAAGAGAATGAAAAGTTGTGGCACCCCGGCTCAGAGCGACCGGTTTACCCTGCATTGCCAGCCCAGAGATCATGTCTTCTGGCAACACAAAACATATTGGTACAGAAAACAACCGCTTTATTGATGCTAGCGGAACAGAGTTCATATTACAACAGTGGTCGAGGCCAAGCGGCACACTCGGTGCAGCGGAACAATATGCACATTATTTAGTGAACATAAAGGGGCCTCGGCTCGAACAACTACGTGGCAGCGGAATAACGTCGTAGCGGAAGCTCCATATCACAGGGACACTGATGTGGATACGATCTAGACTCGAACAGCGCTCCTTTCCAACGAGACTTTCCCGAAATCTGGCATGACACGCCAGGTCAGTACATTGAATATACTTGCAAGCTCACAACAAGCATAATCATAATGACAAACAATATCATGATATTTAACCAATTATTAATAATGCAACATTATATGTCAACATGCTGTGATCAAGCCCGAACGTCCCTCTGGACAGCTTACCAACTGTGATCATCTCTGGACCACAAACACACCACCATAGTGGTCTTTCTCAAGAACAACTCGTGATCCTTACGGCGATCACAACCACGACCATCATTTGGTCCCAAATACCTCGATGGCCTTCTGCCATCCATTGACAATGCAAAGTTCATAGCTTAGTGTGCAATTTTTATTAAACGTTGACTCATCGTGGGACCTAGTACGAGGTGTCCGTGACCGTGGACTCGGCTATCGATAGATTATACACTCTGCAGAGGTAGCACACTGTACCCACACCACGGAACCCATGGCCTCGCATTCCCATTCGGGTGGACCAACGGCATTCCGACGAAACCCCTCCATTGCCACAGCACTCTCCCGGCCACTCCGACCCAAATCCCCAACGGGCTGGTCCTGGGTGGCCCCGTGTCTACCAAAGACATCCCGACCACCGTCATGGTCAAAACACTCCCACTCGGGGACTCGGTACCATAATCTCATCAACGAGCACACAAGATTATGTGTTCTTACCGGGCCAGGGCAAACACGACATAATCTTCCCTAGATGGAGGCACCGACCAGAGGCCGTGTCAATGGACCGAATCAAGGCCTTCCCACAAGGCAAATGTGGTTGCACTGGAAAGAAACTCGATTCAGCGGCACCATGACCCAGTCAACGGTATATTCAAGTTGAGTTATATTCAAGATTAACTTTTAACTAAAAATGACCGGTGTCATAGCATGCCATGAAATGCAAAACAACACATGCATCACATATTGATAAAAATGACCGACGTCATCCATATGCACACCAAGCATAAACGTCAACAACTCATATTACTCTACTTGCTCAAAATGACTCACAACTTAACCAAAATATTTTGCAACAAATTTTATTAATTTCCTACGCAAGAAAGTAACTCCGATAAATTTTTCATATGCTTGACCAAAAGATATCATTATCAACAACTCTTAATTTCTTTATCACTAAGTTGGGTTCAAACATTCTGTAAGACAAGTAATATGATTAAACAAGTATTTAATAGAATATTTTCAAACAAATTTTTATCAATTTAAGAATGCAAACACAAAGCTTTAAATAATTACTAACATGCATAACAAAATTATTTCTAACATCACCTCAAATATATTTTAACTTGCTTTACCCACTTAAACTAGTTTCAACTATTCTGTAAATCAAGCATCACAACTGACCAAGACTTAAAAGAATACAAATAATTCAATAATTATTTAAATGCATGGGTTAATCATTTCATTTAAGTGAGAAAATCACAAATATTGAAATGGCATCATAAGAATGTTGTTGTGGCTTGCCTTAGTGCAGATGAGGTTCACAAGCCTCCTGGTGATCCTCAAGACAAGCCTCACCTTCTGAAAATAATTTTAAACACAAAAAGAGAATATCAAGAACACTTCTGAAATTCACCAGAAATTCTAAACAGCTCAGAAAAATCTTATCTTTGGCGAGCTGTTAGATTTCCTTTCAAAGAACACAATGCAAAAAGAATCATCTCATTTGGACTTATGGTTAAAAAGTTAAAATTGTTTGAACCTCTCTGGAATATAAATGAATTTGAATAAAAAAACAGCTGGGGGGTGACGTCGAAGGCGTAAAGCCCAGGGGCGCCACCACTCGTACCGCTTCGCGCGTGTACTGAGTGGCTGACTAGCAGGCCCCGCTAGTCAGGTGGGGGAAGAGGGAGAGAGAAACAGAGAGGGTCGCGGCTTCGCCGGAGCTCTCGCCGGCGACGAGGGCTCCTTGGCCCAAACGAGAGGGAGGGATTGAGAGAGGGGACGATGGCGCACCTGCCCGTACCCGTAGCGTGGCTAGGGGTGGTCGGACGGCGTCAGAAACTAGCTCGCAAGCGGAGGCAGAACGTGGAGGTCGCCGGAGTTGAGGAAGACGGCGAGCAGAGGTCACTCCAGAGGCTCCAAGCGGGCGAGATGGCCTCACCGGAGAGAGGCGGAGGCCTTGGAGGGGTCGCCCAGGCCAGGGAGGGGCTGGAGCTACCGCGGCGACCAGAGGGGATCGCCGGCGAGCTCGAGCTCGGGGACGGCGGCCCGAGGCCTGCCTGGCCGGGCTACGGCTTCCTACTCGATCGTGGGGTGTGTGTGAGTGCTGGATGGTGCTCGTGGAGGCTGGGGTTGGCTCTATTTATAGGCGAGCGGCGAGGGTGCTTCGGGCTCCGCCGGTGGACACCTGTCCACAGCGCCCGGCGACGAGCGGCGTCAGTGAGAGGGGGAGAAGGCGACGGAGGTCACGCGGCCACTGTGGGCGAGCGGAGACGAGCATAGGATCAAGGGGATGGCGACGAGCACAGTGCGCTCCGCACTGTTGGGCTGGCCGGACCTTGCCCGTGCTCGCTGTGGCGAGCTCCGGCATCGGCGAGTGCCAGAGAGGAGTTAAGGACGTCGAGACGATGATGGTGGCGGGGTTTGGCATGGTTGGGCAGGCGGGGGAAGCGAGCACGCTCGAACAGAGCGCTCGGCGTCACCCAGAGCACGTCGACACGCATGCCTGGCATCGTGGACACGCGTGGTCACCGCATGAACTCTCTCCTCAGGCCAGCCTTCGCCCAAAAATCATGTCTGGCATGTTGTTCGTGGTAGTTTTGAAGTTTACCACGGTTTGGTTTGGATCCAGGTGCAGTAGAGAAGATTTTACAAGCCAGGTAAGTTTCTGGTCAGTAACTTTGTGATGTTACTGTGGTCAAATGGCCGGGAGTTTGGGCCTTGCTTTGGAGGCTAGTTATAAGTTACTAAGGTAAAGATGCACAAGAAAGTTCAGGTCAAATGGAGCAAGTAAAATGGTAGTTGCTGTAGAAACCACCATTTCTGTCCAGAACAGAAAAGATTTTCTGTAGCAAAAATATTCCAAAAAGTGATGAAATATTTTTGCTCAGGGAGGTGCCCTAGGGTCCCTAGAATATTTGTGAATTATCTTAGAATTTTCTGAGCCATAAAAATTAGGGTTGCCTTGAAGCAAACAGATCTGGCTTAGGGTTTTTGAGAGAAAATGAATATTTTTCATTTAAGAAAAATATTCCAAAGGTTATTTTGTGGTGGATCAGAAGTGAAGTGATGGTTTGGGAGAGAAGTGAACACTTGGGTGAAAGCCAAGGATGCCCAAGTGTTTAAGTCCAAATGAAAAGATTCAGAAACTCTAAGTTTCAAAAACTTTCAAATGAAATTTCAAGCAAATAAGAAAGGGCAAAAACCAGGCTGTCACAAACCTCCCCCACTTAGAATGAATCTCGTCTCGAGATTCGGTTGCTTGGGAAAACCACTCTGGATACTGACTCTTAAGGAACTCTTCCTGCTCCCAAGTTGCTTCTGACTCGGTGTGATGCTCCCACTGAACCTTGAAAAATTTTCTGACTTTGCTGCGAGTGACCCTTTCCACTTGATCCAAAATTTTGGACGGTCTTTCTTCATAAGTGAAATCCTTTGCCAATTCCACCTCAGCCATTGCAGTCCTTTTCTCAGGCGGGGATATGCATCGTCTCAATTGCGAAACATGGAACACATTGTGTATTTCTGACAACTCCGGGGGTAGTTCCAGTTGGTATGCAACCGTACCCACTCGAGACATAATTGAGAATGGACCAATGAATCTGGGTGCCAGCTTTCCACGAGTCTGAAATCGCTTAACTCCTTTCATAGGAGTGACTCGGAGATACACATGTTCTCCGGGTTCAAAACTGACCTGCCGGTGCTTTGCATCATAATAACTCTTCTGACGGGATTTGGCCAATTGCAGTCAGTCTCTGATTTCCCTGACTTGTTTCTCGGCTTCCATCATGAGATCGGTTCCGAAGATATGGCTATCTCCAGCTTGAGACCAATTTAGAGGAGTGCGGCACTTACGACCATATAGAGCTTCATAGGGTGACATCTTTAGACTGGTCTGGAAACTGTTGTTATACGAGAACTCGGCGTATGGCAAGCAATTTTCCCAGTTCGCCCCGTTGGCTAGCACACAGGCTCGCAACATATCTTCGAGTATTTGATTTACTCGCTCTGTCTGACCGTCCGTCTGGGGGTGATAAGCAGTACTATATTTTAGTGTTGTCCCCAAGGCTTGATGGAGGCGGGACTAGAAAGCGGAGGTAAACAAAGAACCTCGGTCGGAAGTGATAGTCCGGGGTACCCCATGCAGACTGACGATTCTGGATACATACAGTTGCGCCAGTTCATTTGCTCTGTATCTGGTGCTGACCGGGATGAAATGAGCAACCTTGGTTAGGGTGTCCACTATAACCCAGATTGCGTCTTTGCCTCGCTGAGTCCTAGGCAATCCGGTGATGAAGTCCATGCAAACATCATCCCATTTCCATTATGAAACTGGCAGTGGTTGGAGAAGTTCGGATGGCTTCTGATGCTCTACTTTCACCTTGTTGCATATGTCGCAACATGCTACAAAATAGGCAATGTCTTTCTTCATCCCATTCCACTAGAATATTTGTTTAAGGTCTTCATACATTTTCATACTTCCCGGATGAATGGAATACGAGGATTCGTGTGCTTCTGACAAGATTTTCCTCTTCAAGTCCGGTTGATTTGGTACACAAATTCGTCCACGGAATCAGAGGGTACCGAAGTTGTCCTTGAAGAAATCTGGGGGCTGCCTTGCATGTTTTTGTAGCTTGGCGTCATCTGGCTGGGCCTTGCGGATTCCCATCTCAAGTGTGGGGGTAACTTCCAAAATATTAGTGAGGCCAGCATCCACGATGACCAAGTTGAGCTGAGCGATCTCCTCCTGAAGTTCGGTAGGCAATGATTTTAACATGACATTTAAGCTGACGGGCTTTCGACTGAGCGCATCGGTAACGACGTTGGCCTTGCCTGGATGGTAATTTATTCCAAGGTCATAATCCTTGACCAACTCTAACCATCTTCGCTGACGGAGATTTAAATCTGGCTGAGTGAAGATGTACTTGAGGCTTTTGTGGTCCGTAAAAATTTGGCACCTTTTTCCAATGAGATAGTGTCTCCAAATTTTTAATGGATGAACCGCTGCAGCCAATTCCAAATCATGAGTAGGATAATTTCCCTCATGTGGTCGTAGTTGTCGTGATGCATAGGCTACTACCTTGCCGTCTTGCATCAATACACAACCAATACCTTGTCTGGAGGCATCGCAGTACACGTCGAAGCTGCGATAAATGTCTGGAAGAGTCAATACGGGTGCGGTTGTCAGACGCGTCTTTAGCTCATAAAAACTCTTCTCACAGTCCTTGGTCCACTCAAACTTTGTATCCTTTTTTAGCAGTTCCGTCATAGGTTTAGCAATTTTGGAAAACCCTTCAATGAAACGACGATAGTATCCAGCTAATCCAAGGAAACTCCGGATCTGTGTTACAGTCGTGGGCGGTACCCAATCGAGCACATCCTTTACTTTGCTCGGGTCCACGGCTATGCCTTCGGCGGATAGTACATGCCAGAGAAACCAAACTTGCTTGAGCCAAAATTCGCGCTTACTGAACTTGGCGTATAGCTGATGGTTGCGGAGCCGTTGTAGCACTGCCCGGAGGTGATCCTTATGCTCTTCTTCACTCTTGGAGTAAATGAGGATGTCATCGATAAAGACTACCACAAATTTGTCGAGGAAGTCCATGAACACCTTGTTCATCATATGCATGAAAAAGGCAGGGGCATTGGTGAGACCAAAGGACATCACAGTATATTCGTAAAGACCGTATCGTGTAGTGAATGCGGTCTTAGGAATATCTTCCCTTTTAATCTTGAGCTGATGATACCCGGTCCGTAAATCGATTTTTGAGAATACTTTAGCCCCACTGAGCTGATCGAACAGATCATCAATCCTTGGCAGTGGGTATTTATTTTTGATGGTGACCTCATTCAGCTGGCGATAATCTATGCACATACGGAGACTGCCATCCTTTTTACCCATGAAGATTGCAGGTGACCCCCATGGTGAAGAGCTGGGACGAATATAACCTTTCCAGAGTAATTCGTCAAGCTGTTTCTTTAGTTCCACTAATTCTGATGAGGGCATCCGGTAATACTTCTTGTATAATGGTGCGGTTCCGGGCACAAGATCTATGGCAAATTCCAGTTCCCGATCTGGTGGCATGCCTGGCAGTTCTTCTGGAAGCACATCAGGGTACTCACTGACCACAGGAATAAATTCCAATTCGACCACAGCAGTGCACACTAGTTCTGGCTTGTGTATATGCTTGCGAGCATAGAATTTGGTGAGCTGCCCATTCAGACTGGTTAAATTGACTTCTCGGGTTGCGCAGTTTATACAGACTTGATATTTGGTCAGCCAATTCATTCCCAATATAATATCCAACTGTTCAGACTCAATGATTATCAGAGATGTTGGAAAGTGGACCCCGTTGATATTGATCTCCAGATCACGGCAGACTAGATTGCTCTTGATTATAGATCCTGGGGTTTGTACCAGCATATTTTTGCCAAAAATTGTGCAAGGAAAATTGTTTTGGGCGGCAAAATTCCGAGAAATAAAAGAATGGGAAGCCCCAGAGTCAAATAAAATTACTGCAGGTATGTCATTAACAGAAAACATACCAATGACGACTTCTGGCTTCTCTTGGGATTCATCGGTGGGGATATGATTCATGTGCCCAGTGAAGTTTTGCTGGGTTGGCCCTGACTCCATAAAGTTGACTTGTGGCCTGCTCAGCGCATTCACCTTGTGGTTCTTGGGGCACTGTTTGGCATAATGTCCGGGCTGCCCGCAAGTGAAACAAGAATTATTGCGCTGCCGCTCCTCATGCATTGGATTGGCCACAACATTCTTGACTTGAGTGGTGGTCTTGTTAACATTCTGCTGCCAATTTGGCCAGTATTCCACCTGAGTCTGCTGCCAGCTACGAGCCTTTTGCATAGGTTGCCCATCCTTCTTTGGCTCAAACTTACGCTTGTTGTCGTTAACAGGCCTATTATCTGATATAAGCTTGTGTTCCTGTTCAGCAATGAATGCCTTGTCTACCAGAGTTTGGAAATCCGTGAAATCAAACATACTGAGAGCACACCGAAGTTGCGGATTTAAACCTCCAAGAAATCTGTCCATCTTCCTTTCTTCGATGGCTACGTCATACAGAGATTAATGGGCCAGATGATTGAATTTTTGCAGATACTCAGCCACAGATTGATTTCCTTGGACAAGCGCGAGAAATTTACGCTGCTTGGCCTTCATAACTCCAGTAGGGATGTGATATTTGCGGAACTTATCCTTGAATTTTTCCCAGGTGACTTCCTCATCAATCGGCCACATGGCTTTTGTATTTTCCCACCATATGGCAGTTGCGCCTTCAAGGTAATGGGTTGCAAATGGGACTTTATCATTTCCTTCAGTACGGGCGATCTCAAGCTTTTTCTCCATGGTACGCAACCAATCGTCTGCATCCAATGGGTCAACAACCTGACTGAAATTGGGTGGATTGGTCCTCTGAAAATCTGACAGCTTTGAGTCATGACCATTCTGATTTCCATTTTGTCCAACTATAGCTTGCACACTTCTCAATATTTCAATCAGATCATTGTTCCTTTTTTCTTCAAACATACGCAGAACTTGCTCGGTGGAGGGAGGATTAGGCGGAGGAGGTGGTGGCTAAACGTACAGCTCGGGAGATTATCTTGCCTGTCGTGCGGAACGACGAACAGGAGTTCCCTCATGAACGTTGCTACTGCCGCCTCCCCGCGTCATCCTATTGAGTATTTTTCCCAAGGCAACAAAATCGAGATGAGGGACATCCAAGAATAAAATTGGGGAAAAGCCAGCAACAATTCTCGAAAAAGACAAAAGAGCGAAGAGAATACAGCGATTAAAGTCCCATCATAATACTCATACATGAAAATTTAACAACCTGACTGGTTCCACTACTCTCATACATGAAGCATCATGACTCGTACAACTACATCCGTACACCATCTAGACGACTGCGAATACTCAAAGACACTACTGCTCTGCTGGTGCTGCGGTGTCCTCCCCTGAAGCGGTCTCAGATCCCGAACTGACGTGGTTAACGGAAACCTCCGGGTTAAAGGTAACACGACGACGCTGCCTCGAGGGCTCTCCCTCAGGGGCAGGGGTAGGATGAAGCATCGGGGCTGCAGGAGTAGCAAGAAGTGAGACCCACTCGGCAGGAGTACTGAGAGGGTTCACGGCCGGAACGCCTGTGCTACTCGGGGGAGTAACCGGCGAAATAGGGGAGCTAGAGCTAACTGGGACATAAGGGGTAAATCCCAGAGAGGATGTAGTGGTGGATCTAGTAGTGACCAAGGTAGCGGCTAAAGCAGTACGGGCACGAGTCAGCTCTCGAGCCAGCTCGTGGATCATCAGATAGCTAGTAGTGATATAGCGAGCAAGATGGCTAGCAACACTATCAGACTCCGGGTTAACGAGAGGAAAACGGACACGACCGTTGTCGTGCAGAGATGGGTAGTAATAGAATCCTGGGTGATGCTGCATTTGAACCTCGGTATAACGAAGCTCGACAAGGACCTCAAATGCGGCAAACTGGACAGCCTGAGAAGCGGTGGAGGCGTAACCGCTCCGAGAAGTGCGAGTGTAAGAGCCGAAATCGGAACTGGTGCGCAGAGTAACCACTGCGTGATAATCATACACTGAGTCTGCTAGACACTCCCGGTACACACGGTAGACTGGTTCGTCTCCGTGAGGGTACAGCCAACGCCACACGTTGCGGAGAAGGTGCGGTGACGTGTACGGCATCAACTGCAACTGGCACGGATACGGCATCGGAGCCATCTACACTCACAACCATTAACAGGTTAGCATAAAAATAATAATCAAATGACTACAATGCAACACCAGCAATAACTGCTACCGACACTCACATTTACTCGTGTCTAGCGTCCAGTTAACACGTCGTAGTCTAGCGTGGCCTACAGTTAGTGCGGCTCTGATACCAACCGTTGTGGCACCCCGGCTCAGAGCGACCGGTTTACCCTGCATTGCCAGCCCAGAGATCATGTCTTCTGGCAACGCACAACATATTGGTACAGAAAAAAACCACTTTATTGATGCTAGCGGAACAGACTTCATATTACAACAGTGGTCGAGGCCAAGCGACACACTCGGTGCGGCGGAACAATATGTACATTATTTAGTGAACATAAAGGGGCCTCGACTCGAACAACTACGTGGCAGCGGAATAACGTCGTAGCGGAAGCTCCATATCACAGGGACACTGATGTGGACACGATCTAGACTCGAATAGCGCTCCTTTCCAACGAGACTTTCCTGAAATCTGGCATGACATGCCAGGTCAGTACATTGAATGTACTTGCAAGCTCACAACAAGCATAATCATAATGACAAACAATATCATGATATTTAACCAATTATTAATAATGCAACATTATATGTCAACATGCTGTGATCAAGGCCGAACGTCCCTCAGGACAGCTTACCAACTGTGATCATCTCTGGACCACAAACACACCACCATAGTGGTCTTTCTCAAGAACAACTCGTGATCCTTACGGCTATCACAACCACGACCATCATTTGGTCCCAAATACCTCGATGGCCTTTCTGCCATCCATTGATAATGCAAAGTTCATAGCTTAGTGTGCATTTTTTACTAAACGTTGACTCATGGTGGGACCTAGTACGAGGTGTCCGTGACCGTGGACTCGGCTATTGATAGATTATACACTCTGCAGAGGTAGCACACTGTACCCACACCACGGAACCCATGGCCTCGCATTCCCATTCGGGTGGACCAATGGAATTCCGACAAAACCCCTCCATTGCCACAGCACTCTCCCGGCCACTCCGACCCAAATCCCCAACGGGCTGGTCCTGGGTGGCCCCGTGTCTACCAAAGACATCCCGACCACCGTCATGGTCAAAACACTCCCACTCGGGGACTCGGTACCATAATCTCATCAACGAGCACACAAGATTATGTGTTCTTACCGGGCCAGGGCAAACACGACATAATCTTCCCTAGATGGAGGCACCGACCAGAGGCCGTGTCAATGGACCGAATCAAGGCCTTCCCACAAGGCAAATGTGGTTGCACTGGAAAGAAACTCGATTCAGCGGCACCATGACCCAGTCAACGGTATATTCAAGTTGAGTTATATTCAAGATTAACTTTTAACTAAAAATGACCGGTGTCATAGCATGCCATGAAATGCAAAACAACACATGCATCACATATTGATAAAAATGACCGACATCATCCATATGCACACCAAGCATAAACGTCAACAACTCATATTACTCTACTTGCTCAAAATGACTCACAACTTAACCAAAATATTTTGCAACAAGTTTTATTAATTTCCTACGCAAGAAAGTAACTCCGATAAATTTTTCATATGCTTGACCAAAAGATATCATTATCAACAACTCTTAATTTCTTTATCACTAAGTTGGGTTCAAACATTCTGTAAGACAAGTAATATGATTAAACAAGTATTTAACAGAATATTTTCTAACAAATTTTTATCAATTTAAGAATGCAAACACAAAGCTTTAAATAATTACTAACATGCATAACAAAATTATTTCTAACACCACCTCAAATAAATTTTAACTTGCTTTACCCACTTAAACTAGTTTCAACTATTCTGTAAATCAAGCATAACAACTGACCAATACTTAACAGAATACAAATAATTCAATAATTATTTAAATGCATGGGTTAATCATTTCATTTAAGTGAGAAAATCACAAATATTGAAATGGCATCATAAAAATGTTGTTGCGGCTTGCCTTAGTGCAGATGAGGTTCACAAGCCTCCTGGTGATCCTCAAGACAAGCCTCACCTTCTAAAAATAATTTTAAACACAAAAAGAGAATATCAAGAACACTTCTGAAATTCACCAGAAATTCTAAACAGCTCAGAAAAATCTCATCTTTGGTGAGCTGTTAGATTTCCTTCCAAAGAACACAATGCAAAAAGAATCATCTCATTTGGACTTATGGTTAAAGTGTTAAAATTGTTTGAAGCTCTCTGGAATAAAAATGAATTTGAATAAAAAGAAACAGCTGGGGGGTGACGTCGAAGGCGTAAAGCCTAGGGGCGCCACCACTCGTACCGCTTCGCGCGTGTACGGAGTGGCTGACTAGCGGGCCCCGCTAGCGGGCCCCGCTAGTCAGGTGGGGAAGAGCGAGAGAGAAACAGAGAGGGCCGCGGCTTCGCCGGAGCTCTCGCCAGCAACGAGGGCTCCTTGGCCCAAACGAGAGGGAGGGATTGAGAGAGGGGAAGATGGCGCATCTGCCCATACCGTAGCGTGGCTAGGGGTGGTCGGACGGCATCGGAAACTAGCTCGCAAGCGGAGGCAGAACGCGGAGGTCGCCGGAGTTGAGGAAGACGGCGAGCAGAGGTCACTCCAGAGGCTCCAAGCGGGCGAGATGGCCTCACCGGAGAGAGGCGGAGGCCTTGGAGGGGTCGCCCAGGCCTGGGAGGGGCTGGAGCTACCGCGGCGACCAGAGGGGATCGCCGGCGAGCTCGAGCTCGGGGACGGCGGCCCGAGGCCTGCCCGGCCGGGCTACGGCTTCCTACTCGATCGTGGGGTGTGTGTGAGTGCTGGATGGTGCTCGAGGAGGCTGGGGTGGCTCTATTTATAGGCGAGGGTGCTTCGGGCTCCGCCGGTGGACACCTGTGCACGGCGCCCGGCGACGAGCGGCGTCAGTGAAAGGGGGAGAAGGCGACGGAGGTCACGCGGCCACTGTGGGAGAGCGGAGACGAGCACAGGATCAAGGGGATGGCGACGAGCACGGTGCTCTCCGCACTGTTGGGCTAGCCGGACCTTGCCCGTGCTCGCTGCGGTGAGCTCCGGCGTCGGTGAGTGCCAGGGAGGAGTGAAGGACATCGAGACGATGATGGTGGCGGGGTTTGGCATGGTTGGGCAGGCGGGGGAAGCGAGCACGCTCGAACAGAGTGCTCGGCGTCACCCAGAGCGCGTCGACACGCATGCCTGGCATCGTGGACACGCGTGGTCACCACGCGAACTCTCTCCTCAGGCCAGCCTTCGTCCAAAAATCATGTTTGGCATGTTGTTCATGGTAGTTTTGAAGTTTACCACGGTTTGGTTTGGATCCAGGTGCAGTAGAGAAGATTTTACAAGCCAGGTAAGTTTCTGGTCAGTAACTTTGTGATGTTACTGTGGTCAAATGGCTGGGAGTTTGGGGCTGTGCTTTGGAGGCTAGTTATAAGTTACTAAGGTAAATATGCACAAGAAAGTTCAGATCAAATGGAGCAAGTAAAACGGTAGTTGCAGTAGAAACCACCATTTCTGTCCAGAACAGAAAAGATTTTCTGTAGCAAAAATATTCCAAAAAGTGATGAAGTATTTTTGCTCAGGGAGGTGCCCTAGGGTCCCTAGAATATTTGTGAATTATCTTAGAATTTTCTGAGCCATAAAAATTAGGGTTGCCTCGAAGCAAACAGATCTGGCTTTGGGTTTTTGAGAGAAAATGATGGTTTATTTTGTGGTGGATCAGAAGTGAAGTGATGGTTTGGGAGAGAAGTGAACACTTGGTGAAAGCCAAGGATGCCCAAGTGTTTAAGTCCAAATGAAAAGATTCAGAAACTCCAAGTTTCAAAAACTTTCAAATGAAATTTCAAGCAAATAAGAAAGGGCAAAAACCAGGCTGTCACAAAAGTCATTCCCTATGCCTCAGTCATAGGTTCTATAAAGTATGCTATGCTGTGTACCAGATCTATTATGCACCTCACCATAAGTTTGGCAAGAGGGTACAATAGTGATCCAGGAGTGGATCACTGGACAGCGGTCAAAATTATCCTTAGTGGAATAATGAAATATTTCTCCGTTATGGAGGTGATAAAGAGTTCGTCGTAAAGAGTTACGTCGATGCAAGCTTTGACACTGATCTGGATGACTCCGAGTCTCGATCTAGATACATATTGAAAGTGGGAGCAATTAGCCAGAGTAGCTCCGTGCAGAGCATTGTAGACATAGAAATTTGCAAAATACGTACGGATCTGAATGTGACAGACCCGTTGACTAATCTTCTATCATAAGCAAAACATGATCACACCTTAGTACTCTTTGGGTCTTAATCACATAGCGATGTGAACTAGATTATTGACTCTAGTGATCCCTTTGGGTGTTAGTCACATGGCGATGTGAACTAATCACATAAAGATCTGAACTATTGGTGTTAAATCACATGACGATGTGAACTAGATTATTGACTCTAATGCAAGTGGGAGACTGAAGGAGATATGCTCTAGAGGCAATAATAAAGTTATTATTTATTTCCTTATTTCATGATAAATGTTTATTATTCATGCTAGAATTGTATTAACCGGAAACTAGTACATGTGTGAATACATAGACAAACATAAGTGTCCCTAGTATGCCCCTACTTGACTAGCTCGTTTATCAAAGATGGTTATGTTTCCTAACCATAGACATGTGTTGTCATTTGATGAACGGGATCATATCATTAGGGGAATTATGTGATGGACAAGACCCATTCGTTAGCTAGCATTATGATCGTTACAGTTTCATTGCTACTGCTTTATTCATGACTTATACATGTTCCTCAGACTATGAGATTATGCAACTCCCGAATACCGGAGGAACACTTTGTGTGCTATAAAACGTCACAACTTAACTGGATGATTATAAAGATGCTCCACAGGTGTCTCCGAAGGTGTTTGTTGGGTTGGCATAGATCAAGATTAGGATTTTTCACTCCGTGTATCGGAGAGGTATCTCTGGGCCCTCTCGGTAATACTCGTCACTATAAGCCTTACAGGCAATGTGACTAATGAGTTAGTTACGGGATGATGCATTACGGTATGAGTAAAGAGACATTCCGGTAATGAGATTGAACTAGGTATGATGATACCGACAATCGAATCTCGGGCAAGTAACATATCGATGACAAAGGGAACAACGTATGTTGTTATACGGTTTGACCGATAAAGATCTTTGTAGAATATGTGGGAGCCAATATGAGCATCCAGGTTCCGCTATTGGTTATTAACCAGAGATGTGTCTCGGTAATGTCTACATAGTTCTCGAACCCGTAGAGTCCGCACGCTTAACGTTCGATGATGATTTGTATTATGAGTTATGTGATTTGACGAACCAAAGTTTGTTTGGAGTCCCGGATGAGATCACAAACGTGACGAGGAGTCTCGAAATGGTCGCGAGGTAAAGATTCATATATTGAAAGGCTATATTCGAACATCGGAATGGTTCCGAGTGATTCATGTATTTTTTGGAGTATCGGGGAGTTACGGGAATTCACCGGGGGAAGTATTGGGCCTTATTGGGACACAAGGGGAGGCGGCGCCCCCCCCCCCACGGGCTGGTCCGAATTGGACTAGGAGGGGGCGGCGACCCCTCTTTCCTTCTCCCTCTCCTCCTCCTTCCCTCTCTCCACCTCTTGGAAAAGGAAGGGGACTCCAACTAGGATTGGGAATCCTAGTTGCACTCCCCCTATAGGCGCTCCCCTCCTAGGCCGGCCTCCTCCTCCTCCTCCCTCATTTATATACGGAGGAGGGGGCACCCCAAAGGACACACAAGTTGATCTTTTAGCCATGTGCGGTGCCCCCCTCCACAGTTACACACCTCGGTCATATCGTCGTAGTGCTTAGGCGAAGCCCTGCGTCGGTAACATCATCATCACCATCGCCACGCCGTCGTGCAGACAGAATTCTCCCTCGGCCTCAACTGGATCAAGAGTACGAGGGACGTCATCGAGCTGAACGTGTGCTGAACGCGGAGGTGCCGTACGTTCGGTGGTTGGATCGGTTGGATCGCGAAGACATTTGACTACATCAACCGCGTTACTAAACGCTTCCGCTTTCGGTCTACGAGGGTACGTGGACACACTCTCCCCTCACTTCCGCTTTCGGTCTATGCATCTCCAAGATAGATCTTGCGTGATCGTAGGAAATTACTGCGTTTCCCAACATATTTGCTATGCAATTTGTGGCCATTGTTATCTTTTGGTCTACAACGATGACTGCCCGACCACTGGTTCCATAAGCTCCTGAGTTGCAACAAGTTTTCTCCACTAAGCTGAATTCCCGAAAGCGGCAACGAGCTTTGATCACAGCGTACTATCGGTAGATGCAGGAGGAAGAAGCCAACATCCTCAAGAATTTGGATGTATTTTTTCATTTTCAAGGGTGTCTTAATAAGTGTTTGTGCTACTTAATATATGGCCTTTCATCTTTCCCTAAAATATTGGAACACTTTTCATGCGGCAGATGTATTTCCCTCAACCAATGAAAACAACGATTTTTCATGCGTTGGAGACTCTTAATTTTTGATGGAAATGGTTTTGTGGTGTACTCCCTCCGTCCTTTGAAGAGTGTACTTCCAACTTTGTTGGAAAGTCAAACATTTTTATGTTTGGCCATATTTATACAATAATACATCAACATTTATGCCATCAAATTAGTACCATTAGATTTATAATAAAATATATTTTCATCATATACCTATTTGGTTTCACAAACATTGATATATTTTCGCACAAGCTCGGTTTGACACTCCAACAAAGTTGGAAGTACACTCTTTAAAGGACAGAGGGAGTAGTTTTCGGCATAGATTTCTTAAATAAAGTTTGCGCCCCCTTCTACGGTTTAGGTTTAGTGCCGCGTCAGCAGTAAGCACGGAGAGTTGATCCACATTGATACATATGCTCCAATCTGGGTGCATCGGATCAGAAAAACATGAATGCAAATGCCATCTCTTTCTGAACGGGTTGCGCTAAAAGAAGAAGATGCAGGGTGATGACAACAAATTCTTTGGTTGTAACAAATCATTCTCTCCGGTATGTAAGTGTCGCAGTTTTGAAATAAGGTTAGTTCAACCTTAGTTCAAAGATAAGTTTTACGATAGTTGGCAATATTTTTAACTGTCTATTGGTCTCAATCTAACGAAAGAGAAATAGCTAGTACTAGATAGTACTCGCACGAAAGTAAACGAAGGTACTAAAAATGGTGGGCTTAGTACTCTGGTTTGTGTGGGGTCGCTTCTTAATGGAACGGTAAATTAGTCATCGGTTCACCGCCCCTCTCGTCCAATCTAAAACCACCGCCGTCCGCTCCTCTACCTCTTGTTCACAAAACCGCCTCTCCTTTCCATCTTCTCTACCTCTTCTCCTCTCCCAAAGTCACCGTCGCTCCTCTCCTCTACTCTCCGAAAGCCGGCGAGTGTAGTAGATGAATGGAGGCCGTGGACATCATGGCCATTGCCGGTGGTGACCAGGTCAAGATGGCCAGGTTGAGCGAGATCCATTCTTGGTTTGACAACACACGACAGATCTGCTGGATGGCGATGGCCACTCTGAAGGAAATGACAAAGAAGGCGAAGAAAAAGCCCCCCCCCCCCCGGTCCGTAGAACCGATGGACAAGATCAAGATCCTCCTCTGGGCGATGGAGCAGACGGATTTGCCCAACGAGTGGGTCAGGCGGAGGTGGTGGGCTTCAGATCTAGGGTAGAGCATCCACTGGATAAGGAAGCCACCCTGCACGAGGTGGAGTTGCAGATTGTGCAGCCTCCAACAAAGTCACCGGAGACTCCAAAGCGCAAGAGGAGGACAGTGGTCGCGACCTCGCTTCCTTGCCGTTCTCCACGCTTCCCTCGCCGCTCTCCTCATCTAAACGGCGGCAGTAGTGATCCATAGCCTAATGTTCCCCATACCTAATTTTCCTACTGCTCGTGCTTATAGTCGTGGTGATAGTGATCATAATAGTTCATAGAGGGCATGCTAGATGGCATTTGAATCTCAATAAATTGCATGAAGATTTGAGTATGCTTTTGGGGCTGCATTATTAAGTATATGAACCCTAGGCAAAATTTGTACTGTTATATGAACCCTAGGAAAAATTTGTAGTCTTTTTAGGGCGACATTTAGATGTATATTAATATTTGGCAGGAATATGTGTGTTTAGTTTACTGAATTTGTTAAGTGTTCTTGTATCTGTGGAACTGCACTTCTACTCCAATCCGTAGCCTCCGGATAGCAGCGTAATTAGTTGCAAAGAATAAATTATGTTTGAAATATTTCAGCAGTTCTTTTTCAATACACACTGGTAGACACTGAAATATTTCGGTAGTTCATTTGAGTAAACATTGGTAGACACTGAAATATTTTAGTACACGCTAGTAGACACTGAAATATCAAGTACCGTTTGTATGGCAAAATTGGTTGCCCGTTCAGTTCCAAGGTGATAGCTCCCAGCTTCGATGCCTTGATCGCCCATGCCTACGGCATTGGAGATGGAATAGTTAAGAAGCATAAGGCCAGTACTCTGGCTAAACACGCAGCCTTCGGCGTCTTCCTCACCAAGTATGTTGCGCCCAATGAGCCCTTCTACATCCCACCAGTGAAGAAGGCAAAGAACTGATGCGCTGCTTGACTGCTTCTACTGCCCCAGGACCAGCACGCCGTCCACCCTGATGTTATGCTTGTTTTATCATTGTTCAACTTTAAAACTTATGTCCTATAGTGTGTCTGAACTTATGTTGTGCGGTGGTTAATCTGCCGTTTATCTTAAGTGTTTGGTGCTACTCTGGTTACGTGGCCTAAGTTGTTACTACTATTTTGCTGATGCATGTTAGGAACTCAACTATCGTACAGTGGTCTATGTTATGTTTGTTGTGTTATTCTGTCGTTTTACTATCGTACGGTGATGCATGCTAAGAACTCTACTACTATGACTATGTTAGTTATAGTTTGCACTGATTATGTCCAATGTATAAGTCTAGATGTTCCAAACATATCTATGACCAGTTATAACTCAACTATGCATTAGTTTTTGCCAAAATTAAAGCATGCAAATGATTGCCAATACTACCTTGAGTTATACACTAAATAGAATCAGTGCAAGATGTAACATAGTCATAGTAGTAGAGTTCCTAGCATGCATCACCATACGATAGTAAAACAGCAGAATAACACTCAAACGTAACACAGACCACCGTACGATAGTTGAGTTCCTAACATGCATTAGCAAAATAGTAATAACACCATGGACCACATAGCCAGAGTAGCACCAAACACTTAAGATAAATGGCAGATTAACCACCGCACAACATAAGATCAGACACACCATATGAGATAAGTTTTAAAGTCGAACAACGATAAAACATACATGACATCAGGGGGACGGCGTGCTGGTCCTGGGGCACAACATACTTGGTTAGGAAGACGCAGAAGGCCGCGTGTTTAGCCAGAGTACTGGCCTTATGCTTCTTAACTGATCCATCTCCAATGCCGTAGGCATGGGCGATCAAGGCATCGAAGCTGGGAGCTATCACCTTGGAACAGAATGGGCAGCCAATTTTGCCATAGAAACGGTACTTGATTTTGCCGGCAATCAGATGATTCAGGATGTAGCGGCTCTTGCTATGCATGTTGTCCATGCCATAGTCCAGGTCCACGTCATCCTCCTGTGAATTAGTATACACAGAAGAACTCAGCTAATCTGTTTTGCTACATTGCTCTTAATATGATTGTTTGGAAAATCACAGATGTGTAACGTGACAAATATCTATTTATTGGAAATATATCGTATATGCGCATACATAATTGAGCCAAAGAAATTCACATGCATGAATATTGACGGTGGAATAGTTGCATTGATAGATTAGTGAGTAGTAGATAATTAACACATGAGAAAGAATTGATGTTGTGGCTTGGTTTCATGATACTTCATACTTGTTATAGTTGTAATTCTGATTGGAATCAGAAAATGGCTTCATTATACTCCTCTATCTATGTTACACACAAGGGGTTTTGTTCTGTCTATTGGAATCAGAAAAGGAAATTTTGTCATGCAAAACAAGGGGTCCTTTGTTCTATGTATTGGAATCAGAAAATGAATTTTAGATTTAGTAATACAAGGGGTTTTTGTTCTGTTTGTTGGAATCAAAAAATTAATCAGATTCAAAAACCACTATCCATCAAGAAAATCGATGCTAGAACCCTATAATCCTACATCCATAACACTAGCATGGCCATATGAAATCGATGCTCATCTACTTTTGAAGAAAAACAAGGGTTTTTTTGTTCTATGTATTGAAATCAGAAAATGAATTTTAGTTCAACAATATAAGGGGGTTTTGTTCTATCTATTGGAATCAGAAACTTAATCAAATTCAAAACCACAATCCAACAAGACAATTGATGCTAGAACCCTAAAATCCTACATCCGTACAACTAGAAAAACTCCAATGCCATGAAAAAATAGAGTACTTAAAAGAAAAAGAAATCTAGTAAAAACAGGGTACTACCTTAGAGAGCTCGTCGATGGCATCCTCGTCGAACTCGCTGCCCTTCCTACAATCTTCGTCAATTACTTTATCGCGTTCTCCTCGAGAAGCTCGTCGATTTCATCGTAGATCTCACACTTACGCCTTTCCTTCTCCTGCTCATTCTCCTGCTCCAGATCTTCCGTGGCCTTCTCTTGCAGATGCTCTCCGACCGGTAGCTCGACGACTGTGATGGCAGCGGGAGCAGGCACAGCAGTTGCTCCACCACCAGCCTTCGCCACAACGGCGGACTCAACCGCGCCAACCGCAGCGGAAGCCATGGCAGCAGACTACTCTACTTTGATGGTTGCCTCCGGCTCGTCCGCCGCGTCTTCACGCTCGCGCTTCATCGGCGGTCGACGAAAGGAGGAGGGTGGTGTACGAAGGGATGAGTGTGGTGTAGGAAGGGGAGGGTTTGGGCGAAGTTGGTGGTATGGCTGGAGAGGGATAGGAGGGTTTGGGGAAGAAAAGAACTGCTACTGCCTGTTGAAGAAACCGAGGGGGCGTGGGGTGATTTTTCTCACCTACCCAGTCATTTAGCGTTCCAGAGTGAAGACGCGTGGCATCATGGGGTCGTGCACGTCGTGTGTTTTGCTGCGCGCCGCCGTTGCTGTCGCTGACATGTGGACCCTAGTTTCGGGTAGAAATAATGAGAGATCGGTCCCAATTCTCTGAGACACACAGAGCAAAGGTAAATAAATATCTTAAAGTTATGGGTTTAAGTTTTGTCGAACACCAAGGACCAGCCCAGCGGTTACACCCTCCCGTTCACATATTCACGGCCCTGATTCGACACTACTTGGTCAGTTCATTAATCCCACTTTTTTGCCTCTAGGATTTAACATGTGGATCCCAAATGTCATTCACACACACGGAGCACCTACGAAAATACTTGACTGAGATGATGTAAATAGACCCAAAAAATGTCTACATCTTTGTATCAACATGAGAAGAGCAAGCATGACTAGGTTGGTAAGGTTGTCGGCATTTGTATGGATTTTCTAGTGTTCTCATGACGATAAAATGCTTAAAATATTTCACGGAGGTGACGCAACATGCGCACGTTCTGGACCACTAGGGTGGGCATGCCCACTTGCCGGAAATTTTTGTGTGTTTTTGAAGATCGCCAAAAATCGACCTTCTTCACCGGAGGTCGTTCGGGTAGGAGGGTCCGGCTCGAAGGACGGGTTTTTCTCGACATGCTTCAAATGGACCCAATTTTTTTTACAGCCTTGTATAAACGTGAGAAGTATCCAAGCCAAATTTCTTTGTCTTTAGACATTGTATCGATTTTCTAGGGTTTTAGCAACAATAAAAGCCTAAAATACTACCCGGTTGTGATGTGGCGTGTGCACGTTTGCGGAACTCCAGAAAGTAGCATAAATGCCTACTGTCATAAGACATGTATGTTCTCAGGGATGTCATGCATCCCATAAAGAACATTTCATCAACATCCACAACATCTTTGCGACAGAAACGAAAAAAAAGATGGTCAACTTCCTCCTGTCTTCCACAAAAAGAGCTATTGTTGTCTCCAAGCCACATACAAGTTTTTCTCAAGTTATTTTTAGTGTGGATGGTATGTAGCAACACAAGCCATAAGAAAACTTTCAATCTGGGAGGCATTTTAACTCTGACCCATATTTTAAATTATGGCCTAAGATTTGTTATACTACCATCAATGGCATAAACATAGACAATCATATTGATGCTCATTTGACATATATCATTACTATAATGTGGATTTAACTTATATGATATGCATTAGTAGATACTTGCATTACCCGAATTGCATTAGTACTACTGAAATATTTCAATGCCTACCTGTCTCTACTGAAACTGCAATGCTAAAATATTTCATTGTCTACCAGTGTGTACTGAAACTGCACTACTAAAATATTTCAGTGTGTACCGGTGTGTATTGAAAAAGAACTGCTGAAATATTTCAAACATAATTTATTCTTTGCAACTAATTACGCTACCATCCGGAGGCTATGGATTGGAGTAGAAGTGCAATTCAATAGATACAAGAACACTTAAGAAATTCAGTTAACTAAACACACATATTTCTGCCAAATGTTAATATACATTTAAATGTTACACTAAAAACACTACAAATTTTGCCTAGGGTTCATGTACATCGAATTCTACCACTACAACAATACAAATTTTGCCTAGGGTTCATATTCTGCCTAGCGTTCATATACTTCATAATTAATGCAGCCCCCAAAAGCATGTACTCAAATCTTCATGCAATTTATTGAGATTCAAATGCCATCTAGCATGCCCTCTATAAACTATTATGATCACTATCACCACAACTATAAGCACGAGCAGTAGAAGATTAGGTGTGGGGAACATTAGGCTATGGATTGACAAATCAAGAATCTTACCCTAAACATAGCTACCGCCGCCGTTCAGACGAGGAGAGCGGTGAGGGAAGCGTGGAGAACGATGGGGAAGCAAGGTCGCGACCACTGTCCTCCTCCTCTTGCGCTTCGGAGTCTCCGGTGACTCGGTTGGTGGCTGCACAATCTGCAATGGCACCTCGTGCAGGGTGGCTTCCTGATCCAGTGGATGCTCTACCCTGGATGTGAACGCCCACCACCTACGTTTGACCCACTTGTTGGGCGAATCTGTCTGCTCCATCGCCCAAAGGAGGATCTCGATCTTGTGCATCGATTTTGCGAACGGGGGGAAAGCTTTTTCTTCTCCTTCTTCGTCATTTCCTTCAGAGTGGCCATCGCCGTCTAGGACATTTATCGTGTGTTGTCAAACCAAGAACGGATCTCATTCAACCTGGCCATCTTGACCAGGTCACCGCCGGCGATGGCCATGATGTCCTCGGCCTCCATCGATCTGCTACACTCGTCGGCTTTGGAAGAGTAGAGGAGAGGAGCGACGGTGACTTTGGGAGAGGAGAAGAGGTAGAGAAGATGAACAGGAAAGGCGGTTTTGTGAACAAGAGGTAGAGGAGCGGACGGCGGTGGTTTTAAATTGGACGAGAGGGGTGGCGAACCGATGACTAATTTACCCTTCCATTAAGAAGCGACCCCACACAAACCAAAGTACTAACCCGACCATTTTTGGTACTTTCGTACGAGTACTATCTAGTACTAGCTATTTCTGTTCCGTTAGATCGAGACCAACGGCCGGTTAAAAATAGTGCCAACTACCGTAAAACTTATATAGAAATAGAGGTAGTAGGCACCAAATTGAATTTTCAAGGTAGGAAGCGGCTATTCTACACCCCAGGTGTGAACAGTACAATAAAAAAATAAGAACATTTATTAAAATCATTTTTTTGGAGCAAGATGCTCAAATGTGTGAGGTTCATGCAAAATTTCAGCTTGTTTGGACATTCGATGAGCTCGTCACACAAAGGGTAAAATTCGGGTGTCTAATACTTTTGAAATCAACACTGTTCACACTAGATTTTGTCTTTTTTGCCACGAGCTCCTCAAATGTCCAAACAAACTTAAATTTTCACAAACATCACACATTTGAGCATCTTACACCACAAAAAAACATATTTTTATGAATTTGTTTGATTTTTTTAATGTTCACCAGGTGTAGATGAGCCTGGGCACCAAATTAAATTTTCAAGGTAGTATATATTATATATGGAAGTAAGCAAACTTTAATTAGGTGAATCTAGATATTCCTTTCTCATGCATCTAGCTTTAACATGTGCATGCGGGAAACAAATAATCCATTTTGAACTTTTCCTTTTGTTATTACAAACAAATTATATAGTTGTAACATTTGTATGGTTAAATATGACCTCGGTCGGTTTCCCTCAAAAGAAGAAAAAACATTACCTCGGTCAATGGATGGCTGAGATCAAACACTACTCTTACCCTCGCTTCCTTTATATAAGGTATATTTGGCTTTTCAAAAGTCAAACGAGTACATATTTGACAAAGTTTTTTTTAATATATCAATATCCGCAATACGAAATTTATATCATTTGATCCATCATGAAAAGTAGTTTTATACTTATATTAGGTATTGCGGATATTGTTATTTTATTCTATATATATAATCTTGGTCAAATATTCAGCCGGTTGACTCGCACGAAAAACAATACACCTTATATTCTAGAAGGAGGGAAAGGTAAGAGAGGTACGAGGAATATCTTGAAAGAGCTCCACGGAAATATACCTGAGTTTTGCCATCAACCTCAAGGGTCTTGAAAGGGAGCCAGGATGGGTTATTCGCATCATCCTGCCATAAGGAGAGCAGCGTAGGAGCCCCGGACTCATTTCCATACTTCCTCCTCCAAGCATCTCGGAATGGCTTTTCATCAAGTTCACCCATCATTTTGATTGCAATGACCGACGAGTCCTCGCCGATCAGATTGCCCTAGAGAAAACCCTGTAAACGCATCATCAAACCTTATAGATGAACAAAACTAACAAGTATTTAACGCGGCATATGGAGTCTCTATGCGTAATTAATCGTCTAGATGCAACATGTATGAAATTACCCCAATGAGATGGAGACATGATAATAACCCCAATGAGATGTATGAAATTACATCAATGCTTTTCGAGCATCCCGGAGTTCTTCCACACACTTATCTTCATGGTCAAATTGCGTTGTCTCTTGAAGTGTGTGACTAAGTTTCACTACTTCAAGTTCAACTTGATGTTTCACATGCATCCCTTGCATCCTTGCTAGCGCGGCTTCCTGAAGTGTGGGATGCTCTCTCGTGCTTAACAGTCGCAGCCTGAAGTCTTTGTTACCGCCTTCTTGTGCCTGTACATTACATAAGGAACTCTCCATAAGATCGTAATCTTGGCATTTAGGCGGCTTGGAAACTAAAAGCTGAACGATAAGTGAAATCTAACATCAATATATAGTGCGTGAGGACATGTACGTAACCTCCTGGATCCGTGCGATGGAGAGCTCCAACGCGTAGTTCTTCGTCTCCAGCTCCTGCAGCCTACGGTTCTTGGCCTCGAACTGATCTGCCAGTGAGGCCAACATCTCCGTAATTTCCTGGATTTCCAACGAGCTATCCGTAATTTTGTTGACCGCAGATGCCAACTTCTCGGAAAACTGATCCACGCTGAGCGTTCCCACATCCTGACCTGCAGCTGTGAAAAGACGATTCGTACGTCTGTGTTAGAATCAATCAGTAGTACACACAGACGGCCAGCGAGACGGTAATAGTGATCGAAACGGAAAGACGACGGCCACCTGGAAGTTCTCGCGGTATCTCGTCGCCGGCGGCGGCCATGCCAACGTACGGTTCTTGCAGCCGAGGGCCGAGGAAGAGGGCAACTGAGTCGTCGACGCAGCGTGAACAGGATGAGAAGAGGCGAGATGGAGTATGGTAATTAAGCCCGTGGATCCATTGGGAGAAGCCACCCGCTGCACTTCACCTTCCAATCTACGCCGCCCACTGCTCCGTCTTCCCATGCGCTTAATTACTATACCCTCCTACTTCTCCGTCTTCTGCTCGTCGGTCAATTAAAGAGCTTCCATCGCTTTTTCTGTTGACACACGACCGGAAAAGAAATGAGCACCGCTACACGGCACATACGTACGATGGTTTCTCTACGATTTTCATACGACACATACGTATTTAACAAAAAGACTACAAATGTTTGATATAATGTGTGTTAGTATAGACATGCGTTTCACGTATACAATCTTACTAGTGGAGTTAAGGGTGAAAAAATTAAGGAGAGAAAGATAAGCTGATTTTCCTATATATATCCTTACAATTACTATGCTCCTTAGGAATAGAGGCCCAGGAGAGCTCCAAAGTTTTTTCATCCAAGTGGACCCCGCATGATAGTCTCGTAACCGGCATTCTATTTAAAAGATTTCAAAAAGAAACTAAAGCATTCCAAAATTTAAACTTTTTTCCAAATTTGATCGCGGTTTTTTAAAAATATTCATGAATTTAAAAAATATTCGTACATTCGAAACTTCATCACGAATATGAAAAAATAGTCATGAATTCTAAACAATGTTCATGAGCTTTATAATTGTTCATGAATTTTTTAAATGCTCACGAATTATAAATAATTTTCAGGAATATCAAAAAATATTCATGGATCTTTAAAAAATGCTCATAATTTTGTAGAAAATATTTATGAATTTGAAAAAAATGCTCAATTGTTTAAATTATGTTACAAAATTTCAAAAAAAATTCATAAATTGGGAAAAAATTCAAGGATAAAAAATAATTAAAAACATGAAGGTGTTTGCTAGAAACTTTACCAAAATTGAAAACAAACAGAGAAATAAGAAAAGAAAAGGTTGAAAGGAACCTTAGAAAAATTGCAAGGAAATGGCCTACACGGCCAACCCAATAGAGCCTGCATGGGTTGGCGTTTGCTAGACCTCCTCCATGGTATGCATGGAATGTGAATACCCATAATAACTATTGAAAAAAAATGCAAAACCGAAGAACGGCACGAAGCGCAGGTTGCCCTCTAGTAAAATATTCCCGCGTGCTAACACATTTGCTCATCGCCAAGGCTTTTTTTCTCGATTTCGTTTTTCTTCGGGATTGGCCAGAAAACCGGTTTTCAGTAAACCTCGGTAATTTTAGATTTTTTTTGTTAGGGACATTCAAACAATTTAAGTTTTCATCAATATATAAAATGTTTGACCTTACTATAACATAGTATATGTTCCTGTCTTCCACTGGTCGGCTCGCTGCTCCACTTCTCTGTGGTTGTGAGTTCGAACCGCTTATACATGGAAGCATACCAGTGGCAGATAGGCATATACACCCCACCATTAGTAATCTTGTCGGTTACTAGTGGCGGGCGCAAATTCATGCTCACGCCGTCACTGGGAGCAGGCATGAATTTGCATCTACTGTTAGTAATTGGCAACCGTCAATATTGGCCCACGTTAGCGATAGGGCAACCACACCAAAGGCAGAGTACATCATCGCATACCAGTGGCAATTGTATTTCTCCCGGGCCATTGATATTTTGGGTCCAAATTAGCGCAGATTAGCCATGGGCCCAAACTAGTGGTGGATGCATTTTATTTTTAGGGTTTTAGGGCATTTTTGGGTTTTATGTTACAAAAATGAACCTTTTAGGGTTAATTTATGATATTTTAGCCATTTTTTGAAAATCTATGTATTTAATTGAATACAATTGAAATTTGAACCGCAGGTACATTGGATTTTGCATGTTGTCATTATAAGACATGTATATCATCTCGTTTTGCATGTAGCTTATAATGTTATACTGAAAACATAAAAAATAAACTGAACCCTAAATATATCCATAAAACACAAAAACTAATATTTTAAATTTTGCACAAAAATAGAGGCTCTATGAATCACCCACCATTTGTAGCATTCACCAGTGGTGGGTACAGCCAGGCGCCCGCAACTGGTAAGCTATTACCTGTGGCAGGCGGCTAGACATGCCCGCGACTGGTAAGTTCATATCCACTGACCATACAGGGACTTGGCAAACGATCCACATTCCGCCAAGAATCCCTAGCGCTCCCGTCGCCCTCACAACTGTCCGTCACCAGCGCCCAGAGTGCGCTCATATTGTTGTGCTTGGTGAACTTTTGAATTTGCCAATATATAATTGAACTAATGTGAAATTAGCATAATGAAAACAAAACAAACTATGGATGTATAACTTTGCCGAGTGTTTTACCGAAAAAGGGTTTCCCCCGCTTTATATTCCAAAGCACCAACACCGATCACAGAGCATACGCTGGGGCGAGCAGCACAACAAGCCAAAGAAAAAGAAGAAGAAACAATGCCAACACCGGCAACTCGACAAAGCATGGATGACCCACTACCGCTGCACCATCCGAAATCTACCCACCATGATCCTAGGCTTCGATCCTCCGCGTACCAAGCAGCACCTCCAAGAAGGAATGCGACGCCGACGACGCTGCTGCCCGGACGTGTCCTAGGGTTTCCCCCGGCACGCGGAGGGTAGAGGGGAATGAAGACCGCCGACACCCTCCAGGGAGGAATGATGGCACCCGCAGGCGTCACCGCATCGGAGCCGGAAGACCCGGCAAGGATTTCTCCCAACTCCAAACCCCACCGCCCAACCAGATCGGAGCCAACCAGCCAGCTCACCGCCCACTAGCATGCGCCACCCCGGTCGCAACGCCACCAACGCCGTCTCACTGAGATCACCACCACGAGGCCAAGAGAATGAGGAGAGGAGGCGTTGGTCGACGGGAGCAGCAGCGCCGTAGCCGCGTGGGAGGGAACCACATCCTCCACCGTCGTGCAGGAAGCTCGTGCCTCCGGCACCGTCGCGGTCGCCGTCTGGACGCAGCAGCAGGGCATACCAGGGCACCCCTGGCCTGGCCAGGCCCGAATCGGGCCCGCTAAGCCCCGCCGGCCATGCTGCAGCAGGGCGGCGCCAGCACCGCCAGCCCCCAACGCCCATCGCCGCTCCCCCGCCTCCTGGAAGCCACGCCGCCGACCCGCCCTACCGTCGGCCCGCCCAGACCCAGATAGGGCCCGAAGGGCCCAGATCTGGGCCGAGCGGGCGCCGCCGCGCCACCCCGCCGCCAACGGGATCTGGGCCGAGTGTTTTTACTAAATACACTTGGCAAAAAGGACACATGGGTCAATCTAGTAATTTTGGGTATGCTATGGCGGACAAACATGGCACATGGAGGCATCTGGTGCGCTCCTGCAAGCTTTGTCAAGTGTCAAAGCATGATACTAAGCAAATAATGGACACATGGGGCCGATCCCCAGCGAGGAGGAAGAAGGACCCGGGCGGCGGCGAGGGAACAGGAAAAGAGGGAGGGGAGGGAGGCGACGGAGCTAGGGTTTCGCCCGGCCGTCGCCCACGGGAGCGATGAGGGGCAACCGAGCCAAACCGAGTATCTATCCCTGCTCACGGCCATGGGCTGGGAGTATAAGCCTGCTACAATCGTCTAAATTGGCCATCATCGTGCTAGGGGGAGACCGAAAAGACCTGTAACACACCTGTCACCCGAGGAAAAAAAACCTAAGTAAAAGAAAACAAGACACACGGGTCTCACTTCTCTCGCCGCCGAGGAAGCCACCGGTCAGGGAAGGCGTACGTTTAGAAAAGTTGGGGCGGCGGCGGCTAGGATTTGATAAAAAAAAAAGGCCCCCTTAGTGGCGGCAAAAGAACGCAGAGAAAGCAAAGAAGAAAAACTTGGGTAGCGGCAAAGGACTTTTGTTCCGGAGGCGAACGAGTGCGGGGTGGGGAGGATGACGTGGCGGGCTTTGGGATTAGTTTAGTCATTAGCGGGCTCGCTCAACCATCTCCGCTCTACGTAGTCAGTAATAAGTCAGTCGTCCCTACAGTTGGGGAATTTGTTGGTGTTTCACTCCTGTGTGGGCTGCGGGGAGGATTCCTGCGGGGTTTGATCCGGCGAGCCGAGGCTGGACCTGCGCCAACCGGCTGCTTCTGCTTGCCATGGCCGGGATCGACGACGCCGCCGCGCAGCTGGTGCAGGTGCGTCTTCCTCGTCTCCTCTAATCGATCTGCCCACACATGGCGGCGGTTGCCAGTGTGGGATTTGTTCTTAGAATTACTGGTAGCGCCTGCGTCTTGGGATTCGCCCTGGTGGAATTGATTTGTGTATTCACAAGTTCATATAAGAAACAATTATACTCTGTTGGTCCTTTCCTCTTTCCGACCTGATCACCACCGACAGATTCTTTTAGCCAAGAACGTTTTTTCTCATTCAGCTTTCTCGATGCTTTGATTGGAGATCCACATGATGAAAAGTTGCAATCAGTCAGTAGGATACACTCCCCCCCGTTCCAAAATAATTATTTGAAGTTCTAGGATTTTGCCAAGTCAAACTTTTTAAAGTTTGGCCATGTCTATAGAACAATACGCAAAGATCTATGATATCCAATATATGTATACATAATATGGAAATTCATTTCAAATGAATCTAATTAAGTGAATTTGCTTTTGTAGACCGTGCTGATATTTCATAATGAATCTACAGTAGACGTTGATATGTTTTTATGTAGGTTTGGTCAAAATTAGTGAAGTTTGACTTAGGAAAATCCTCTAGGACTTCAATTATTTTGAAACGGAGGGACGAAGTAGCATTTGCCAAAAAAAGGAAAAAGAAATCCTTCAACTCTGCTAATCAGCTAATGTACTAGCACTGTGTCCCTCTTGCAGAAGCTGATAATCTGTGGAGTTCCAGAAGAGCAGCAACATCAAGAAGGCTTGCTCATGTATTTGGATGAGCGCAAGGATAAGATTTCTGAGATCACGAGGGCCATCTTGTCAGCGGGCACTGATTTACTGGAGTGCCGTGAGCCATCACAGAAGAATGAAGACGACAGCAGAAGCAGGAATGCATGCAGTGAGAGCCTCTTGTGGTTGCAGTGGATGATGTTCGGCAGAAACCCAGATGCAATGCTTCATGACATGGAGCTTAGCTCTGAGGATAACCGTGCTGTCTGCGGGACTGTCTGGGGGAAGAATGTCCTTGCTTACCGCTGCCGGACCTGCGAGAGTGACCCCACATGCGTGATTTGTGTTCCGTGCTTCCAGAATGGTAATCACAAGGATCATGATTACTCCATCCTTGAAACAGGTGGTGGGTGTTGTGATTGTGGGGATGCTACTGCTTGGAAGCCTCAAGGGTTCTGCTCGAGGCACAAGGGGGTCGAACAGATTAAGCCTCTTACCGAGGAACTTGCGAGTTCCGTAGGGCCTGTGTTGGACGAGCTCTTGCTGTTCTGGAAGGAGAGGATTTGCATTCCTCATGAAAAGGCTGACGTTTGCAAGAAGAGGGTTGCCGAAGAGTTGACGATTGCTATTGCTGACATGCTGCTTCGCTTCTGCGCATGTAGTGACAACCTTCTAAGTTTTGTGTCCCAAAGGATCCATGAGTCCCCTGGTCTCTTGGATGCATTGATGAGCGCAGAAAGGATACTGCACAGGAAGATTGTGGGAAAATTGCATGAGTTGCTTTTGAAGCTTATCGCTGAACCGGCTTTTAAGTATGAGTTTGCCAAAGTTTTCATACAGTACTACCCTGTTGCATTTTCTGAAGTTATTAAAGGGGGCAACGACTATGTGCTGGAGGAGTATCCACTGATACCAGCCTTTTCTGTCCAAATATTTACCGTGCCTACGCTGACTACAAGGCTTGTGCGCGAGCACAATTTGTTGGGTACTCTTCTTGAATGTTTGACAGCTCTGTTTCTTTCTTGTGTTGGTGAGGATGGCCGTTTACAGGTATGTTTAGCTTCTTCTTTCTGTGGCTCAAAAGTTAGATGCTTATATGCCTTATTATCCAGCCACTGTGCACTGATGGGATATTGTTACTTTTCGCGCATATTACTATATTCTGTCAAAGCTGCTGATACAATTTGCATTGAGCATATTTCTCTTACCCGTTAAAATGGTAACAACTATAGGTCAAAAGCAGGGCATAGGCCCTGAATGTGGGCTTGTCATCAAACATTAGCGCGCTTAGCATCTCTTCGACTATGCACAAGAGAACTCCCAAAAAACAACTATCCACAAGAGAAATAACATTTCCACCTACTTGGATTACTGGGGATAATATTTTGTTGGTTTCTGATAAATGTGTGTTCACACTATATGTTAACGGATATCCCACAAAGATTTGTACAGTGTAATATTATTTCATATGGTCACATGAATGTTTCTACTTTGTTATTTGCAGACGAGCAAATGGGTAAATTTATACGATGCTTCTTTTAGATTATTGGAAGATGCACGCTATGTCCTGAGACATGAGGAGGTTTCCATGTATGTTGCTTCTGAGAGGCCTGATCTAACAAGTTCATGGGTTAAGCTGTTGTTACTTGTGCAAGGAATGGATCCTCAGAAGAGACTGGCGAGTATTCATGTTGAAGATGAGAATGAGAATCTATCTGCGCCTTTCGTGCTAGGACACTATCTTCGGATCATTCAGAATCTTTTGATGATGGGAGCATTTTCTTCTCCTGGGCAACAAGAATCAACAAGTGTTACTATATGCTCCGGTACGATAAAAGGCATCGAAAGGGTTGCGAACCAGCAGCTTGCAAAAGTTGGAAGGGTCTCCCAGGAGAACTCGGTATGCAATTTAGGTACCAGAGAGAGTTCTTCGAGCAGTGAGTTACCATCACCTGCTGCCTGCTTAGTTCGTCAGTGCTTGAAAGCTATTGGTAGCTGGCTGGAACAGATTGGTGAGGTGGGGATGAAGGTAAATGAAGGATCCCAACTAGTCGATGTTGCAGATTATTATGAAGTAATTGGTCCTCCTATTCAAGAGTCCGACAACATGGTGATGACAGGTAAAGGGGGGATGCCTCACGTTGGTAACATCACAGGAAAGGGAAAGATGCAAGAAACTAGCAGCGCACCAGATGTACAATTGCACTCTGAAAATGTCATTGCCGCTACTCTGACTGATCACAAGTTTTTATATGCTCACCCAGATTCAGGAACTGATGAACTAGGTATACTCAACACAACAGGCTGGCATCATGTTGTCTTTGATGTCAGTTCACAAGCCACATCTTTTCATATCCCTTTACACCGTATGCTTTCGTTACTATTGCGGGAAGCAATGAATAAATGTTTCGGAGAGGATGCCAAAACAGAGGAATGTTCAGTTGTGCGGTCCAATGAGTTCTTCTCTCAGGTACTTGGAGGTTGTGAGCCTTATGGGTTTGCTTCAGTTGTGATGGAGCATCCCTTAAGAGTCAGAGTATTTTGCGCACAAGTGCGTGCTGGAATGTGGCGTAAGAATGGTGATGCAGCTATACTAAGTGCTGAGTGGTACCGCTCTGTGCAATGGTAATTTGTTGGTGACCTCAAATGAATTTCTATCCAACTTACAGTCCTGAAGTTGTACTGATTACCCATCTTTCCAGGTTTGAACAGGGCTTGGAGTCGGATTTGTTTCTGCTTCAATGCTGTGGCGCATTATCTTCTCCAGAGTTCTTTGTGAGGACCATTCAAGAAAGATTTGGTTTGTCAGATTATACATCTCTGGATCTCACTGAACACAATGAGTAAGCCCCCAGTATATAATGACATATCGGCTTGTATTTCTGTTAACATATTGCTTCTTTCAAATTTTTGGTGGTACATGTACGTTTGCATTGATAACCCAGTCAACCGTTTTTCTTGCTTGTCTCCCTACTTGCTAAAGTTTAAGCATACTCTTTTTGTAATCATGTACTCCCTCCGTCCGAGAAAGCTTGTCCCAAGCTTGTTCCTCAAATGGATGTATCTAGCATTAATTTAGTGCTAGATACAATCATTTGAGGGACAAGCTTTTTCGGACGGAGGGAGTATTACTTTTTATTTTATCATCTCGTCTTGTGGTGTGTGCTCAATTTTATCTTCATCATTCTATTTTCTCATTCAGTGCCAGTAAGATTTATTTGTAACCGTTGTTATTTAATTGTGCTGACATGCTGTGGCACATGGAAGCTCGTTTGTGCTTACTGTAGTCTTTTAGTTGCGCACTTGAGTGATATTCAGGTCAACCTTTTCTTTTGCTCTAGATTTTTTTTTGTGTGTTATGATACAACAGCCTTAAGGGAATACCATGCTATTGCTGCTGTGCATTTCCTGTCAATATCCAGATTAATAGTTTGCCTGGATATTTTTGTTTAAATGTTGAACAATTTTCTTATGCTTTTTCAGGTATGAGCCGGTTCTTATACAAGAGATGCTAACCTTGATTGTGCAACTAGTCAAAGAACGCAGATTTTGTGGGCGTTCCGCAGCAGACAACTTGAAGAGAGAATTGATTTATAAATTGGCTGTTGGAGATGCCACCCATAGCCAGATTGTGAGGTCTCTTCCCCGTGACCTTTTGTCAAGCGAACAATTTCAAGATGTTCTAGATTCAGTCGCAGTTTATTCTGATCCATCTGGAAATAAAAAGGTTTTAATCCTTGAAATCATACTACATGCTTCTGCGACTTACATTTTATATTTGAACGCGTGACTAATAAGAAAAGTTATCACAGGGCAAGTATGTGCTTCGCGAAGCATTCTGGAAGGAACTGGACTTGTATCATCCGCGCTGGAGTTCCAGGGAATTGCAGATTGCTAAGGAGAGATATTACCGTTTTTGCAAAGTTTCTGCTCTTGGTGCTCAACTACCTCAATGGACTCATATTTTTAGCCCTCTGTGCAGTATTTCTAAGATTGCCACCTCCAAATCTGTCCTTCAAATTGTTCGTGCTGTTCTCTTCTATGCTGTTTACACCGACGCATCATCGGTATCGCGTGCCCCTGACAGCGTTCTTGTGACTGGTCTGCACCTGCTTTCGTTGGCACTTGACATATGTGAATCAGGGAGTCAAATTTCTGCCGACCAGTATGGGATGGACTTACTGCAGCATGATGATGAATCGTGGGTTGTTCTGTCATCGGATGCAGAAGAGGCTTTTCCCATATTGACCTACTCTACAGAACTAGTCTCCCCAGAGTCTGACAAGCTAAAGAAGGATAGCATGCTAACCTTGCTTGTTTCACTGATGCACAAGGAAAAGAATGACAACACCTTTTCTGGATGCAATATTCCATCTCTAGTTGTGAGTTTGTTAAAGAGATTTGCCAAGTTAAGTAAGCAGTGCATGTCTGCAGTAAGACAAATGGCACCACAAGTACTCCCATCCATTCCAGATCATGCCAGCGCCAAACAGAATTTAGGATCTCCTGATTTGACTGGAAAACGCCAATGCAAAGCTGCAATCATGGTAAGAGTTTAATTTTGAAAGTTCACTAGTCTAATTATATTCCCAAGCCATCTTGAATTTCAGCTTTAGTGAAAAAATAGTCTTTATTTGGATGGGCTTACAACATAAATTTTCTCTAGGATAGAAGAGTTAGGAGTACTAAATTTACGTGTTTGAATTTGTTAATTCATCTACAGCTTTCTCTTCCTATTTGCTTGTTAATTCTGACCTTTCCTCATTTTGTTACTATAGATTCTAAGTGCTATTCTTATCTGAATCTGTATGTCTTAGGCAAAAATGGGAGAAGAGCAGTCAAAACGTGCTGAAAGTATGAAGTCCTCAGGAAATGAAGGGCGTGATGTTCCAACATTTGAGCCAGATGCGCCCAAATCAACTGCCGTTGAGACACGATCAGTTTGTTCTCTGTGCCAGGATTCGGGTTCCAAAAGTCCACTCTGCTGTTTGATTCGTCTTCAGGTGATAATCTTCTTCTCTTGACAATGGCTTGCTTTGTCCAGTGATGCTCTATGGCAACATAAACTTGTTGATTCTCCTTCTGTAGTATTTTGACAACTTAAAGTACCTTTCTGTATCTCATGTTCAATATCATGCCAACAGGACTAGCTAGATTTTTTTAATCTATTATATGTTGGTGGTATACTATTCTTGTTTGTTCTCTGAACCAGAAATCTCAGATTGCAACTTTTGTTGAGATGAAAAAAATCTGCCCATCAGACGGGGGAAAAATCAACTTATTCCCCAGGTGCTAGGTCTTCTATTTGTCAGGGATACGCCGATGGAACCTTCCTTTGTTACAGCATGGAAATGACACATTTCTTGATTTCTCAACATCCACTGATTAGAATATATCATGTTTTACCAAGTGGATACACGTTACGGTGCATTTGATTACTGTGGGGCTTCCAAAAATAGCATGATACAAAATCTGTCGGTGTCATAAATATAGATTACCATGCCAACTTTTAGGACTCAAAATAGTTCCTGTGCAATATAACATGTAGAAGTTGTTCTGCTTGATGGTTCACTGATGCAACTTCTCTCCTACACTACTAACTGAAACTTTTCAGACTGCCATGGAAACTATGATGGCAGACACTGTTGAAGATGGTCGGACCCCAAGTTCAATTGCGGAGTTCGCTTCCAAGGTACTCTCCCATCTCAGCTCCACAAGCTCGTCGAAGTCATCAGCTGTTCAAGTTCTCGAGGATAAACTCGAGGTGGAAAGACGGGGTGCGGCTGCGCTCCGAGAAGAAATGGGCGCCTTGAGGAAGCAAGCAGAAAAGGCCGATGCGGTCATCGCGAAAACCCAACAAGAGATGGAGGAAGTCAGGAAGAAGCAAGCCGAGACCGACCAGATTCTTCAGCTTCTCCTGTGCAGATCTCAGGGTAACCCCGCTTCTTAGTCTCTGTTGAGACTGGTTCTTATGGATGTACTGTATGTCAGAACTTATTTGAACTTGTCGTTGTGTGAACCACTTCGTATCTTGTGTAAATCTTCAATAAAATGCGAGTTGAAAGCTGGATGTATGTGACATGTAAAGTATTAGGGTGTATTGTAATGGGCTATACAATGCAATGCATGATGCTTCTGATCGCCATTTGGCCGGTAGATGTTGCTTGTGGCCACCATCTAAAAACAACTTCATCTTTTTTTTCTTCTAAAAAATATATACGAGAAATGCTCATTGGAGAAGAATAACTGCTGCTTCGTCTCTTGTCGCTGGCGTCGTCCATGTCTTCTTCAGATAACTGCACACACAGGAGAGAGAGAGAGAGAGACGCACTCCAGAAGACCAGGAGGAGGATTGGCGTGGCAAAGATAAGGAGCGGGTATGAGAAAAGTCTATCTCTCTCTCGTTCTGCATCTCACCTCACCTCCTTTCCTCCTCCCAATATCTTTTTTTCTTGACGGAGCTACGGCGGGCTTACGCCGGCCTGAACCATTTTCATTATTATAGATGAGATTGAGATACAACACAACGGCTACATAAATAGCACCCGACACCAAAGAACAAAAGAGAAGGCACAAGGAACAACAGAACAGAGAAGAACCAGAAATGAGCTTTGGCAAGCAGCCAACACCAAGAGCTTAGCACTCATCACCACTAGGCAGACCGAGAAGAGCGAGAACTAGTATTTTTGGATCAGTCGAAAGGAGATACGTCACCGAGAAGACATAAAGAAGAAGTCGCCTGCTGCCCTGCGATCACTCTGCACCTTGAAGAACTAGGAGAATCGCAGCCACCGTCGAAGGGCTTCCCACTACCCAGCCACGACGAGACGGAGAGTCACAGATCGTGTCGAAGGGCGATGTTCCACTGAGACAGCCCTACACCTCCTCTGGGCCACACCACGGCCACCATCACAAATAGAGAGAACCAGAACACTATGCAAGGCAACCAAAATCAGGCGTCGTCGAAGGGCACCGAACTCTGAGACCTCACCGCTGCCACGAGCCCCCAGGAGATAGGTCAACCAACAGCACCAGAATGACCAAGGAATAGTCGCTGCCATAGATCAGTCCCACCGCCACCACCCTACACTCCAACAACCCAACAAGCACTCCAACCCAGACATCAAGCTACCAACAACAGAACTGTGGCTCCAAAAACAACACCCCCAAGGGGGATAAACGACACCAAGACGGCATCGTTGTCCGATCCATAGGTGGATCTGAGGCTTTCACCCGGGGCACACAAATGAGAGGGGTAGGTAGCTTCCCGATGACGCCTTCGCGAAGGGAAGCGGCGGCCGAAGGCGTCACCGTCATAGTCGCCGATGAGATCGACACAAGGCTTTTGCCTGAAGCAAACCATCCCAATCAACTCCGCCGTAGTTGTTAGCTGAGTCCAGTAGCTCGAGACCTCCCCACCCTCCTACCAGTCCACGATGAGGCTCCGGTGATGGAGACACTCACCTCGAGCACGCGCACAGCCGAAGTCAGCTCGGTGTCGGCTGCAACCTGCATCAAGCCCTGGCCGCCGGCCACACCCCACCAGCAGCACATACAGCCATCGGGACCCTCCCATCCACAACCAAAGCAGAGCAGCCCCTGAAGCCAAGCCAAATCTGAGCTCCACAGGCAACATCATTGCCGACCACCACCCAAACCTCCTCCACGAGCCACACAACCACCGCCTCCATCACACCCCCATCCACCCAGCCGTGGCTACTGGCCGGATCCGACCGAGACGAGCCGCTGCCTTTGAAGGACGCCAGATCCGAGTGGCCTCGACCTCGCGAACCAGGTCGAGGTCGTCGGAGAATGGGCCAGCAAGCACAGACGCCGACCGCAATCGCCGTCGTAACCCAGGCACTGACCGCCGAGCCACCGCAACAAGATCCACAGCGGCAACCGCCGCCACCCGTGCGCTCGAGAGCCAGCTTGCCCTCTTCCTCGCGCCGCCAAAGAAGTGCCCCGTCGCCGCCGTCCCCGAATCCAGCCGAGCTTCGCCGAGGGAGGGGATGGGGTGGGTGAGTGGCGGCGCTATACCCTGACTTAGTCTGTGAACCATCAGATGGGAAATAGATGGCCAAGATTCTGCACTGTTCACATGGGGTTGTAGCATACTGTTTGGACGAGCACTGTAGCTAAAATCACTGTTTGTTACCTGTAGCTGTTGACACTGTTTAAGAACTGTAGCGATAGATCTCAGCCATTTATTCTAGATCCAACGAATGAAATGTGGCTAAGTTAGGCTCCTAACTTCACAGTAGCTAAGTTAGAGGAGCCGGTTCCTGGTTTTGGTTCAAGGTTTCATGTAGCGGCCACAAGCCAAAGACGAAGGAGATAGGCAGGGAAAACAGAGCAAGCAAACTTCGCAGGCGAGGCTAAAACAACCGGAGTCTCCTTGAACCCTGCTTGGACAAAAGTGTGTTAATAACCACTACAAGATTCGACCGTTCGCTGCACAGGAACAATGATCTAAGATGCTACCTGTGATTACAAATTCGAATAAAACAATTAAAATTCATTTAATCAAAAAACATGATGTCCGAGTTGATTCCGGCGTAGCAATTAGGTCGGAGGAGAGACAAGAGACCAAAGTTATCCAGATTTGGGCACCCCCGTCACTAACACCACCACATGGGGCAACTGATTATTACACATCATCAAGAATATCCTCGCTATAGTACAATTTCACACACTCTCCCCTCTCAAATCTGATTGTTCAGCTCAAAGGGTATTGTAGTCTTCTCTTCCTGCCAACATGAGGTTGCTGCCGGTGACCTTATTTTTTTAGGGCTTGTTGTCAACGATTAGGAGGAGCAACTAGCTGACAGTTACCCCTTCGTGGGCAACCGCAAGGGTCACTCTCGTGGCCCTGAAGCGCACCAAGTGGTGCGTCCAGACACCGCCATGTGTCGCGCTCTGGCGAACCTCATGATTTTATTTTTTTTGCACGTGTTTTCGTGTTTAATATGATTTTTTTTAAACCTTTCCATCTTTTTATTTTTTTGCTTCGTTTTGGTTAAAAAGTTTTTCCCCTTTTTCGTGAAGCAACACTTTTTTCGCGAGAAGCACAACATATGATTCTTCGAGAAACACAATTGGGCTTCTCAAAAAAGAAAAAGCACATCCGTGAGAGGTATAACTGTGCCTCCACTGAAAAGAAGGAAAAAACACAGTTATGTTTTTGTGAGAAAGACGGCACAGTTGTGGTTGCACTAAAAAAAGAAAAAAAAACTCAACTCCCCCAATTGTGGCTCTGGTTTCTGGTCTTTTCTTTTGACTTTCATTTTTCCCTGTTTTCATTTTTTCAGTTGGCTTTTTTGTTTTCCATTTTTTTAGTTTCTGGTTATTTGTGGGAAAGAAAATTTCATCAAAATCTATTAACATGGGATGTAGTTTCAAAGATCTCGACACGAGAAAAACAACTTATGAAAATAGTTCAAAATTTGGACGCTCAGTTCAAGAGATAAACCGTTTAAAAAAATAAATGTAGGATAAATAGAAAACTCTCATGTTGCGACAAGACAAGTGATGCACATATAGTGCGCCGCTTGTGAGTACATGAGAAAATGGAAAATGACCTTTGCAAGATAACCATAAAAGTGATTTCGACGACTAGGCCGTCAAGTGCGCGTTGTTGAGCGGCAAACCACACCCGCTTCAATGGGCCCGTCCAACAAGCCCGCGGAGCGGGGGCTAACCGGCCTAGCCGGAGCACGACGCGGCTGTTTTTTGCTCAAAAAAGAAAAAAACGACGCGGCTGTCTCCGGCAAAGACCAGGCGGTTGACCAGCCGCCGGAGAGGGAGACGACCTGAATAGGTTAGGGTTGGGGCTGCGGGGAGCTCGCCGGATTCAGAGAAGCTGCCGTGGTGCTGGGTGTTCAGAGGGATGGCCGGGCTGGCGACGCCGGCCGGGGGTGGCCGGAAACGTCGTTTGGGGCCAGGGCCAGCAGGTCGACGAGCGGGCGTGCCCGGTAGTGGTGGAGGCGGGCGGGGATGGAGGCTGGGTCGGGTGGGCTCGACCGCGACAGCGCTCCACCTCGCATCTCATTCAGGTTTCTTTCAGCTTCATGGTGAAAAATATTGCTGTACATTCGTAAGTTTTTTGCACAATTGTTGGGCTTGACATATATATTTGGACACCACAAAAAAAATGACCAAACTGTATTTATTTTGATTTTGTGTCCAGATGGTATGCAGAGTTTAAGTTTCAAGCCATGGAAGGCCAAAATGGATGCAGCTGAGGTTCAGTTCACCCCACTGTCTCACACCCTCACTTGACCGCTTCAAAGGAGAGATACAGAGTACAGGTCCAGATGCGCATCCCATTGATCCAAATCATGACGGTGCGGTGGTCAGCCTCGAGATTTTTTTTATCAACGACAAGGTGACTGGCACATTCCCTGCCTGTTCGACCGAGGTCTGAAAGATAAGGTGACTGGTTTATTAGTTTACAGTTACAGTGTCCCGGTGTTTGTTAGGAAGCATCTCCACATGGCAATTCGACTGCGATTTGCAATTGAATCACAACCAAGTTGTTCCCTTGTGCCAATCTGAAACCTGGAATTAACATGGCTCATAGTCCTCGAGCTACTCTCATCCATGGCATGGCAGTACAAAACGATGTCCTTATCCTGGCAGTAGCTTTCTATTCTCTTGACGGCCTAACTGGTCACAAATATCTTCACTTGCTACATAGCATAAACAACCCTATGCTTTCATGAAACAATGACTTTCCGGTGGACAATAGAGGTTTAAGCTAAGTGGTTTATGACCGGGAGACGGGAGTAGAGTAGCATGATTAATCTGCATCGTGCTAATGTGATCTTGACGAAATAACAAAAATATTTTCTTCTTTTGTCTGAATAGTTCGTAATTTCCTAGTATGCCATGTTGTGGGTGTGGCGAGTTTCTATGAAAACATGTATGTACGGAATTGAAATAACATTATAGATGTTATACATTTGTAGCTTTATAATAAAGTTGTATTCCCTGCAGTTGTGCTATGGACATGGAAAATCAGTATAGACCTTTCTGTAGATGCCAAAATGTATGTAGTCTTTTGGAGTGATAAAAATCTAAGACTGTGAGATGTTTGTCTTTATTTGTACAAGAGACCATTCAACATTTATTCTTTGGCTATCATTTGTCTTGAGTTGCTTGGCGTGCTGTTTATTTTCCATGCCCGTGGCTTTGATATTTCTTCCCGCACGAGCTCGGCCTTCCTGTTCAGGTAACCATTCATCCTCCTCATTGTTCTTTTCGAGCTCCTTTATCCTACTTGATTCGGTTGGATATGCTCTGTGTGTCCATTCCTGGGCTTAAATCTGTGAAGGGTTCCAATATTGGTAGTTTCCACTCCAAATTTGGCCAAGGGGCTCCCCCGAGCTTAGTTCATTCATCCACGACCCCCCCTACTGTGTATTTTGGAGTGGGAACATTTGACGTTTTCCTTCTTAGATTGTTTGGTTTTTAAACTTATAAAAGTATGATCCCCAACCTAGCAAGAAGAGTAGATCTGCATTTAGGGGAAACGTCAAAAATAAAAGGCAGTTAGACACAATTTCTTTTCTAGATGTAGAATGAGCATTCAGGACGGTTGTTCCATGTTTTCTTTTTCTCTTCTTGTGTGACTTCTTCATCCACAAATATGTACTACTCCCTCCGTTCCTAAATACTTGTCTTTCTAGGCATTTCAAATGAATATCACATACGGATGTATGTAGACATATTTTAGAGTGTAGATTCACTCATTTTACTCCGTATGTAGTCACTTGTTGAAATGCCTAGAAAGACAAGTATTTAGGAACGGAGGGAGTACTTCTTACCTCATTTCTTTCTTAAACTTCTCCTTTATACATGTTATGTAACATGCTGGATCTCACCTTCTGAGATATATACTTCTGTTTCTGTTTAGCTAAATTCTCGCAATCATTTTTTTCTTATTTGCACTACTATTGAAAAGAAATTAGTGATCAGCGTTTGTCTATTTATACCTTCTGGCACGGTTTCCAATTTTTGCTGATACCAGGAACTTCGATTTGCTAAAATTCTTGCAATTATTAGCAGTGTTCTCTTACTCACATCTGGATATTCTGCCTTTCATCTATCAGCTGTTGTTCATATTGCCATGATTTAGTTTACTGATATAACATTTCTTCTCCGTGATAGCAGGTTCTATGGCTCTCTAGGCGTGTGTTCTTCACTAAACAATAGTACTATCCTAAGATCCTCAATTTTCCTGACAGATTCTTGCCCCAAATCCTATCAAGAAAATCACAATGTTCTTGCTCTATGCAACTGCCCCTAGAGATGTCTTGTAGCAAGTTGATGTAATTGAGTCTCCAAACCTTTGATCCTGGTACACCAACCATGACAATGGCGTTCCCAACCCTTCCAGTTACCCTTGCATGCCTCACACTGTTAGCTCTCTTGTTGATTGCCATGGCGGCTGATAACGACTCCATGGCCTCTGGCCTCGTCCTCCTTAATTGCGGAGCATCAGGCCAAGGCGGTGATGATATTGGTCGTACTTGGGACGGGGACACCGGCTCCAAGTTCGCACCATTACTGGAAGGAGTTGCAGCTAATGCTTCACACGAAGACCCTTCACTCCCCTCTAGGGTCCCTTATATGACTGCACGCATCTTCACTTCCAATTACACCTATTCCTTCCCTGTCAGTGCAGGCCGCATGTTCTTACGCCTCTACTTCTATCCGGTTGCTTACGGAAACTATGCTTTCTCCAATGCCTTCTTCGGTGTCACGACACCGGATCTTGTCCTCTTAAATGACTTCAATGCTTCACAAATAGCTGAGGCAAGTTCTGCCTACCTTGTCTGTGAATTCTCGGTGAATGTTTCTTCAGGCAGCTTGGACCTCACCTTTGCCCCATCAGCACATCAGAATGGTTCTTATGCATTTGTCAATGGCATCGAGATTGTCCCCACGCCTGACATCTTCACAGCAGCTGACACAAGATATGTTGGCGATAATTTATCTCCATTCTCATTCGATACTGAAACAAGCCTCCAGACTATGCACCGGCTCAATATCGGGGGCGAAGCCATTTCCCGGTTTGATGACTCGGGCTTTTACCGCTCATGGGCCAGTGATTTACCTTACTTATCTGGTGGCTCTGGGGTGACCTTCTCCAGAGATTTCAATTTGACTATCAGGTATACACCCACAGTGCTGGATTATATTGCTCCAATAGACGTCTATAAAACAGCTCGGTCAATGGGGCCAAATGCACAGGACAACGGGAAGTACAACCTTACATGGATTTTACCGGTTGATGCGGGGTTCTCTTACCTCCTAAGGCTCCATTTCTGCGAGATTAAGTATCCTTTTACCAAGGTGAATCAGAGGGTGTTCTTCATATACATCAACAACCAGACAGCGGCACAGCAAATGGATGTCATCGTCTTGAGCGGAGGAATCGGTAGAGCATCATACACAGACTATGTTATCATGGCTGTTGGTTCCGGTCAGGTGAACATGTCGGTTGCACTTCACCCTGATCTTTCAAGTAAACCAGAGTATTCCGATGCAATACTGAATGGTCTTGAGGTATTCAAGCTACAGAGTTACGGATCACCGAACAGTCTTGCTGGGCTCAATCCTCCACTTCTGCAAAAGCCTGGTGCGGATCTTAATAGGCAATCTAGCGGTGCAAGAAAATTCAAAGGTTACATCGTAGCCATCGGTGGAACTACTGGCGGTATTTCTTTCATGGTGATTGTCCTTTTCAGCGCGATTGTTATCTGCAGACGGAAGAAGGTAGCGAAGAATTTTTTCAAGACCGACCATGGACATCATCCCACTGAACGCAAAAAGTCTACATGCGATCTCGTCCGTCATTTCTCACTTGCAGAAATTCAACTTGTCACCAAAGACTTTGATGAAGCATTTATCATCGGCAGAGGTGGTTTTGGGAATGTCTACAGTGGCGAGATCGACGGAAGGACAAAAGTGGCAATCAAGCGATTCAACCACAAATCCCAACAAGGTTTTCATGAGTTCCAGACTGAAATCGAGATGTTGTGCAATTTCCGCCATCGCCACCTTGTGTCTTTGATTGGCTACTGCGAGGAGAAGAATGAGATGATTCTGGTGTATGACTACATGGCTCATGGTACACTGCGTGAGCATCTGTACAACACCAGGAACCCAGCACTGCCGTGGCAGCAGCGCCTTGAGATTTGCATCGGTGCAGCCCGAGGACTGCATTACCTCCACACCGGCGCTGAGCAAGGAATCATCCACCGTGACGTTAAGACCACCAACATCCTACTGGATGATAGGTTAATGGCAAAGGTTTCCGACTTCGGTCTATCTAAGGCTAGTCCAGACATTGACAACAGCCACATGAGCACCGTCGTGAAAGGCACCTTTGGATACCTTGATCCTGAGTACTTCAGACTGCAGCGTCTCACTAAAAAATCAGATGTGTACTCCTTTGGGGTTGTGTTGTTTGAGACCTTGTGTGCGCGCCCTGTGATAAACACCAAGCTTCCGGAGGAGCAAGTGAGCTTGCGTGACTGGGCACTATCTTGCCGGAAGGAAGGTGTACTCAAGGAGATTGTTGACCCCCGTGTTAAGGAGGAAATCACCCCTGAGTGCTTCAGGATTTTTGCAGAGATAGCAGAGAAATGCGTTGCTGATCGGAGCATAGACAGGCCATCAATGGGTGATGTACTTTGGAACCTTGAGGTGGCACTCCAGCTGCAGGATAGTGCAAGCTACAACAGCAGATGTGCCGAGGGTGCGTCATCTCTTCAGATCACCCCGGTGGATTCAGACAGACCATCGACCAACTCAACAATTAGCGTTGCAGCACAGGAAGCCATATTTTCAGATATTGCACATCCAGAAGGCTGATAAAAGCAAAACGTAGGTCACTTTTTTTTTTGTATGATCTTTTCATAGTTACCTTACAACTGCTATTCTGTTAGCTGGTGACCATGCACAATACTATCAGATAATTTAGTTTCCTCATATTAGATTTTTCTCATGGCCACTGACATTTCGAAATACGTCCCAGGTTGCTTTGATATTTTGCTACATATGTGATCACCAAGGTTGTCTGGTGCTTCAGTAATCTTGATGCAATATTATACCAAGCTATCAAGGATAAACGGGGCATCTGAATTAGACATATTACCTGATTTTTAAGCATTCTCCCTTCTCCGAGTCAATGAAGAACTCACCAACAGTGTAATCAATCTAATTGGAGTTAAGAGCGTGCCCAGTGGATATCCAGTGTCATCCCTTGTGATTCTTAGCGTCTTATCCAGGATTTTCGGAGGCCGCGGTTGCGATGGCATGGCCCAGAAGTCGATGACGCCACCGAGGCACCCACAGCCTCATCGATGCATCGGGTCGCCAGATATATGGAGCTAGTGGGGCCATAATTACAGAGTGAAAGCTAGACATACGTTCTTTTAGATAGTATGCTTATCCCACAAAATTCCTAAGAATTGTTGAATTCAATGCCCACCTACACTCAGAACTTTTCACATTCAACCAAACATTTTGTTGGCCCATTCATATCTTGCAACCTCTGCATATTCTGCAATCCTCGATTTTGCACTTTCATGTTCATGTGTTCTTCTTTATCGTTAGGTTTTTATTCATGTGACCCGGAGACCCCGTGAAACTAAAGCGTGCGGTCCTCTCGGGAGTTTGTACAATTTTTCAGTGTATACCAGCAGTTTCCAACTGTACTTAAGGTAGCTACAAGTATTGATTATTTTGGAGCGTCTATTTGGTCAAGAATTCGTTATTCCTTCGTCCAAGATCTTCGAACTTATCTTCTCACCAAAGCTTATTACTCCCTCCGTGCCGATGCACTAGGCATCTTAGGTAGTGCACCGCGACCTGTAACATACTCCCTCTGTCTCAAAATAAATGACTCAACTTTGTACTAGTTTTTTTGCAAATAACTTTGTACTAGTTTTAGTACAAAGTTAGTACAAAATGGAGTCACTTATTTTGGGACGGAAGGAGTAGTATTTTCCGCAGTGGCTAGAAACCGATCTTACATAAATAGCACACTATAACATATTTTCGGCGGTGGATGTGAACTTGGTTGAAGTACAATTTCCACGGTAAACCTGTGAATCTTCACATCTACATGGTTCCCTGAATATTACTACCTCTGTCCCTAAACGTAAGACGATTTTGGGGTTGAAATTATAATCTTCACAGCACCTACTAGTAGTATTGTTTGCTTTGCTACGCTGTGGCTCCAAACCATGGCTTTGTCCGAAAGCCTGGCGGTGGCCACTCCGTTGGTGGCTCCAGCTCGTCGACGGTACGCACAACGGTACAAGCTGATTGGAAAGCAAGCAAGCGAGCGTACGTCCAGTCTTGTGAATATCCGTCGTCGGTACCACGACAAGCATCGCGTCGAGGCGCCCTCCGGTCCGGGGAACAAGAGCTCTGAGGCCAACTCCAACGCATGATCACAAATGGACGTCTGTTTTATCTAGGTTTTGTCCGCTTGGAGCAGTAAAAAGAAGAGGTAATATCATTAAGAGTCATAGAACTTGCGCTAGATATATAGTTTGGTGCTAGAACTTTAAAAATACAGAATTACAGTCACTTAACTTGACTCAAGCATGCACATATGGTCACAAAATGCGTATGCAGACGTATCCTTGTGTATGGCCCTACCTGTCAGTGAGTGAGGGCTCTAGGCCAATGCATTTTTGCGCAAAACACCAGTGCATTTTTTTATTCCTGAAAAAAGCTGATTGGAAAGCAAGCAAGCGAGCGTACGTCCAGTCTTGTGAATATCCGTCGTCGGTACCACGACAAGCGTCGCGTCGAGGCGCCCTCCGGTCCGGGGAACAAGAGCTCTGAGGCCAACTCCAACGCATGATCACAAATGGACGTCTGTTTTATCTGGGTTTTGTCCGCTTGGAGCAGTAAAAAGAAGAGGTAATATCATTAAGAGTCATAGAACTTGCGCTAGATATATAGTTTGGTGCTAGAACTTTAAAAATACAGAATTACAGTCACTTAACTTGACTCAAGCATGCACATATGGTCACAAAATGCGTATGCAGACGTATCCTTGTGTATGGCCCTACCTGTCAGTGAGTGAGGGCTCTAGGCCAATGCATTTTTGCGCAAAACACCAGTGCATTTTTTTATTCCTGAAAAAAGCTGATTGGAAAGCAAGCAAGCGAGCGTACGTCCAGTCTTGTGAATATCCGTCGTCGGTACCCACGACAAGCGTCGCGTCGAGGCGCCCTCCGGTCCGGGGAACAAGAGCTCTGAGGCCAACTCCAACGCATGATCACAAATGGACGTCTGTTTTATCTGGGTTTTGTCCGCTTGGAGCAGTAAAAAGAAGAGGTAATATCATTAAGAGTCATAGAACTTGCGCTAGATATATAGTTTGGTGCTAGAACTTTAAAAATACAGAATTACAGTCACTTAACTTGACTCAAGCATGCACATATGGTCACAAAATGCGTATGCAGACGTATCCTTGTGTATGGCCCTACCTGTCAGTGAGTGAGGGCTCTAGGCCAATGCATTTTTGCGCAAAACACCAGTGCATTTTTTTATTCCTGAAAAAAGCTGATTGGAAAGCAAGCAAGCGAGCGTACGTCCAGTCTTGTGAATATCCGTCGTCGGTACCACGACAAGCGTCGCGTCGAGGCGCCCTCCGGTCCGGGGAACAAGAGCTCTGAGGCCAACTCCAACGCATGATCACAAATGGACGTCTGTTTTATCTGGGTTTTGTCCGCTTGGAGCAGTAAAAAGAAGAGGTAATATCATTAAGAGTCATAGAACTTGCGCTAGATATATAGTTTGGTGCTAGAACTTTAAAAATACAGAATTACAGTCACTTAACTTGACTCAAGCATGCACATATGGTCACAAAATGCGTATGCAGACGTATCCTTGTGTATGGCCCTACCTGTCAGTGAGTGAGGGCTCTAGGCCAATGCATTTTTGCGCAAAACACCAGTGCATTTTTTTATTCCTGAAAAAAGCTGATTGGAAAGCAAGCAAGCGAGCGTACGTCCAGTCTTGTGAATATCCGTCGTCGGTACCACGACAAGCGTCGCGTCGAGGCGCCCTCCGGTCCGGGGAACAAGAGCTCTGAGGCCAACTCCAACGCATGATCACAAATGGACGTCTGTTTTATCTGGGTTTTGTCCGCTTGGAGCAGTAAAAAGAAGAGGTAATATCATTAAGAGTCATAGAACTTGCGCTAGATATATAGTTTGGTGCTAGAACTTTAAAAATACAGAATTACAGTCACTTAACTTGACTCAAGCATGCACATATGGTCACAAAATGCGTATGCAGACGTATCCTTGTGTATGGCCCTACCTGTCAGTGAGTGAGGGCTCTAGGCCAATGCATTTTTGCGCAAAACACCAGTGCATTTTTTTATTCCTGAAAAAAGCTGATTGGAAAGCAAGCAAGCGAGCGTACGTCCAGTCTTGTGAATATCCGTCGTCGGTACCACGACAAGCGTCGCGTCGAGGCGCCCTCCGGTCCGGGGAACAAGAGCTCTGAGGCCAACTCCAACGCATGATCACAAATGGACGTCTGTTTTATCTGGGTTTTGTCCGCTTGGAGCAGTAAAAAGAAGAGGTAATATCATTAAGAGTCATAGAACTTGCGCTAGATATATAGTTTGGTGCTAGAACTTTAAAAATACAGAATTACAGTCACTTAACTTGACTCAAGCATGCACATATGGTCACAAAATGCGTATGCAGACGTATCCTTGTGTATGGCCCTACCTGTCAGTGAGTGAGGGCTCTAGGCCAATGCATTTTTGCGCAAAACACCAGTGCATTTTTTTATTCCTGAAAAAAGCTGATTGGAAAGCAAGCAAGCGAGCGTACGTCCAGTCTTGTGAATATCCGTCGTCGGTACCACGACAAGCGTCGCGTCGAGGCGCCCTCCGGTCCGGGGAACAAGAGCTCTGAGGCCAACTCCAACGCATGATCACAAATGGACGTCTGTTTTATCTGGGTTTTGTCCGCTTGGAGCAGTAAAAAGAAGAGGTAATATCATTAAGAGTCATAGAACTTGCGCTAGATATATAGTTTGGTGCTAGAACTTTAAAAATACAGAATTACAGTCACTTAACTTGACTCAAGCATGCACATATGGTCACAAAATGCGTATGCAGACGTATCCTTGTGTATGGCCCTACCTGTCAGTGAGTGAGGGCTCTAGGCCAATGCATTTTTGCGCAAAACACCAGTGCATTTTTTTATTCCTGAAAAAAGCTGATTGGAAAGCAAGCAAGCGAGCGTACGTCCAGTCTTGTGAATATCCGTCGTCGGTACCACGACAAGCGTCGCGTCGAGGCGCCCTCCGGTCCGGGGAACAAGAGCTCTGAGGCCAACTCCAACGCATGATCACAAATGGACGTCTGTTTTATCTGGGTTTTGTCCGCTTGGAGCAGTAAAAAGAAGAGGTAATATCATTAAGAGTCATAGAACTTGCGCTAGATATTCAGTTTGGTGCTAGAACTTTAAAAATACAGAATTACAGTCACTTAACTTGACTCAAGCATGCACATATGGTCACAAAATGCGTATGCAGACGTATCCTTGTGTATGGCCCTACCTGTCAGTGAGTGAGGGCTCTAGGCCAATGCATTTTTGCGCAAAACACCAGTGCATTTTTTTATTCCTGAAAAAAGCTGATTGGAAAGCAAGCAAGCGAGCGTACGTCCAGTCTTGTGAATATCCGTCGTCGGTACCACGACAAGCGTCGCGTCGAGGCGCCCTCCGGTCCGGGGAACAAGAGCTCTGAGGCCAACTCCAACGCATGATCACAAATGGACGTCTGTTTTATCTGGGTTTTGTCCGCTTGGAGCAGTAAAAAGAAGAGGTAATATCATTAAGAGTCATAGAACTTGCGCTAGATATATAGTTTGGTGCTAGAACTTTAAAAATACAGAATTACAGTCACTTAACTTGACTCAAGCATGCACATATGGTCACAAAATGCGTATGCAGACGTATCCTTGTGTATGGCCCTACCTGTCAGTGAGTGAGGGCTCTAGGCCAATGCATTTTTGCGCAAAACACCAGTGCATTTTTTTATTCCTGAAAAAAGCTGATTGGAAAGCAAGCAAGCGAGCGTACGTCCAGTCTTGTGAATATCCGTCGTCGGTACCACGACAAGCGTCGCGTCGAGGCGCCCTCCGGTCCGGGGAACAAGAGCTCTGAGGCCAACTCCAACGCATGATCACAAATGGACGTCTGTTTTATCTGGGTTTTGTCCGCTTGGAGCAGTAAAAAGAAGAGGTAATATCATTAAGAGTCATAGAACTTGCGCTAGATATTCAGTTTGGTGCTAGAACTTTAAAAATACAGAATTACAGTCACTTAACTTGACTCAAGCATGCACATATGGTCACAAAATGCGTATGCAGACGTATCCTTGTGTATGGCCCTACCTGTCAGTGAGTGAGGGCTCTAGGCCAATGCATTTTTGCGCAAAACACCAGTGCATTTTTTTATTCCTGGAAAAAGCTGATTGGAAAGCAAGCAAGCGAGCGTACGTCCAGTCTTGTGAATATCCGTCGTCGGTACCACGACAAGCGTCGCGTCGAGGCGCCCTCCGGTCCGGGGAACAAGAGCTCTGAGGCCAACTCCAACGCATGATCACAAATGGACGTCTGTTTTATCTGGGTTTTGTCCGCTTGGAGCAGTAAAAAGAAGAGGTAATATCATTAAGAGTCATAGAACTTGCGCTAGATATATAGTTTGGTGCTAGAACTTTAAAAATACAGAATTACAGTCACTTAACTTGACTCAAGCATGCACATATGGTCACAAAATGCGTATGCAGACGTATCCTTGTGTATGGCCCTACCTGTCAGTGAGTGAGGGCTCTAGGCCAATGCATTTTTGCGCAAAACACCAGTGCATTTTTTTATTCCTGAAAAAAGCTGATTGGAAAGCAAGCAAGCGAGCGTACGTCCAGTCTTGTGAATATCCGTCGTCGGTACCACGACAAGCGTCGCGTCGAGGCGCCCTCCGGTCCGGGGAACAAGAGCTCTGAGGCCAACTCCAACGCATGATCACAAATGGACGTCTGTTTTATCTGGGTTTTGTCCGCTTGGAGCAGTAAAAAGAAGAGGTAATATCATTAAGAGTCATAGAACTTGCGCTAGATATTCAGTTTGGTGGTAGAACTTTAAAAATACAGAATTACAGTCACTTAACTTGACTCAAGCATGCACATATGGTCACAAAATGCGTATGCAGACGTATCCTTGTGTATGGCCCTACCTGTCAGTGAGTGAGGGCTCTAGGCCAATGCATTTTTGCGCAAAACACCAGTGCATTTTTTATTCCTGGAAAAAGCTGATTGGAAAGCAAGCAAGCGAGCGTACGTCCAGTCTTGTGAATATCCGTCGTCGGTACCACGACAAGCGTCGCGTCGAGGCGCCCTCCGGTCCGGGGAACAAGAGCTCTGAGGCCAACTCCAACGCATGATCACAAATGGACGTCTGTTTTATCTGGGTTTTGTCCGCTTGGAGCAGTAAAAAGAAGAGGTAATATCATTAAGAGTCATAGAACTTGCGCTAGATATTCAGTTTGGTGCAAGAACTTTAAAAATACAGAATTACAGTCACTTAACTTGACTCAAGCATGCACATATGGTCACAAAATGCGTATGCAGACGTATCCTTGTGTATGGCCCTACCTGTCAGTGAGTGAGGGCTCTAGGCCAATGCATTTTTGCGCAAAACACCAGTGCATTTTTTATTCCTGGAAAAAGCCGACCATAGTGACGCAATTTTGCACCGAACCCCTTACAATATTTTTATTTCCAAAAAATCAAGCACCACTGTACTGCAAAAATAAAGACAAAAAACCAGGGCGCCGGCACTTGAACCCACGACAATAAGACAGTAGTCAGTCTAGCGACTCCACCTCATGTTCACATGACCGATACGGATAACAACTTAATATGTTTTTTTAGGGAAGATAACAACTTAATATGTAGTAACAAGAATGCATATGGAACTTAAATGGGCTGCAGAAACTGCGGCCCATTTTGCATGAGCAATTTTTTAGATATTTTTACAAAACATAAGTTCTTTAGCCATAGGGCGCCGTGTTGGCTAGTTTCTTTACCAGAGATTATTTGCGTTCCTGAGAACATTGTTATAATCCAATAAAGCCCTTTGCTTCCTAAAAAAATGTCTCTATACTCTTATAAAAAATCGACTGGTGATGATGGTGTGCATGACATCTTGCAATATAAACCGTCCGATCTATATCTGACGGATAGAAAGTAAACTATGGCAATTTTGCAAAAAAAATATCCGCACCTCTCACCACATTTGCAGATAAACCATTCCCTCGTTCATCCTTATCTCCCACTAGTGCACATGGCATCATGGCGTCATCAAGCACACAATAGTCAAGGATACCTTCAACGTTGAGATTTATAGACAACTTGATATTCATGCATTTTACACCCCAGAAGCAGTATGTGCGATGTTGCAGAGCTTTCACCATACTTATTCCGTTTTTGTAACTCCTGGTTTGTCTCTTTGCATATTAAACTAATATTATCATTATTTTTGTTCCTTTTGTGCAGGTTAATGCAACTGGTTTTGCCATGCAGTAATTCAGTAAATTACAATTATTATATGGGTAGCAACTGGCCGCCCCGAACTGTGAGAAGATTTTATGTGTGTAGCGAGCTTACCGTTGTTTTGTATTCAAAATAATATGTGGATTTGCACATGGGGACAACCAATTAGCCCCAGAAATTCATGTCCACTGTTTGTTGATGTAGTGTATAACATATGTATTTGCTTCTGTTGTATATGTATGGTTGCACGTTTGGGGATACATACTCTTATAGATATCGAACATAAAATAATAAATTACGTCTTGTGAGAAGTACTCTATAATGGATTTAAAGATGGGGATAAGGAGATAGAGATAGAGCATGTTTAAATCACATACGACTTGTCTTGTCTCTACTCCACCGTGTACACTACATATATCCCACTGAGGATCAGATCAATGCCACGAGAATGAATTCTAGGGTTTCTATACTTTTCTACATGGTATTAGAGCGCCAATTGTAGGTTCTTCCACCACTACCGGGGCGCACCATCCCCGAGGAGACTAATCTCTTCTTCCGAGGATCACAATACCTAATCAATCAAAGATTAGATAAGATCAGTTTTCTCAAATTTCCAGTATCCAAGTTCTATAAACCTTGAGCCACCAAATAAATCTGATTGACTTGTTGTCCGATGAAGAAAATTCTGTAGAAATTATGCATGCATGAACCAGCGGCCACATGCTGACGACCTTCCTCGATAGCTTTAATGCTCCACTTGTTCATCGGGCACCAAGGTGTTGTGCCCACCACACACATCACCAACTCTCTCGAGAGCCTTCAAATCCAATCTTACCGGACATGAATATACTAGATTCATGCTATTAAGCGCCCCTCTCCCCGACTTGAATCACACACACTAGGGAGAAACTGTGCGTGATGTGAAATCATAAATTGTCTGAAACATAACTATGTTCCCAAAGAAAACCGTGTGTGATCGATGGCCAACTCATTGCACGCATGATTTGGATAATGCAACCATGTTTGATGTGCCGTACACGGTTTTAACTATAGGAATCATGTGTGATCGGGTAGCCCATTGCACACGTTCACAAAATGAGAACCGTGTGTGTTGTACTACACATGTTTTACAATGGCGACCCATGTGTGATGTCGTTGTTCCCTGTCACATGTGTGATGTTGTCTACACACAGTTAACTGCAATGAACGGTGTGCAGTGTTTGCCTCCATTTGAGAGGGTTTGTATGCGCCAATCATGTGTAAATATTTCCCACCTCCCTCGCAGAGACGTCCCATACCTCTGCCGCAGACACGTATACCGGTGGTAGAAATGCATCCATTAATGACGACCGATGTGTGTCCACCCTGCTTGTGGCTGTTCTTGGCAAGTTTCCCATACAGCCACGCACTTCCTAACAAGATCCACTCGTGACTGTAAAAAGCTCTCCGTGGAGAGCCCCTCTCGCCACTGCTCCTCCTTCCACTCCCGACGAGCCGACGAGATGGTGGCTGAGATGAGGAACTCCGAAAGTTGGAGGTCGACTTGGATTGCGTCCCCCCAACACGCGATTGCCAGGTCTCACGAGATGGTTGTCATGGTAACCACCCGCCAACGTGTGGCCAGCATGCCACGGTCATGTCGGCACCACTCCCTCTCCCGTAGGGAAGCCTTGGGGGTCGCCACGCCGGCCACCCAACACGCCTCACGCCCTTGCGGAGTCTTCTTTGGGTCTCCTCTAAAATAATCATGGAGTTTCACAGGAAAACATCAGGTGCTTTCTGGAGCTTCCATGCTTCCATGCTACGGGAGTACCCGAGCCATCGGATCTGGGATCCAGCGGCCATCTGAAGACAAGCAGGACCTCCGCGTAATTAGGTGACTGCTTGAGTTTTTTTTTGTAATTTTGAAGGAGACCGTTGGATCTTCGATCCGACAAACCAGATGCATGCTCTCGTAGCTCGGGAGCATGTAAGCTCCTGGAGCACCAGATATGCACTCTGAGTTCTACATACCGTGGGCATATGATGTGCCATCGAACATGTCCAAATTCAAATGAATGATCTACGGGGTCATCTATTTTTTCGGGGGAATATTTCTTGTACTTTAGTGTAGGTTGTCTATGACTGAATACATAGAGCATCTGCTTGTCATGACATGTGAGCATGCATGTGTGGTGGATATCCATCCTTTCAAGCTATGAACAGCCGTTTGAAGCATTATATAAATTAGTCTGTTAGCTGACAAATTGACAACTGCTTATTTATAAAATTACAAGGAGTACCGAGTAGTACGAATTCATATATAAAAGACGGACCAGCCCCAGAACTAAAACTTCCATCCTAATTGTTTTTCGATCTCTAGAGTGGTCGAGCCAACAAATGCCTAGTCAGATTGATGCGGACCGTTGCATGACCATAGAACCACTAAGTCATTATTCATGAACTTATCACGCCCCGAGCCCACGATACCAGCTTCTGCCGGAGATACATTGTCCGATACACACAGCTCAAGAGCACCTGGGGGTCATGTGCCTTCATCACCAAAAGACCCAAAATGAGAAACATCCACTGATTAGAATATATTTTCCCAAGTGGATCTTGTGCAAGCAATTACTGTGGGGCTTACAAAACTGGGACTGGCTATTACCATTCGACTGGAAATCGAAATAGGGCCAGTCAAATCATTTTCAGCCGATGTAGATCCAACGGCTTAGACACTTTCTTCTACCTCCCGACTGTTTTTCTGTTCATCTTCTACCCCGGATCGAGCCGCCTGCTGCCACCGTTCGGGCCGCCGGCCGTGCTCCTGCGACCACCTCGCCGCCCCGCCATCCCCTAAACCACCCCGCACCACCGGTCTTGCCGCCGTCCCCGGCCATCCCTCCAGCCCCGCCGCATCTTGTTGTTTTCTCCGGCGAAGCCCCACCATCGCCCCACAGCACCGCCGTCCACCATTCCTACCCGAAACCCTAAGATAGATAATGGGGTAGCCTCTCCGGTGAGCCCCCCGCTGCGGCTGTTTCTTCCTTCCCTCTGGCGCCTCCTTTATTCTAGGGAAACTCGACTGACCCAAATCGGATTTACAGTCGACTGACGTTTAGCTAAACTGTACGAAAATAGCATGATGCAAGCTCTGCTGGTTTCATAAATATAGCTTACCATGTCAACTTTTAGGACTCAAAATAGCTCATGTGCAATATAGTATAACATGTAAAAGTTGTTGTGCATGATGGTTTCCTGATTAAGTTCACACCTACTCTACTAATTGATACTTTTTAGACTGCTATGGAAACTATGATGGCAAAGACTGTTGAAGATGGTCAGAACCCAAGATCAACTATGATTGCCATTTGGCCGATCGATGCTGCTTCCTAGTGGGTGACCAACCACCACTAATGCAAAACCGGGCTTTAGCACCGGTTCGTAAGGCCCTTTAGTGCCGGTTCTGCAACCGGCACTAAAGTGTGGGGACTAAAGACCAACCATCACTAAAGGGCCACCACGTAGCACGAGGCGCGCCGTGGTCTGGGGGACCTTTAGTCCCGGTTGGGACTAAAGGATTTTTATTTTTTATTTTATTTTTTGAAATAAAGTAAAAACAGCCCACCTACTGGACCAGCACGGCCTACATACGACTAGAAACCCAACCTCTAGTTGGGCCAGGATGCAGGCCCGTACGGCCCGGTAGGCCCCACAGGGCAGAAGACTTGCAATAGGCCCACAAAGACCTGCTTAGAGAGGAGCTCGACACGGTAGCCGCGGCGGGGCTTATAAACTGATGCGGGCTCCTCTCAACTAGCGAGGTGGGACTAAACATTGTGCACCGCGGGTGGCAGCGCACACCTTTAGTACCGGTTGGTGGCACGAACCCGTACTTAAGGGGGGGGTCTTTAGTACCGGTTGGAGCCACCAACCCGTACTAAAGGCCACCACCTCTTTAGTACCGGTTCGTGGCACGAACCGTTACTAAAGGTTCACCACGAACCGGTACTAATGAGCGCTGCCCGCCTAGCCATTCGAACCGGCACTAATGGTCACATTAGTACCGGTTCAATTAGAAACCGGGACTAATGAGCTTCACATTAGGCCCTTTTAGTACTAGTGCGCTCCCAGCCGATGAGCTACACGCAGCAAACACCGCATGTGGCCACCATGTGCTGCTGCCATATCTTGTTTCCCATCCACTCATCTTCTCCATAGGCTCCTCATCCTCGTTCTATCCATACTTCCCAGAGCCAAGGCAAAATCCCCAATGTGTGCTTCTCGTCCTCGACCGCGACGACGAGGACACCATGACACGACACCGTTGGGATGCCACAGCATGCCCTATCAGTGCACCACCGCCGTAGATCTCGTGAGCGCAGCTCAACTGCAATGCATAGGATGAAGCACAGATGTAATAGCCTAAAATAAATATGTGCTAATATTTAGTGTAATTGAATTTTTGTATTGGGATTGTTTGTTAAACTATCATGGTAAAAAGAGAAGGAATGGATATATACAAAACGTCTACTAAATTATATGAGCAAAGCATCATGTGTTGGGGAACGTAGTAATTTCAAAAAAAATCCTACGCACACGCAAGATCATGGTGATGCATAGCAACGAGAGGGGAGAGTGTCGTCTACATACCCTCGTAGACTGTAAGCGGAAGCGTTATGACAACGCGGTTGATGTAGTCGTACGTCTTCATGATCGACCGATCCTAGTACCGAACGTACGGCACCTCCGCGATCTGCACACGTTCAGCTCGGTGACGTCCCATGAACTCACGATGCAGTAGAGTTTCGAGGGAGAGTTCCATCAGCACGACGGCGTGATGACGGTGATGATGAAGCTACCGACGCAGGGCTTCGCCTAAGCACCGCTACGATATGACCGAGGTGGATTATGGTGGAGGGGGGCACCGCACATGGTTAAGAGATCAATGATCAACTTGTGTGTGTATGGGGTGCCCCCTTCCCCCGTATATAAAGGAGTGGAGGAGGGGGAGGGGGTCGGCCTCCTAGGCGCGCCCCAAGGGGAGTCCTACTCCCACCGGGAGTAGGATTCCACCCCTTCCATGAGTAGGAGTAGCAGGGAAGGAAGGAGGAGAGAGGGGGAAGGAAAAAGGGGGGCGCCCCCCCCTTCCTTGTCCAATTCGGACTAGAGGGGGAGGGGGCGCGCGGCGTGCCCTGGCCGCCCCTTCCTCTCTCCACCAAGGCCCATGAGGCCCATTACACTCCCCGGGGGGTTCCGGTAACCCCCCCCCCCCCCCCCGGTACTCCGGTATTTGTCCAAACTCACTCGGAACCCTTCCGAAGTCCAAACATAGTCATCCAATATATCGATCTTTATGTCTCGACCATTTAGAGACTCCCCGTCATGTCCGTGATCATATCCGGGACTCTGAACTACCTTCGGTACATCAAAACACATAAACTCATATTACCGATCGTCACCGAACGTTAAGCGTGCGGACCCTACGGGTTCGAGAACAATGTAGACATGACCGAGACACGTCTCCGGTCAATAACCAATAGCGGAACCTGGATGCTCATCTTGGCTCCTACATATTCTACGAAGATCTTTATCGGTCAAACCGCATAACAACATACGTTGTTCCCTTTGTCATCGGTATGTTACTTGCCCGAGATTCGATCATCGGTATCTCAATACCTAGTTCAATCTCGTTACCGGCAAGTCTCTTTACTCGTTCCGTAATGCATCGTCCCGCAACTAACTCATTAGTTACATTGCTTGCAAGGCTTATAGTGATGTACATTACCGAGAGGGCCCAGAGATACCCTCCGACAATCGGAGTGAAAAATCCTAATATTGATCTATGCCAACTCAACAAGTACCATCGGAGACACCTGTAGAGCACCTTTATAATCACCCAGTTACGTTGTGATGTTTGGTAGCACACAAAGTGTTCCTCCGGTATTCGGGAGTTGCATAATCTCATAGTCATAGGAACATGTATAAGTCATGAAGAAAGCAATAGCAATATACTTAAACGATCAAATGCTAAGCTAACGGAATGGGTCAAGTCAATCACATCATTCTCTAATAATAATGATGTGATACCGTTAATCAAATGACAACTCACGTCTATGGTTAGGAAACTTAACCATCATTGATTCAACGAGCTAGTCAAGTAGAGGCATGCTAGTGACACTCTGTTTGTCTATGTATTCATGCATGTACTAAGTTTCCGGTTAATACAATTCTAGCATGAATAATAAACATTTATCATGATATAAGGAAATATAAATAACAACTTTATTATTGCCTCTAGGGCATATTTCCTTCAGTCTCCCACTTGCACTAGAGTCAATAATCTAGATTACACAGTAATGATTCTAACACCCATGGAGTCTTGGTGTTGATCATGTTTTGCTCGTGAGAGAGGCTCAGTCAACGGATCTGCAACATTCAGATCCATATGTATCTTGCAAATCTCTATGTCTCCCTCCTTGACTTGATCGCAGATGGAATTGAAGCGTCTCTTGATGTGCTTGGTTCTCTTGTGAAATCTGGATTCCTTTGCCAAGGCAATTGCACCAGTATTGTCACAAAATATTTTCATTGAACCCGATGCACTAGGTATGACACCTAGATCGGATATGGACTCCTTCATCCAGACTCCTTCATTTGCTGCTTCCGAAGCAGCTATGTACTTCACTTCACATGTAGATCCCGCCACGACGCTTTGCTTAGAACTACACCAACTGACAACTCCACTATTCAATATAAATACGTATCCGGTTTGTGACTTAGAGTCATCCGGATCAGTGTCAAAGCTTGCATCGACGTAACCATTTATGACGAGCTCTTTGTCACCTCCATAAACGAGAAACATATCCTTAGTCCTTTTCAGGTATTTCAGGATGTTCATGACCGTTGTCCAGTGATCCACTACTGGATTACTTTGGTACCTCCCTGCTAAACTTATAGCAAGGCACACATCAGGTCTGGTACACAGCATTGCATACATGATAGAGCCTATGGCTGAAGCATAGGGAACACCTTTCATTTTTTCTCTATCTTCTGCAGTGGTCGGGCATTGAGTCTGACTCAACTTCACACCTTGTAACACGGGCAAGAACCCTTTCTTTGCTTGATCCATTTTGAACTTCTTCAAAACTTTATCAAGGTATGTGCTTTGTGAAAGTCCAATTAAGCGTCTTGATCTATCTCTATAGATCTTGATGCCCAATATATAAGCAGCTTCACCGAGGTCTTTCATTGAAAAACTCTTATTCAAGTATCCTTTTATGCTATCCAGAAATTCTATATCATTTCCAATCAACAATATGTCATCCACATATAATATTAGAAATACTACAGAGCTCCCACTCACTTTCTTGTAAATACATTCTTCTCCAAAAGTCTGTATAAAACCATATGCTTTGATCACACTATCAAAACGTTTATTCCAACTCCGAGATGCTTGCACCAGTCCATAAATGGATCACTGGAGCTTGCACACTTTGTTAGCACCCTTTGGATCGATAAAACCTTCAGGTTGCATCATATACAACTTTTCTTCCAGAAATCCATTCAGGAATGTCGTCTTTACCAATGTGCGAGAAAGCGTTTTTAAGCGCCGCTTAATCGCGCTTAAGCGTTGAGCGCCGGCTAAACGCTTCGCTTCTGCCCTTTGCGAAGGTTTTAGCGTTGAGCATTTTTTAGCGGTGATTTAGCATCGCTTTAGTGCTAGGCGCTGGCTAAGCGTGCGCTTACTCGATGGAAAAGCGAGGGGAACGGTTGGGAAGGAGGGCCACAAGGGGTATAAAGGCCTTGGGCCAAAAGCCCAGAACAGGCCTGTTCGGCTAGGGTTATAGGGTTAGAAGGGGGGAACAAAGAGAGTTTTGTGGCGGCTGCTCCTGCTCTGGATCCAGCGGCGTCTCCCTGGAATTCTTCCTCCTCCACGGTAGTCTACTGGATCTGGACGTCGGCAGCTCCTCCTCCTCCTCCTCCTCCTCCTCCTGGACGTCCCCTTCTACCAGTTCAAGTGAGGATCTCCTCCTCTCCTCTCCTCCTTCTCCTCAGCTCCTCTTCTCCTCCTCTGTTCCATAGATCCATAGATCCTCCTCTCATATGTAATCTTTTCTTCAGTTCTTATCCATAGGTAGGCATGCAGCACTGCAGCAGTAGTTTCTTTGTTCTTCTTGTTCAGTTCTTTGTTTCATTCATTGCCTCATTGTTCTTTCCTTAATTCCAACAGCAGGCAGAAATAGTTTAGTCTTTAGTGGTCATTGGTGATTGGTTAATTCCTGCTCCTCCTAACAGTTAGTCATTTGTTTAGGAATAGCAAAGGTGGGCACTAAGTACTAGTATGGAGTAAGGAGGACGAGATGATGCTGATGCTAGTGCTAGTGCAGCAGCAACAGCAGCAGAACAGAGAGCACAAATTCTCAAGAGGAATTCCGATGACATGGGTTGGGCCTATGGTCAGCTGGTTGATCCTAACAACCTTCAGAGAGTGAGGTGCAATTTCTGCAGCCAGATTTTCACAGGAGGTATTTACCGGCTGAAGCAACACATTGCGGCGAACTCAAATGCGGTGAGGACCTGCCTGTGGTGCCCACAAGAAGCTAAAGAAGCTTTCTTAAGCTTTTGAAGAAAAGGCAGCAAAGAAGCAAAAGAAGTATGAGCACGAGAAGGCTGTGAGAAATGCTGTTGTTATTGATGCATCATCCACTCCTCAAGGTCAAGCTCGAGATGATGATGAACTCACTTGTATTGGTAGCTCACAACCTCATGTGTTAGGTCCTATAGATAAGTGGACACGTACCATTGACCCCAAGTTATGCAGAGAAGCAAGACTCAAGCAAATAAAGATTAACAAGGCATCATGGGAGGAGAGATCACTTCGAGCACATGAGTACATTGCAAGATGGGTGTATACACATGGTAAGAGCTTGCTGCCATGTTTTTTGCCAATTGAATTGTAGATTGTTTGCTGCCCTCCTATGCTAAGATGTGTCTCTCTTATATGCAATGCAGCAAAACCGTTCAATGCAATTGACAATGATGAGTTTAGGCAGATGGTTCATGCCATTGGTCAATTTGGTGCAGATCTAGATCCACCTAATCAATATGATCTCCGGGAGACTTTGCTGAAGTCTGAGTATGCAAGAACCAAGAGTGAACTCAAGGACCGAGAGGTTGAGAAAGGCAAGCATGGTTGCTCTCTCATGACTGATTCTTGGACTGACATGAAGAGGAGAAGCATTATGAATCTGGTCACACATTGCTCGGAAGGTGTTAGCTTCATCAAGTCAAAGGAAACATCAGACACACCACATACAAGTGAGATGATCTTCAATCTAGTTGACAAGACAATTGAAGGATTAGGTGTTGAACATGTGGTGCGGGTTGCGACTGATAATGCTTCGAACAACATGGGGGCTAAGGATCTCTTGAAAATGAAGAGGCCGAATATATTTTGGAGCTCGTGTGTGACTCACACTATCATTTTGATGCTCCAAGGGATTGTCAACTTAGCTAAGTTTAAGAAGATAATCGATCTTCGGGGGTTGGCGCTCCGCTCCCCATACCACCGCCTGAGCCGGATTAGTCCTTGGGACTCTCCCACGACCGTGGTTGTGTTGTGCCGCAGCCGTTTTTTTCTTGGATTGTTGAGTTGTGCCCTCAGCATTAACCTGTGCATTTTGCTCGTGTGCTACGTGTGTGTCGTATGGTATGGACCTTTGTGTTGACCTTGTTGGCTCTGATGTTTTGCTTTATATATAAAACAGGGTGAAAACCTTCTTCGGTAATCTAGAAGCCCAACCAAAATATATTTTTAGAAGCCTACTAGTCAAGTCTTAATTAGTAGGCTTAAAAAAATTGGTTGGGCTTTTAGAACTGGGTAAGGGGCTGCTTATTCTAGAAGCCAGCAAAATAACTAGCCCTTGCTCAGGTGAGGTTACCCAACCTCCTACACTACCCTGGTTAGTACAGTGTCTATCCGCTTCCTACTTGTTGCCTAGATATCTTACAAAATAGGCAACATGATGAAGGAAATATGCCCTAGAGGAAATGATGAAGTTGTTATTAATATTTTCTTATATCATGATAAATGTTTATTATTCATGCTAGAATTGTATTAACCGGAAACTTAGTACATGCGTGAATACATAGACAAACAGAGTGTCACTAGTATGCCTCTACTTGACTAGCTCGTTGAATCAATGATGGTTAAGTTTCCTAACCATAGACATGAGTTGTCATTTGATTAACGGGATCACATCATTAGAGAATGATGTGATTGACTTGACCCATTTCGTTAGCTTAGCATTTGATCATTTAAGTATTAGTCCGTCACATGGCTAAGCGCTGCAAGTAACCACACATTTTAGGCTTCTAGAATAACCTCGGTAGGGGCAACTTATTCTAAAAGCCCCAAATAGCCACCAAAAGAACTGGCCCTAAAGTCCATCTGATCCACCTGCCTTCCATTAGCCGGTAGCTTCAACAGGTGTCCCGCTCTCCTCTACCCTATGTGCTATAAATAGCCTTTCAGCCGCACAGTACAAAACAAGTCTACATACATTTAATTCAAGAAAAAAGGTAGAACATAACGAAGGGGTATAATTACAAAACATATTTTATAATGAATTTAATGAAGTAAATTTGGTTATGTAGATGTTAATATATTTTTATGTATACTCGGTCAAATTGATAATCCTAAAACTTCCATTATTTTGAAACTGAGACAGTACTACACAATTACAAATTCAGATAAGATAGCTAAAAGTAATTTAATCCAATAACATGATGAAAATTTTATTTTACATCATCGAGAATGTCCTTGCTATGGTACAATTCTAGATACGCTCACTAGGGAGGCCTTCCTCCCCTCGATCTCTACTGGCAAGCTCGTGGATTCGCCTTCTCCCTGCCCGCCACTACGGTGGCCGGTGGCGGGGAGAGGATTTCTAGTGCCTCGGATCCAGCTAGTAGATAGGTATTAATCCTTGCAGGGCGGCGTTTGGACGGATGGCGGCGCTTCTTCTTCGAGTCAGTCTTCTGGACTCTGATCCTTCTCAAGTTCGTCTGTTGGGATGGATTAGACGGAGTTTCGATGTAGATTCCTGCCAGCTCCGCATGGCGTCGAGGTTAGGGTTTCTCATCATGCGTACGCAACGGCGATATTTGGTGTCAGGTTCTTCAGGTCGATTCAAGGATTCAACGGCGACGACCGTAGCTCTGGGGCGCTAGTTCTTAGGGCCGCGTGCATGAAGACTTCCCGGCCGTCTTCTCGCAAAAAAATCTGATTATATATATTCAGCTCAAAGGGTATTGTAGTCTTTTCGTCCTGCGTTGTTGGCAGGTTGCTGCTGACGACCAATCGTCGATGGGCCCGGCCCAATAAGCCCGCGGAGCGGTGGCGATGCGGCCAAGCCGGAGCACGACGCGGCTGTCTCCGCCGGAGACGAGGCGCCGGAGACAGAGACGGCCTGAGTAGGTTAGGGTTGAGGATGCGGGGGCTCGCCGGCATCGGAGAAGATGCCGTTGTTCGGAGTGTTTAGAGAGATGGCCAGGCTGGCGACGCCGGCCGCGGGTGGGCGGAAACGGGGGTTGGGCCAGTGCCAGCGCGCACGCCTGGTGGTGGTGGAGGCGGGCGGGGATGGACGGCAGTGGGTGGGGTCGGGTGGGTTCGAGCGCGACAGCGGCTCCACTTCGCATCTCATTCAGGTTTCTTTCAGCTTCTTGGTGAAAAATATTGCTGCACATTCCTAAGTTTGTCTGTACAATTGTTGGGCTTGGCATATATATATAGACACCACAAATGATTAATCAAACTTTATTTATTTCATTTTGCCCAGATGTTTGCAGAGCTTAAGTTTCAAGCCACCAAGGCCAAAATGGATGCAGCTGAGGTTCAGTTCACCCCACTGTCTATCTCAGTTAACAGCTTCAAAGCAGAGGTACAGAGTCCGGGTCCGGGTGCGCATCCCGCTGATGTGGGAGCCCTTCAATCCAAATCACGACGAAGTGGTGGTCAGCCTCGAAATTTTTTGATCGACGACAAGATAGGTAACTGACACATTCCCTGCCTGAACCTCTACACCAAACAAAATTGCTCAATTAGCACCCTTATTTTTTTTTGTCTTCTCAACATGCTGATGCTTGTTTCGACCTTTCACTTGCAGGGACAAACCATGCAAGCCAATATACATCACACAGACAGATAAAAATGTGTTTCAAAGAGCGGCTAGTTGAAGGGCAAGTTTATGCATTGCCAGATTCTGAAGTTTCTGAAGTAAAGCACTGAAATTTATCACCTGTTGTAATGGCTTGATGATATACGTTAGTGGATGAGATAGATGGATAAGTCAATTCGATACCAGAAGATACAGCACCTACATGCGGTCCAGCCATTGACCCACCGAGGTTTGAAAGATAACTCTTGTATCTCATATTTAATTAGTCTACAGTTATTTAGTGTCCTGGTGTTTGCTAGGAAGCTTCTCCACATGGCAACTAGAATGCGATTTGCAAGGAAATCACAACCAAGCTGTTCCCTTGTGCCAATCTGGAACGAGGAATTAACATGGATCTAGTCGTCCAGCTAATCTCATCCATGGAATGGTAGCACAAAACGGTGTCCTTATCCTGGCAGTAGTTTTCTATTCTCTTGGCTGGCTGACTGGTCACAAATTGCTCCACTTACTACATAGCATAAACAACCCTATGCTTTCATGGAACTATGACTTTCCTATGGACAATATACATGTTTAAGTTCAGTGATTTATGATCAGGGGTAGAGTAGCGTGATTAATCTGCACCATGCTGTTGTGATCTCGCCGAAATAACTAGTTAAATCTTTCCTTCTTTTGTCTGAATCGTTTGTGACTTTCTAGTATATATCATGTTGTGGATGTGGCAAGTTTCTACGAATCATATATGTTCGATTTGAAATAACATTATAAATGTTACACATTTGTATCTTTATAATAAAGTTTAATTCCCTGCAGTCGTGCTATGGACATGGAAAACCAGTAGGCCATTCTTGTGGATGCCAAATGTAGTCTTTTGGAGTGAAAAATCAAAGATGGTGAGATGATTGTTTTGCTTTGAACATGAGACCTTTCAACATTTATTCTTTGACTATCCTTTGCGCTGGCGCGCTGTTTATTTAGCATTCAGCATTACTCCTCGGTGTGGCATGTCACTTATATTTGCCCGCTAAGGCACACGGTGTGTGCATGCTCAATCTCTCGTCATTTTTGCCCACAAAAAGCGCTATAACAGCTGCCGCTCATGCCTTCATCTCGTCCATGGCTTTGATCTCTCTTCCCACACAAGCTCGGCCTTCCTGTTCAGGTAACCATGCATCATCCTCCTCGTCCTTTTTGAGCTACTTTATCTCACTTGATTCAGTTGAATATGCTCTGTGTATCCGTCCTTGGGCTTGAACCTTTGAAGGATTCCGATATTTATAGTTTTCGCCCCAAATTTGGCCAATGGGTTCCCCTCAGTTTAGTTCTTTCATCCATGTTCCTTCCACTATCTGTTTTGGAGTGGCTAAAATTGAGAGTTTCCTAGATTTTTTGATTCAGACTTTTAAAAGTATGTTCCCCAACCTAGCAAGAAGAGCAGACCGTCTTTTTAGGGGAAACGTCAAAAATAAAAGGCAAGTTGTCCAGGCAGTTTTTCTCTGTTTATGTCTTCTGGTACAATTTCCAACTTTTGCTGATACCAGGAACTTCAATTTGCTAAAGTTCGTGCAATTATTAGTACTGTTCTCTTACTCAGACATGTGGATGTTCTGCCTTGCATCAATCAGCTATTGTTCATCTTGCCATGGTTTACTTTACTGAATTTGCTTCTTTTGTTTTTCCTGCTATTCCAGGTTCTGTGGCTCTCTAGGCGTGTGTTCTTCACTAAACAATAGTAATATCCTAAGATCCTCAATTTTTCTGACTGTTTCTTGCCCCAAATCTTATCAAGAAAATCACAATGTTCTTGCCCTATGCAACTGCCCCGTAGAGACGTCCTGTGGCAAGTTGATGTAATGGGGTCTCCAATTTTTTAATCCGGGCATGCCAACCATGGCAATGGCGTTCCCAACCCTACCAGTTACCCTCACATGCCTCACACTGTTAGCTCTCTTGTCGATTGTCATGGCAGCTGATAGCAACTCCACGGCCACTGGCCTCATTCTTCTAGATTGCGGAGCATCAAGCCCAAATGTTGATGATAGTGGTCGTATTTGGGATGGGAACGCCGGCTCCAAGTTCGCGCCATCAGTGAAAGGAGTTGCAGCCACTGCTTCATACCAAGACCCTTCACTCCCCTCCTTGGTCCCTTATATTACTACACGCATCTTCACTTCAAATTACACCTATCACTTCCCTGTCAGTCCAGGCCGCCTGTTCTTACGCCTCTACTTCTATCCGATTGCTTATGCAAACTATGCTGTCTTCGATGCCTTCTTTGATGTCACCGCAGGAAATCTTGTACTCTTAAATGGCTTCAATGCTTCGCAAACTGCTCAGGCGATCAATTCTGCCTACCTTGTCCGTGAATTTTCAGTGAATGTTTCTTCAGGCAACTTGGACCTCACCTTTGCCCCATCAGCATATCAGAATGGTTCTTATGCATTTGTCAATGGCGTTGAGATTGTGTCTACGCCTGACATCTTTACAACATCTAACTCAAGATTTGTCGACGGCGGTAACACATTTCCATTCTCATTCGCCGCTGACACAGGCTTCCAGACTATGTACCGGCTCAATGTCGGGGGCGATGCCATTTTGCCGATATATGACTCGGGCTTTTACCGCTCATGGAACAGTGATTCCTCGTACTTGTACTTATTTGGTGCCTCGGGAGTGACCGTCTCCAAAGATTTCAATTTGACCATTCAGTATACACCCACAGTGCCGAATTACACTGCGCCATTTGATGTCTATGGTACAGCTCGGTCAATGGGGCCAAATGCACAGGACAACCTGAACAGCAACCTTACATGGATTTTACCCGTTGATGCAGGGTTCGCTTACCTCATAAGGTTCCATTTCTGTCAGATTAAGTATCCTATTACCAAGGTGAATCAGATGTCGTTCTTCATCTACATCAACAACCAGACAGCGCAGCAGCGAATGGATGTCATTTTCTGGAGCGGAGGAATCGGTAGAACAGCATACAAAGACTATGCTATCATGGCTATTGGTTCCGGTCAGGTGGACATATGGATTGCACTTCACCCTGATCTTTCAAGTGAACCAGAGTATTTTGATGCAATACTTAATGGTCTTGAGGTTTTCAAGCTACAGGATTACGAATCGAACAATCTTGCTGGGCTCAATCCTCCACTTTCGCAATTCACTGATCTTAACAGTGTTGCAAGAAAATCCTATGATGACATACCAGCAGTCATGGGTGGAATTACTGGCGGTTCTGCTTTGATGTTGATTGCCCTTTTCAGCACGTTTGTTATCTGCACACGGAAGAAGGTAGCAAAAAGTTCTTGCAAGACCGACTATGGACATCTGAATCATCCCACTGAACTCAGAAAGTCCACATGTGATCTTGTCCGTCACTTCTCATTTACAGAAATTCAAGTTGCCACCAAAGACTTTGATGAAGCACTTATCATTGGCAGAGGCAGTTTCGGGGATGTCTACAATGGAGAGATAGACGGAGGGACAAAGGTGGCGATCAAGCGATTCAACAAGAAATCCCGGCAAGGCTTTCATGAGTTTCAGACTGAAATCGAGATGCTGTGCAATTTCCGCCATCGCCACCTTGTATCTTTGATTGGCTACTGTGAGGAGAAGAATGAGATGATTCTGGTGTATGACTATATGGCTCATGGAACATTGCGTGAGCACCTATACAACACCAGAAACCCACCACTGCCGTGGCAGCAACGCCTTGAGATTTGCATCGGTGCAGCCCGGGGACTGCATTACCTCCACACTGGCGCAGAGCTAGGAATCATCCACCGTGACGTTAAGAGCACCAACATCCTATTGGATGATAGGTTCATGGCAAAGGTTTCCGACTTCGGTCTGTCTAAGGCTAGTCCAGACATTGACAACACCCACATGAGCACTGCTGTGAAAGGCACCTTTGGATATCTTGATCCGGAGTACTTCCGGCTGCAGCGTCTCACCAAAAAATCAGATGTGTACTCTTTCGGGGTCGTGTTGTTTGAGACCCTGTGTGCACGCCCTGTGATAAACACCGAGCTCCCCGAGGAGCAAGTGAGCTTGCGTGACTGGGCACTATCTTGCTGGAAGAATGGTGTACTCGAGGAGATTGTTGACCCCCGTGTTAAGGAGGAAATCACCCCTGAGTGCTTCAGGATTTTTGCAGAGATAGCAGAGAAATGCGTTGCTGATCGTAGCATAGATAGGCCATCAATGGGTGATGTACTCTGGAACCTTGAGGTCGCACTCCAGCTGCAGCAGGATAGTGCAAGCTACAACGGCAACTGTGCAGAGGGTGCTTCATTTCTTCGGATCAGCGCGGTGCATCAAGACAAACCATCCACCAACTCAACAATTAGCATCACAGCACAGGAAGCCATATTTTCAGATATTGCGCATCCAGAAGGCCGATAAAAGCAAACTGCGGGTCAGTATTTTATTTTGTTTACAAGTTCATAGTTACCCAACAACTGATATTCTGTTAGCTGGTCAACCTATAAATTCAACATATTATCTATGTTCTGGTGACCTTGCATAATACAGACAGATAATTTAGTTTCCTCGTATTAGATTTTTCTCTCGGTTACTGACATTTCAAAATATGCCCCAGGTTGCTATTTTGTTATTTTGCTACAAGGTTGTTCAGTGCCTCGGTTATCTCGATGCAGTAGTATTAACTACAGCCATATCTGACTGAGCTATCAAGGATAAAGGAGGGATCTACAATAGACATATTACCTGATTTTAAGCACTGTCCCTTCTCCGAGTCAAGGACGAACTCATCAACAGTGTAGTCAATCTAATTGGGGTTACGAGGGTGCCCGGTTGATATCCAGTGTCATCCTTTCTGATTTGCAGCGTCTTATCCAGCTTTTTCAGAGGCCGCGTTTGCGATGACATGGCCCAGAAGCCAACGACGCCACTAAGGCACCCGCAGCTGCATTGGTGCTATGGGTCGCCAGATATATGGAGCTAGTGGAGCCGTAATTACAGAGTGAAAGGTAGACATGCGTTTTTTTAGATAGTATGCTTATTCCACAAAATTCCAAGAATTGTTCAATTCAAAGCCCACCTACACTCGATCTTTTTACACTCAGTCAAACATTTTGTTCACCCAATCATTTTACATAATCTTGCAACTTTCACATATTCTGTAATCATCGATTTTGTACTCGCATATTCATGTGTTTTCTTTACTGTTGCATTTTTATTCATGTGGCCCAATCACACCTGAAACTAAAATATGCAGTTTGCACTTGCTAGGCTCCTCTCGGGAGCTGGTACAGTGTACCTGCTTTTTTAAACTGTACTTGAGGTAGCTACAGATATTGATCGTGTTGGAGTTTCTATTTGGTCAAGAGTTCCTTGGTCCAAGATCTTGGGACTTACTATTTGTTATCAAAGTTTATATTGAGTGGGTAGTCACTAGCCTCACATAACTAGCACACTTCAACATATTTTCCACGGTGGTAATGTTGACAATGTGAACTTGGTTGGAGTAGAACTGACAATTTCCACGGAAAACTTGACAAATCTGATGAAAAGGCTTTCCATTGTTACAAGACTAGATAGGTGGCCTTTGCATGTATGTTGGGGGCATCTTTGATCCGCGGGATTACGAAATGTAGTGATAGGGAAAATAAAAATAGGATAGAAATGCATATGAAAACAGAGGACCAATAAATACAAGAGTTTCATGAGGTTTCGTGTTAGAAACATTGAGTTGAGTCACTATAAACAGTCTATTCACAAGACTGGCATGATTAGAATGTTCTTGCTATTATTAAACCTTTTTTACCTCCACCTCATTACCTGTATCTCCTATGGACAGAGATTTTTTGAAGTTATTTTCCATCAACATCTAAAAAAAAGATATTTACACCAAACGAAAGGAAAGAAAATAAAAACAGCTCAACAGAGCTATCCGGTACCAGTCTTTTTCTAACATGGTGACAATCATGGGAGAGGAAACCTAGAGGGCCAAGGAATCAATCCATTGATCCAGACTGTCCACATTCTTTTATTTAGTTCTGATCCTGGCCAGTAAAAGGTCATGTTTCAGCTTGAATTTCCATGATCTTACCGTAGGAGTTTCATTCTTGAAGATCTTTCAATTTCTCTGCATCCATATATTCCAGCAACCCATAATGATGATAATATCCAATGGACAGAGACGCGGGAAGCTTTCATGCTACTTTTTTCTCCATTCGATTGAACCAGATTGATGAACCGTGTCACCAGCAGAAAACTTTCTGTTCCTACATGGCTGCCACATTCTTTACCCTGCACTCAGGCTGCAGGTGGGACTGCCCGTGGGCGTCCCACCTCGATCCACCTGATCCCACTACACATTGGTGGGGAAGATTGGGTAACCCACCAAAAATTACGTTGGTTAGGTGGGTATAAGTGGGAATCCGGCATCCCAGTTAAGGAAACTAATTGACGACAAGGTACGACGCTCCCCATCTCTTTTCGATCTCTCTTTCAACAAAACAAAATCCCCCGTTCTATCGATCGTCTTCTGATCTTCTCGCGTTCATCTCACCGCCGTCAAGCATCCACATATCTCTTGGTTCGCCGCCGGCGTGCGTAAGCTACAAATCTAATATGGACCTCCTGACGCCGCTCCGTTTCTCGTTCGTCCATTTGTCTTCCCCGTGACCTCCGCCGCCATCCAAGCCTTGAAGGACCTCCGCTGTCACTCAACTCCTCCCTGCCGCCTTGCCGGCGACCTCAAATCACGACTCTTCTTCCTTTTCTCTTTCTAAAAATCGCTGCTGTAAAACTCGCACCTCCACGAGCACCGATGTCAGCGGTGTCCTCCCCACCAGCGATCTCGGCATGGACGTTCTCTTTACTAGGCGTCGAGGTCGAAGTTGGCAGAGCAGGGGCAAGGTGTGAGGCGGTGGTGCGAGGAGTAGCCGGCAGAAGGTGCCGCGGCGAAGTGGAGCGCCGCCGCCGCCCCCGCCGCCTGGAATTTGTGCATCGTATGGCTTGCTCTATCCACTCAAGGCTGGGCACTCAAGGCTGAAGTAACAAGTGGGTTAAGGTGGGTTCCCAACGGGCTAATAGGACTAGCCCACTTAACATTTTTCTTGTCCAATGAAAGCCCACTTACGTAATTTAAGTGGGATGGGACGAATAGTCCCACTTAGTCCCACCTCCACTTGCAGCGTGACCCTGCACTCAGAATTACAGCTACCATGGTTCCCTCAGCATTATTTATTTGCTGTGCTACGCTGTTGCTCCAAACCAAGGAGGCTTTGTCCGAAAGCCTGGCGCTGGTCACCCCGTCGGCCGCTCCAGTTCGTCGACGGTATATGCACAACACCACAAGCCGACGGGAAAGCAAGCGAGCGGGCGTACGTTCAGTGCTTTCAATATCTGTCGTCGGCACCACGACAAGCGTCGCGTCGAGGTGCCCTCCGGTCCAGGGAACTGAAGCTCTGACGCCACGGCGAGAGAGAGAGAGAGAGAGAGAGAGACGAGCGTCAGCACAGACCGCAAGAGAAGACGGGACGCGCCCTTTCCCCCTCTCTAGCGTGCGAACCAACCAGCTGCTTAATATTTAAGACCCCTCAAACCGAAAAGTACATACAGAGGCCGAGCTCCATGGAGCTTTTTATTTTTTTCCAAGGAAAATACAATTTCCACATATTGAAAAAATCTGAAAAAAAATATATACACAGATGCATATTTGTAGTATACATGTACAAAATTTCATAAACATGTGTACTACACCAGATGAACAACGCCTGGCGGCTAGGGTTTTTCTCCTCTTAGGTGATCCCGATCGCCTTTGAGTCTTCCACGCAAATTCTTCCCCCGATCGTTCCCGAGTGGGCATCCGCCTCGCCGACCTTGCCCTGCTGTTCCCGCAACGCGACGGGACCGGTGATGGCGACTCTTTCCGACGCCCACTCCGCCACGGGTGGCGGCGGCGACGCCGCGGCTGCACGTTCGGATCTGGGTGACTTCCTCTAGCAGTTGGATCTGAACAATGATGACTTTGCTGATGTGGAGATCGACGAGGATGATCCTCCGATTCAAGAAAGCGTCCGCTGGCTTGCCCTAGCCACGGTCCATACAAGTAGGAAGTTCAGCCCGTCTGCCTTCTACAAGGATATGAGGGCTGCATGGAACCCCGCGCAGGACGTGAGATTTCGGCCGGTTGGCCCTAATCGTTTTATCGTCCAAGCATCTTGCTTGGGGGATTGGGAACGCATAATGAAGCAAGGACCTTGGTTGTTCCGCAATATGGCTGTGCTCTTGTGCCCGTATGACAGCTTTAGTAAGGCGGAGGAGGTGGCATTCTTTCATATTCCAATTTGGCTGCAGATTCATAAGCTACCAGACCCATACTGCAAGCAAAATATTGTGGAGAAGCTGTTGAAAGATGCAGGAGAGATCATGGAGATGCGTTTGAACGGAAACACACGAGGTGATTATGTTAGGGTTAGGGTGAAACATGATATCCGAAGGCCCCTCACAAAGTACGTCAGTATTGTTTGGGCTAAGGAGCGCCAGGTTTACCTGGTTCGATATGAAAAACTTGCTAGGTTTTGTAAGTTTTGTGGCCTTATTGGTCATGAACACAAAGAATGCGGCCTGGGCATCCATGACGAGAAGACGCTCAAGTTTGGGGACTGGATCTATGCAGATGCACCCAATATGCCTCGGCCAGAAGGACGACCCACTAAGGCGACAGGCAATGAGTCTAAACAGGCTGAAACCCGGAAGGATGGCAGATCAGATTCGGAACATGCTCCACATGATCCCGAGGTCATGGATACGGCTTCGAGCCCGGTCAAGAAATCAGGAGGAAGATTAGAAGTTGATAATGTCCCTAAGAGGAGATTGAGCATGGATGAGGCCGGGGTTAACCCGCGAGATGGTTCTGTTGCCCCGAAGGCGTTGTTGGCTATAACTGATGGCAAGGACAATGATCCCGAAGCTGGTGCCTCACCCACAAATAGTAGTTCAAGCAGCAAGAGGTTGAAAGTAACAATGGATAGCGGCAATAATGAGATATCGACAGCCTCCCACGAGGAGGACCGCCGGACGCTATGAATATCCTGTCTTGGAACCGCCGGACAGTTCGTGAGGTTTTGGCCCTCTCAAAAGCCAATAACCCCAAGCTAGTCTTTCTCTGTGAGACTAGACAAGATGCAAATAAAGTGGAGAAGTTGAAGTGGAGATTGGGCCTAAAGGGCTTTCATGGTGTTAGTAGCGATGGACGGAGTGGCGGTCTTGCACTGTTCTGGGAGGAAACGCTTACAGTGACAGTGCTTGAATCGTGTAACAGATTCATTGATGTTCGAGTTCTTGATGGTGGTTCCGGTATTTCATGGAGAGGAACCTTTGTTTACGGCGAACCGCGTGTGGAAAATCGTCAGTGTATGTGGGATCATCTATGTCGCTTGCGGGCGGTTTCGCAAGAACCTTGGGTGGTGTGTGGCGACTTCAACGAAGCTCTCTGGCAACAGGAGCACCTCTCAAGGACGACAAGATCGGAGTCTCAAATGGAAGTGTTCAGGGACTGCCTGGTGACATGCGAGCTACAGGACCTAGGGTTTTCTGGCCTCCCCTACACATACAATAATGGTCCAGATGGGAATCGCAATGTTCAGGTGCGGCTATACAGGGCGTGTGCGGACGAGGCGCTGCGGGATCTCTTCCCCGCGGCTCGGGTTGTACACTTAGCTACTTCCTGCTCGGATCACAGCCCACTTTTGGTTAACCTAGAAGGGGTGCAGGAGCAGAGGCGCAAGATACCTACGTCACGGTATGAGATCATGTGGGAGCAGGACGTCAAACTCCCCACGATCATCTCTGAGGCATGGGCGAAGCACCGCCCGGATGGCAACTTGGGTTCAGTGGCCATCTCGTTGAAAGAAGTTATGAAAGATTTGAAGCAATGGAGCAAAGCTACTTTTGGGAATGTTTTGAAAGAGATTGAGAGGTTGCGGGGTCAGCTAGTTGATCTCCAACTGTCAGGTGCGGACCGCGCACAAATCCGGGCAAAGATGAATGAACTAGATGAACTGTTGTATAGAGAAGAGATGTTGTGGCTTCAACGGTCTCGTATTACTTGGTTGAAAGAGGGGGAACGTAATACTAAATACTTACACCGTCGGGCAGTTTGGCGGCGCGACGAAACTCTATACAGAGACTCATGAAAGTTGATGGTTCATGGTGTGTGGCGCCATCGGAGATGGAACAGATGGCCAATTCATACTTCAAGGAGGTCTTTACTAAAGACCCGACCTTGGATCCGAACATGTTGCTGGATAGTATCGTCCCTAAAGTCTCCGCGGAGATGAACGAGGCCTTGTGTCAAGAATATACAGAGGAGGAGATATCCAACGCGTTGTTTCAAATCGGTCCATTGAAAGCTCCGGGATGTGATGGGTTTCCGGCCAGGTTTTATCAACAGAATTGGGCTGTTCTCAAGGATGAGATAGTGACAGCTGTGCAGGAGTTATTCACCACTGGTGTCATGCCGGATGGAGTTAACGACATGTCTATTGTGCCAATTCCTAAAGTGCCACACCCGAGAGAGCTGAAGGATTTCCGGCCCATTAGTTTGTGCAATGTGGTGTATAAAATCGTGTCAAAGTGCATGGTAAATAGGCTTCGGCCTCTCTTAACTGAGCTTATTTCTGAAAATCAAAGTGCCTTCATCCCCAGGAGGCTTATTTCTGATAACTCCATCATCGCATTTGAGTGCATCCATCACATCCAAACCGCCAAAGCAAATTCACCATCGTTATGTGCTTACAAACTGGATTTGTCAAAGGCTTATGACCGTGTTGATTGGAACTTCCTGGAGAGGGCTCTTTCTAAGTGGGGATTCTCCGATGAATGGATCTCCCACGTTATGGCATGCGTTACATCAGTGAAGTACTCGGTGAAATTCAATGGGAAATTATTGGAACCCTTCTCCCCCTCGAGAGGGCTCTGCCAAGGTGATTCGTTATCCCCCTTCCTCTTCCTCTTTGTGGCTGATGCTCTTTCTATCCTTTTGAACAAATCAATGAGAGAAGAAGGACTACAAGGGGTCAAGATATGCAGGAGTGCTCTGGTTATATCACATCTTTTGTTTGCGGATGATTCACTTATGTTTTTTCACGCATCAGAACAGCAAGCTAGTTTGGTCAAAGGTGTGTTGAACACGTATACGGCGGCGACTGGACAATTAATCAACCCGTCGAAGTGCTCCATCCTTTTCTAGATAATTGCTTGCCAAGTGTGGTGCAAGAGGTTAAGTCTGTTCTGGAGATTACACAAGAAGTTTTTGAACCAAAGTACTTGGGTCTCCCGGTCCCGGAAGGAAGAATGCACAAAGGGAACTTTGAAACCATCCAGGATCGGCTGCGCAAGAAACTCATTGATTGGAGTGAGCAATATGTGTCCTCTGGCAACAAGGAGATTTTGATAAAGGCTGTGGCACAGGCCCTGCCTACTTATGTCATGAGTGCCTTTAAGCTCCCTGCTTCGGTTTGTGACGAGCTGACTCGTATGATCCGTCAATATTGGTGGGGAGTTGAAAACGGGAAGAAGAAGATGGCCTGGATGAGCTGGGACAGATTGAGGCTACCTAAACCTATGGGTGGCATGGGGTTTAAGGATATGAGGGCGTTTAATCAAGCATTGTTGGCCAAACAAGCTTGGCGCCTAATAGACACGCCGGACAGCCTCTGTGCACGTCTTATGAAAGCCAGGTACTACCCTTCGGGACAACTGTTGGATACGTCGTTCTCAGGCAACGGTTCTTCAGTGTGGAAGGGTATCTTACATGGTCTCGAGCTGCTGAAGAGAGGTGTTATTTGGAGGGTTGGCAATGGAGCTGATACTCGCACATGGAGAGACCCCTGGATCCCTCGGCCGTCGACGTTTCGCCCTATCACACCTAAGGGTAATTGTCGGCTGAACCGGGTGGCGGATTTTATCGATGACAACGGTGCTTGGCGTGTTGATCGCCTACGGGAATTCTTTTGGCCTATGGACGTGGATTATATCTTAAAAATCAGAACTTCTCCCCGCAACCGCAATGATTTTGTCTCATGGTTCCCGGAGAAGACTGGAGTTTTCACGGTAAGGAGCACGTACAAGTTGGCCACATGCGATCATAACGTCACCTTCGCGAATGGATCATCTAGTACACATCCGGAGGGTGACCGCTCAGTTTGGAACCGTATTTGGTTGGCCAATGTACCTCAGAAGATGAAAATCAATGCCTGGAGAGTGGCAACCGACACATTGGCAACTCAACAGTGCAAAAATAAGAGGCACTTGGCTACACGTTCTCTATGCCCTCTCTATGGTGTAGAGGAGGAGACTACTTTTCATGCTCTGATTGCATGCACGCAGGCGAGGATCTTGTGGATTAACATGCGTAGAAGATGGCCGCTGCCTAATGATGATGCTCTTATCGATAACGGGAAGGAATGGCTCTTGTTCCTTCTCAACTCTTGCTCTGAGGCGGTCTCAGACATGGTGATTTTGTTGATTTGGAGGATATGGCAGAACCGTAATGACATATATCATGGTAATGAAGCCCCACACATGCTGGCCTCGGTAGAGTTCTTGGATAGCTACTATAAATCTATCAACCTGGCGGGCAAGTTCACAGTGGAGGAGATTGTTAAAGGCAAAATGCCCTTGGTGGCCCTTGTGTCGCCGCGCCAAAAATCTTCAGCGACTACTCGCCGTGGCCGGCACCGCCGCAAGGTTCAGTGGCCCTGTCCGTCGATGGTTCGTTCCATCCGGGGGATGGCTCTGCGGCGGCTGGGATGGTCCTAAGAAACCACGAAGGGGTGATTCTTTTTGCAGCGTACAAATATGTCTTTCACTGCAATGATTCTCTAGAGGCGGAGCTACATGCGATGATGCAAGGCATGGCGCTGGCTATTGAGCATTCCGATGCTCCGGTCATACTTCAATCGGATTCCTCTAAAGCGTTGTTATGCCTGTCTACGGATGCTCTCCAGCTTCAGCTTATGGCCACTTAGTATTGGAGATCAAGTACTTATCTGGTAATAGGGAGTTTGTTCCTCAGAAACTTAATCGTTCTCAGAATAGAGTCGCCGATCGTTTGGCAAACTATAGCCGTACGGAGCGAGCTACCGCTGTCTGGCTTCGCTCAGTTCCTCCTTGTATTGAGGATGTATGGCCTCTCGACTGTAACTCTATGAATTTGCAATAAAACTCCCTTTACCCTCGCAAAAAAAAATCATAAACACATATATTCATATGTAATATACACACAAAAAAAAGATAAATACACGTATTAAAATGGGCCTTTTCTTTGTTGTTTTTGGGTTAGATATTTATCTTTTTTGTGTTGTATACAAATAATCGAATTACTTGATGAAACTTTGTACATACTTGAAGAACATATCCCTAAAAAAACATGCTTGAAGAACATGCATATGTATTTGTATAAGAAAATGGCATTTTCTTGAAACTTTTTTCTTTTTTGCAAAACGGGCTCCATGGAGCCCGGCCTATGCAACGCCGCACTCCCCTTCAAATCCTTTATATATGTTCGCGTAGATGGCCCAGTCATTTCTTGGTCAGGAATTTGCCACCCAACCTAACCCCTCAAAATCGACTCTATACATTTGGGCTATCTAGCATCCCCAAACCCAACCCATATGTGGAATGGATATGAAGCACCTGGACACGACCGCCATGTCAGATCGACGAAAGGGGCCTGCACCAAACCCCATCGGTCTAATCGGGGCTCTTTCGATCGGTGAGAGCGCATTCATGACGCCGCTCAGGCGTGCCACCCAAGGGACCAAATCCGGCTATTTAAGCCGGCGAGGCAACCCTAACCCCGTCATATCCCTATTCACATCCTCTCCCTCCTGTCCGTTGCTCCCTCCTCCCCTCTACCACTTCTAATCCGATCTCATCATCCGTCTGCTGCCATGGTTCACACAAAGCAACATGCTACAAGTTGTTGACCCTGGAGCATTGGAAGGAGATGCTCGCCGGTGAGGCACTATACGAACTCCCCAGAGGAGGAGGCGTTGGCGAAGCAGGAGGAGGTGGAGGCGTCGGAGCAAGAGTCGGACGACGAGATGGAAGAAGCGGAGGTGTGGGAGGAATAGTCGGCGTCAGAAGGTGAGGTGGAGGCGTCAGCGCCAGAGCCGAAGCAGGCCAGGTTCGGCATGGAAGAACCATTGGCGGAGTTCAAGCCGGCCCAAGCAGAAGAGGCGACGGAGCAGCATGTCATCCTCGAGTCCATCCAGTATGGGCTGGAGGCAGTGGCGGACCGCCGCTTCATCCACATGCCGGGCATGAAGCATGAGCATGTCTTCGCAAACGAGGAGGCGCCGACATTTTGCCCGACGGCCAATGACCATGAGGCCGACGACTCCGGCAAGTCGATACACTTGATGATGAGTAGTTAGTTTGCTAGATTTTAGCTATATATAGAGATGAAATGGTACATTGCATCGCATGTAGTAGTATGAAAATGAGAACTATGGTGCATTTGGTTGCATCGCCGGTATAGGCTATTGCTCAGCTCACCTGGCTAGCTCAGCTCGGTATTGCCAGCCTTGACTCGGCTACGCGTTTGGTTAAGTGCAGTTAGTTGCGTCTCATCCGGAGAACCCGACGTAAGTTTTCTCGTGTGATCCGATTTTGCCGTCGGAGGCGAGCTGAATCGGCTCTCCTCGTGGAGCAAGGTTTTTCTAGCCCAGCGTGGCTAGCTGGCCTCCAAAAGCTAGATTAGATTGATGGAACCAAACACCTAACCTTGCTTAGCAAGGCTAAAACCGTTTTTTCCAAGGAACCAAACGCACATGAGGCGTGGCCAGGTGTTGTGCGCAGACATATAGAGGCCCGGATTCGTGAGTGGCGGTTGCAGATGCTCTTACACGCATGTGAGCGCGGCCGGGTAGGCTCCAACTGCACGTTTTGAGTCAAGACTAACAGGTCAATGATGTAAACTTGAACTGTATTTTCTTCATCGTCGTCGTCCATGTGGGTAAATAGACGGGATCCAGATCATGCATGTGTGGTGTGACCCATCCTGGCCCCATGCATGCATGGCCCCGGTCGGTTACCATGCATTCCTGGCCATGCCTCCCCCACCTCACCTTATCACGCCATGGATGGGCGTACGTACGGATCATCATCGAAGATGTATGATGCCAGACTCACTTCGTAAACTAATTAACTTGCCAAACCGTTCGTCCACCTGCTCCGGTCAGCGGTCATCCCAAATAGTTCAAGATACTCACCTCTATATACTACTACCACTTTAGTTAATAAGATCCAGTCCGCGTCCGTATTACCGATTGAAAACGGCCATTTTGATCAGCCGTAATTTTAAGCTTGCATGAGTCATGACCAGCGAATGATCATGCCAAGTGCGCTCGGAGCTGGCCTGGGCAAAAGTGTAGACTCATAGGAAAGAAGAGCCAGAAATGCTATTTGTTTTTGTTTTAGCAACGACAAAGATAGTAGCAATCAGGATTAAAATTAATATATAATTTTACGAAAAAGACACAGGTCTTTTATATTATAAAGTTCCATATACGAAGTAGAAAGCATTCTAAACATAATAAAAATTGCATCGTGGACCATGCATCACTGAATGATTACTACTACGTACCGCCCAAACGAGCCACGCTCATAATGTTGCACGCGCATGACAAGAAACCTTAACCTCGTAGGGGTAGTGGCATCTTGAATCGATATGAAGGGTCTAACACTAAATTTTGCCGTCGCTCACTCACGGAGACAAACATTAACATCGCCGCCCCAGAGACAGCAGGAATCCATGTCGGAGCTCCGTCAACTCCACCCCGATAGATGAAGTTAAGGACTATCAGAGCAAAACCCGAAAGACCAACTTGAAGATGAAGTACTGTCATCCACCCGAATTCCACCCCGACGAGGAAACACTAGTAGGAAAAGGGGCTTTTACCCCGGTTTGTAAGGGCCTTTTGTCCCGGTTTTCGAACCGGGACTAAAGGGTCGTTACTAAAGCCCTAACCCTTTAGTCCCGGTTCTTACACGAACCGGGACAGAAGGTCCTCCACGTGGCCGCTGCTGCCAGCCCAGGCAGGGGGGCCTTTGGTCCCGGTTGGTGCCAACAACCGGGACTAATAGGCAGGGCGTTTTGTCCCGGTTGGTGTCACCAACCGGGACCAATAGGCATCCACGCGTCAGCATTTTAGGGGCTGGGGTTTTTGTTTTTTTTAAAGAGGGGGGGTTGGGGGGTTTTGGGGGGTTAATTTAGGTGTTTCATATATTGTGTTAGCTAGCTAATTAATAGAGAGAAGTGTCCTCTCTTATCTCCGTGCTTGGTCGACGCTACGTACTATATACGTATGGAGAGGACTAGACACGCTAGCTAGTAAGCAAATGAAGGAAACAGAAGATCGTCATGAACATATGCATGCAGAGAGAAGTGATATCGACCACCTCTCCTTCTCCGAGAGATTGGTCGAACAACAAGTTCTCGTATATCTATCTGACACTACCGGCTACATATATACAATAATTATCTCTTACAATATAATCTCCTAATTAAATTGTAAGAACACAGGGTCCACATAGTATTCTCCGTTTTCAGCGATCACGTGGTCAAGGAAGAATGCCGCCAATTCCTCTTGAATTGCTCGCATACGATCTTCTGCTAGGAGTTCATCCCGCATCCGAAACATCTAATTTGAAGAAGGGGGTCAATACATATATATATGAATAAATGAAACTCGACACAAATGATGGTAATAAAATAAAATTGTGAATATTATTGCTTACGCACTTCATATTGTTCGTCAGAGTAGCCCCGCTCACAGGTCGTGTGGCGGATAGACTCGCAAACGTAGTATCCACAGAAATCATTCTCTTGTTCCTGCCACAACCACTTTACAAGAAATAGAGGTCAATCTAACTGATAAGCAAGCATGCTAAATGGTATTGATGAAACTAGCGCTTGAATCACTAGGAGATGTGCAGAACATGCTACTATAGTACTTACTTTCGGGTGTCTAAATTGCAGCTTCTTCGGCAGTCCCGGAGCTTTTGTGGTGAATTTTCTCCAAACCCTGCCAGACAAAGAAAACAATTACTTGATATCAGGAAATGAACAAAGTTGCTGATATGGTGGATAATGATCGATTTAACTTACTTCTCGAGCATTTGAGTCATGTCCGCATAGTCCTGGGGATCTTTTCGTCTCGAGTCTAAGACGGTTACTACTCCCCGCTCAAGCTTAATCTCTAGGAGAATATAGTGGAAGCTGCGCATGCATGCATAAGTCATCAATTACATTACCATAACCTGGACTAATAAGGGAAACCGAATATGCACAAGACAGTAACACTCACTTGAAGTTGTAAGGAAAGAGTATTATATCTTTGTTTTGATTTAATACCAACGATCGTAGCAAGTTGGCCTCGGCTTCTTTGGGATGTTTTTCAACCGTATATGCATCTATGAGATTTGTGTTAATGAACCCAATATCACCGATTTGTCTTTTCTTCAATTCGGCGATCTTCAATCTGCATAATATAGTGAGGATAATTATAAATACATGCAATGAAAGAGCTGACCTATATAGAGAGACTTAATGACAGAAATAGTACTACTTACAGACAGTAGCAAGTGATCGTTGATTTATCGAGGGCCTTTTGATTGAAAAACTGGAAGAACTCCTCAGATGGAACATTCAGCAGTTCAATTCCAACGAGGTCATGCTCCGGTTTAACTCTCAGCGTCAAAGTATTCATCCCATCAGACTCTCTGCAGGTTTTCATGTACCAATCATGTAATCTTCGCATCATCGTTGTTAGAGATCTTTCATCTTTGACGAGAGGCTTCCCGTAATGGTATTTGTGTTCGTCCACCTCCATGATTTCATAATGTACATCGTCGGGCAGGTAATCTCCAAGATTGCTATAACCGGCCACCATCCTCGGATCATTAGCGACGATGTCTTTAGACACCTTGAGCGGGGGGCACGATTGGTTCGCTTGTTCACCGAGCTGGGCAATTTTTTTCCCAGCTCGTCGTTCTTTTAACCTTTGATCACTGACAGTACTTCCCGACCGCTCCGCTTCGACAAATGTCTTTGCAATAATGCGCTCGTAGTTGCCTTTCGGCGGAGACTTTGGTGGTTTTGTCAGGGCATCCAGAGTGCGCTTCGCTTTCACCGGATCTACCTTCTCCTCCGGAGGTGGATGTTTCTTTGCTTTCACCCCTTCAAAGAAGTTCTTCACTTCGGCTCGCACGATCTTCGCGTTCTCCTCCTCGGTCCTCTCGTATGGTAACTTCTCTGGAGTCTTCAGAGAAGGACCGAATCTGTATTGCCTCCCGCCTCTGGCAGCTGTACTGCTAGATGCCGGCAGAGCAGACGGAGCGGCTGCGGCTGTCTTCTTTCCTTGCTTACGAGGCGGAGGAGAAGGACTACGACGCGCCGGAGCAGCCGGAGCGGCGGTGGGTCTCTTCCGCCCTTGCTGACGAGGCGGAGAAGGAGGAGGCTGGCTGCTCTGGCACGCCGGCGCGGGCGGAGAAGGAGGCGGAGTGCCGCCACGCACCGGAGAAGGAGGCTGATGAGTGCCCTGATCACTCGCCGGAGGAGGAGGCGGAGGAGGAGGCGGAGTGCCGCCACGTGCCGGAGAAGGAGGCTGAGTGCCCTGATCACTCGCCGGAGGAGGAGGCGGCGGCGGAGTGCCCTTACTCGCCGGAGGCGTCCAGTTCGGAAGGTTAATGAGCTCCTTCCGCCATAGGCACGGAGTCTTCAGAGCTAAACCCAGCCGAGTCTCCCCTTCACCGGTAGGGTGGTCAAGCTGGAGGTCCTCAAATCCCTCCGTTATTTCATCCACCATCACCCTAGCATATCCTTCTGGAATCGGCCGGCAGTGGTAGGTTGCGCCGGGTTCAGGAGGTAAAACAGAGCCAACAGCCGCCTTGACTTTGAAGTTCTGCCATTGCGCCATAAGGTGGCAATGTTGAGACTCCGTGATAGCATCCACGGGGTAGCTAGCAGGAGCCGTCAAGACATGCTCCGGCTGAAGTAGCTCGGTGGAAGCCACGCTGCTTCTCCGCTGAGATGGCGGGGTAGCTTCGGGGGTAGTTTCGGCATGTCGATTGCCGTCTCGTTCCTCTAGCGCTTGAACCCTTTCGTGCAGCTTCTGAATTTGGGTCTGCTCCATTTTTTTCCTTCTCTCCTGGCTTTTGTAACCGCCTGCGTCTGGAAAACCAGCCTTCCACAGAACGGAGCCTGGCGTGCCTCGTGTCCGTCCAGGGTGCTCAGGATTCCCGAGGGCCATTGTGAGCTCGTCGTTCTCTCTGTCTAGAACGAACGTCCCTTCCTACGCTGCATCGATATATTGCTGAATCTTCTTGACTGGTATTATCAAAAGCTCGTTTGTCCAAACGCACCTCCCTGATACAGGGTCCAAGGTTCCGCCAGCCCCGAAGAACCAACTCCGGCAACGGTCTGTCCAGTTCATTGTCTGTGGTTTGATCCTTTTTTCAAGCAGATCATTCTCAGCCTTGGCCCACTTAGGTCGGGCTTTGAGGTAGCCACCTGACCCCGTGCGATGGTGAAGCTTCTTCTTCTTGTTTGTCGCTGACATCTTCTTACTCTTTTCCGATGTCTTGTGGGCCACAAATGTGGGCCAGTGATCTCTGATCTTCTCATACCGGCCGATGAATTTTGGTGTCTCTTCTTTGTCGACAAACGTTTTCAGCTCATTCTTCCACCTCCTGAATAGGTCTGCCATCTTCTTAAGAGCATGAGACTTGATTAATTGCTCTTTAACTGGCTTCTCTGGATCCTCCTCTGGCGGTAGGGTGAAATTTGCCTTCAGCTCAGTCCAAAGATCATCTTTCTGCATATCATTGACATAAGACACCTCAGGGTCTTCCTTCTTAGGCTTATACCATTGCTGGATGCTGATCGGGATCTTGTCCCTAACTAGAACCCCGCACTGAGCAGCAAATGCATCCTTTGTCCAGATGGGTTCAATCGGTTGGCCGTCGTGCGCGATTGCTGTGATCTCAAACCTTTCATCCGAGCGTAACTTTCTCTTCGGGCCTCGTCTCTTTATCGCAGTTGTGCTCGATCCGGAGGGCTAGAAAAAAGAAAAAAGACGAGTGTTAATTAATATGTGTACATACCAAAACAATGAATGCATCAATTAGCTAGTCAGCACATGCTTAACTAATATATTTACCTGGCCGGACTCTGTTCGGTCACCGGAGCCGTCACCACGGGCTCCTTCTTGCACCAGCATTGGGTCACTGGAGCCATCATAATCATGTCTTTTCTCCTCCACTCTTCTATCACCGTAGCCTGCTTCTTCACCCTGTTCTTCCAGACCATCATTGTCGTTAAGATACGACAAGATATCACCTCCGGTTAAGATTATGTCCCCCAACGCCTCTTCTGCTTGCTCGTCTCGTCCGTGCTCCATTGTTTCTGCAAATATTACAACATGGCAATTATTACACAAACATGACAGCAGGTGGATATATTAGTGCAAACGTAGACCTAGCTTATTCCGGGTTTAGGGTGGCCTCGGCAACGCTTCAAGGGTAGGGGCGCGGCGGGAGGGGGTAGGAGACCGACATCGTTTTTTTCTAGGGTTTGGGTGTCCTCGAGAGTTTTGGTCGAGCGACAGGGCCGGGGGGTGCTCCCGTGGTATAATTTATCACGGTCGAGAGGGGGTATAAATATCAACCGTCCATCATGTCGAAGTTATCTGGGAGGAAGTTATATATATCGACAACGACGACATACATACATGGGAAAATAATGTTATCGGGGAGGGGGTATATCGACCCCCCCCCACGTGTTGAAGTTATCGGGAGGGGGTTATATCGACAACGACGACATACGTACATGGGAAAATAATATTATCGGGGAGGGGGTATATCGACCCCCCCCCTCGTGTTGAAGTTATCAGGAGAGGGGTATATCGACGACGACAGACCCGATAAAACATAAGAAAACGAAGAAGAAATAAAAAGAGGAGAAGAAGAAAAGGAATAGAGGAGAAGATCGAAGAAAAAAAGAAGAAAAAAAAGAGGAGAAGGAGAAAGGAATAGAGGAGAGAAGAAGGAAAAATAGAATTTTTTCTATTTTTTCTTCTTCTCTTCTATTCCTTTCTTCTTCTCCTCTTCTTTTTCTTCTTTTTTCCTCTTCTTATTTATTTCTCCTCTTCTTCCTCTCCTCTTCTTCTCCTTTCTTCCTCTTCTTATTTTCCTTTTTCCTCTCATTCATAAAAACATGTTCAAATAGAAAATTTCGAAAAAAGTAAAGGTTTTGCCTAATGCATTGTTCATATGAATATACAAACATTTGCATATTCTACAACAATTAATATCACCAAAAAAATCTATGAACAGAAAAAAATCCTAACTTTTCTAAAAAATATCTTTTGCATATATACATGAACATATATATACACAGAGAACATATATACATACATATACTCATACATGAACATATCATCATATATATATAAAAACAAGCATATATATGAAAAAAAAACAAGCATATATATGAAAAAAGGGCGCCGGCCGGACCAAGGTGAGGAGGACCGCGGGGTCGGCGGCGAGGATGGCGACGGGGCAGTGGGCGCGCGCTCGGGGTAGGGGGCGACGGCGGCGAAGGGCGGGGCAGGGCGACGACGGGGACGGGCCGGGGCGGCGCGCGTCGGGGCAGGGGCGCGGCTGACGGCGAGGGCGCGGGCAACGGCGGGCGACGGCGACGACGGGCCACGGCGACGGCGGGGGCGGCGGGCGGCGTCGGGGCAGCCTGGCAGCATCGGCGTCGTCGGGGCGGCAACTGCAAGGTGAGAGTGAAAATTTCCTAAGTGTGAACTTATATAGCAAAGCCTTTAGTCCCGGTTCGTGGCACCAACCGGGACTAAAGGTGGGCATTAGTCCCGGTTGGTGCCACCAACCGGGACCAAAGGCCTCTTTTCAGCAGCCCAAAGGGTGGGAAGCGGCGGCCTTTGGTCCCGGTTGGTGGCACCAACCGGGACTAAAGGGGGGGCATTGGTCCCGATTGGTGCCACGAACCGGGACCAAAGGGTGGCATTGGTCCCGGTTGGTGGCACGAACCGGGACCAATGGCCTTGCCCAGCGGTGTGGTGGTGGGAGTTTAGTCCCACCTCGCTAGCTGAGAGAGCCGCACCTGTTTATAAGGTGCGGTGCGCCTGAGCTGTCGAGCTCCTCTCTAAAGCAGGCTTACGGGCCTAACCTCTCTGTACATGCCTGTGGGCCTACTGGACCTTCTGCGGGCCGGAATCCTGGCCCATGGATGGGTTTCTAGTCGTATTCAGGCCGTGGTGGCCCAGTAGGTGGCATAAATTTTTTTGCCTGTATTTTTGTTTTCTTTTTTGCTTTATTTATTTTGTTTTGTTTCTACTTACAACAAAAAACTTATTTATTTTATTTTATTTTGTTTCTAATTATTATTTATTTTACTTTATGATAATTCTTTTTGCTATTAAAGTTTCTAACAAAAAAAGTTCTTTATGAAAATTATTTTTGCTTTCAATGATTTTGAACAGAAAATACTTCGATAATTTTAGTTGCATCAATTTTATATAATTTTAGTTTCAATAATACTAGAGGTTGCTTATAATGTTTTGAACAGAAAATACTTTGATAATTTTAGTTTCATAAATTTTATTTATGTTATTAAAGTTTATTTTATTTTGTTTCTACTTATATATTTTATTAAAGTTTATATTATTTTGTTTCTAATTACTTATTTATTTTATTTGTTATTTTGCATGCACCATTTTTTATGCATTTACTGATTATTTTGAGCTATAAGACCCTAAAATTGAAAAGCATTTCAAATGAACTCTGAAAAGGTTGAAAGTTGGCATGGTATCATCATTTCATCCACATAGCATGTGCAAGAAAGTTGAGAGGGTTACGGCAAAAACTGGATGCACTTCGTGTACAAAACGGACAAAGGTATCATACTCGTCTGTCACAAAGTTGGCATGGTATCATCATAATAGTTGCGGGAGAAAGTCTTCACTTTTTCTTCGCTTGTGTCATTTGCTTATTGCGCCGTAACCATGGATAATCTTCATCGTTTATTAGGATGATTTTCATAATCTTCAGACATGTCTGTCTTGCCCTCCACTCCCACAATGTCCCTTTTTCCTGAAAGAACTATGTGGCGCTTTGGCTCATCGTATGATGTATTCGCTTCCTTATCTTTTCTTTTTCTCGGTCTGGTAGACATGTCCTTCACATAGATAACCTGTGCCACATCATTGGCTAGGACGAACGGTTCGTCAGTGTACCCAAGATTGTTCAGATCCACTGTTGTCATTCCGTACTGTGGGTCTACCTGTACCCCGCCTCCTGACAGATTGACCCATTTGCACTTAAACAAAGGGACCTTAAAATCATGTCCGTAGTCAAGTTCCGATATGTCCATTATGTAACCATAATATGTGTCCTTTCCCCTCTCGGTTGCTACATCAAAGCGGACACCGCTGTTTTGGTTGGTGCTGTTTTGATCTTGGGCGGTCGTGTAAAATGTATTCCCATTTATCTCGTATCCTTTGTAAGTCAATACAGTTGAAGATGGTCCCCTGGACAACGAGTACAACTCATCACAAACAATGGTGTCACCTCTGAGACGTGTTTCCAACCAACTGCTGGAAGTCCTGATGTGTTCACATGTAATCCAGTCGTTACACTGCTCTAGGTGTTTGGAGCGCAGACTGTTCTTGTGTTCATCGACATACGGGGTCACCAAGGTAGAGTTCTGTAGAACTGTGTAGTGTGCTTGAGACCAAGAATATCCGTCCCTGCATATTATTGAGTCCCCTCCAAGCGTGCCTTTTCCAGTCAGTCTCCCCTCATACCGCGATTTAGGGAGACCTATCTTCTTAAGGCCAGAAATGAAGTCAACACAAAACCCAATGACATCCTCTGTTTGATGGCCCATGGAGATGCTTCCTTCTGGCCTAGCGCGGTTACGGACATATTTCTTTAGGACTCCCATGAACCTCTCAAAGGGGAACATTTTGTGTAGAAATACGGGCCCCAGAATGACAATCTCGTCGACTAGATGAACTAGGACGTGCATCATGATATTGAAGAAGGATGGTGGGAACACCAGCTTGAAACTGACAAGACATTGCGCCACATCACTCCTTAGCCTTGGTATGATTTCTGGATCGATCACCTTCTGAGAGATTGCATTGAGGAATACACATAGCTTCACAATGGCTAATCGGACATTTTCCGGTAGAAGCCCCCTCAATGCAACCGGAAGCAGTTGCGTCATAATCACCTGGCAGTCATGAGACTTTAGGTTCTGGAACTTTTTCTCTGGCATATTTATTATTCCCTTTATATTCGACGAGAAGCCAGTCGGGTCCTTCATACTGAGTAGGCATTCAAAGAAGATTTATTTCTCTTCTTTCGTAAGAGCGTAGCTGGCAGGACCTTCATACTGCTTCGGAGGCATGCCGTCTTTTTCGTGCAAACGTTGCAGGTCCTCCCGTGCCTCAGGTGTATCATTTGTCTTCCCATACACGCCCAAGAAGCCTAGCAGGTTCACGCAAAGGTTCTTCGTCACGTGCATCAAGTCGATTGAAGAGCGGACCTCTAGCTCTTTCCAGTAGGGTAGGTCCCAAAATATAGATTTCTTCTTCCACATGGGTGCGTGTCCCTCAGCGTCATTCGGAACAGCTAGTCCACCGGGACCCTTTCCAAAGATTACGTGTAAATCATTGACCATAGCAAGTACGTGATCACCGGTACGCATGGCGGGCTTCTTCCGGTGATCTGCCTCGCCTTTGAAATGCTTGCCTTTCTTTCGACATTGATGGTTGGTCGGAAGAAATCGACGATGGCCCAGGTACACATTCTTCCTGCATTTGTCCAGGTATATACTTTCAGTGTCATCTAAACAGTGCGTGCATGCGTGGTATCCCTTGTTTGTCTGTCCTGAAAGGTTACTGAGAGCGGGCCAATCGTTGATGGTTACAAACAGCAACGCGTGCAGGTTAAATTCCTCCTGTTTGTGCTCATCCCACGTACGTACACCGTTTCCATTCCACAGCTGTAAAAGTTCTTCAACTAATGGCCTTAGGTAGACATCAATGTCGTTGACGGGTTGCTTAGGGCCTTGGATGAGAACTGGCATCATAATGAACTTCCGCTTCATGCACATCCAAGGAGGAAGGTTATACATACATAGAGTCACGGGCCAGGTGATGTGATTGCTGCTCTGCTCCCCGAAAGGATTAATGCCATCCGCGCTTAAACCAAACCATACGTTCCTTGGGTCAGCTGCAAACTCAGCCCAGTACTATCTCTCGATTTTTCTCCACTGCGACCCGTTAGCGGGTGCTCTCAACTTCCCGTCTTTCTTACGGTCCTCACTATGCCATCGCATCAACTTGGCATGCTCTTCGTTTCTGAACAGACGTTTCAACCGTGGTATTATAGGAGCATACCACATCACCTTCGCAGGAACCCTCTTCCTGGGGGGCTGGCCATCAACATCACCAGGGTCATCTCGTCTGATCTTATACCGCAATGCACCGCATACCGGGCATGCGTTCAGATCCTTGTACGCACCGCGGTAGAGGATGCAGTCATTAGGGCATGCATGTATTTTCTGCACCTCCAATCCTAGAGGGCATACGACCTTCTTTGCTGCGTATGTACTGTCGGGCAATTCGTTATCCTTTGGAAGCTTCTTCTTCAATATTTTCAATAGCTTCTCAAATCCTTTGTCAGGCACAGCATTCTCTGCCTTCCACTGCAGCAATTCCAGTATGGTACCGAGCTTTGTGTTGCCATCTTCGCAATTGGGGTACAACCCTTTTTTGTGATCCTCTAACATGCGATCGAACTTCAGCTTCTCCTTTTGACTTTCGCATTGCGTCCTTGCATCGACAATGACCCGGCGGAGATCATCATCATCGGGCACTGGTTCCTCTTGATCTTCAGCAGCTTCCCCCCTTGCAGCATCATTGGGCACATCGTCTGGTTCCTCTTAATCTTCAGCAGCTTCCCCCATTGCAGCATCACCGTATTCAGGGGGCACATAGTTGTCATCGTCCTCTTCTTCTTCGCCGTCTTCCATCATAACCCCTATTTCTCCGTGCCTCGTCCAAACATTATAGTGTGGCATGAAACCCTTGTAAAGCAGGTGGGTGTGAAGGATTTTCCGGTCAGAGTAAGACTTCGTATTCCCACATATAGGGCATGGACAACACATAAAACCATTCTGCTTGTTTGCCTCAGCCACTTCGAGAAAATCATGCACGCCCTTAATGTACTCGGAGGTGTGTCTGTCACCGTACATCCATTGCCGGTTCATCTGCATGCATTATATATAATTAAGTGTGTCAAAAACCATTACAGAACATCATGAATAGATAATTAAGTGACCAAATTAATAGAAGTTCATCATCACATTAAAACCAAAGTACATACATAGTTCTCATCTAACAACATATATATAGCTCTCTAGAGCATCTAATTAATTAAACCATACATTGAAACTATGTAAAGCATTTCAATGCGAAAACAAATGCGATCATAATCGCAACCAAGGTAACAATTGATCCAACGGCATAATGATACCAAGCCTCGGTATGAATGGCATATTTTCTAATCTTTCTAATCTTCAAGCGCATTGCATCCATCTTGATCTTGTGATCATCGACGACATCCGCAACATGCAACTCCAATATCATCTTCTCCTCCTCAATTTTTTTTATTTTTTCCTTCAAGTAATTGTTTTCTTCTTCAACTAAATTTAACCTCTCGACAATAGGGTCGGTTAGAATTTCCGGTTCAACCACCTCCTAGATAAATAAAATCTATGTCACGTTGGCCGGTATATTTGTCATAAACAATAAATGAACCAAATAGTTATAAAAAGATAATATATACCACATCCGAATCATAGACAGGACGAGGGCCGACGGGGGCGGATACCAAAACCATCGCACTATGTAATAAGAAGGAATAATAAAAGTAACAAAATTAGACAAGTATCTATCTAAAGTAAGAATTTTTTTCCTTTCAGAAAGAAGATAAGAACAAGGGGCTCACCACGGTGGTGCTGGCGACGAGATCGGCGCGGGCGATCGACGGCGGTGAAGACGGGGACGGGACGTGACGGACCGCTAAATCTAGACAAATCTCGGGGAAAATGGAGCTCGGAGGTCGAGTTTCGAGAGGAGAAAGATTAACTAGTGTGGCTCAGACATTTCATCGAACACCTCATGTGCATAGGAGTTGAGCTAGAGCACCCAAATGCCCTTCCTCGCCGGCCAGAAAAAACAGAGCACTGTGGAGTGCTCTGCTGTGGCGATGGGGTATATATAGGGAACTCATTGGTCCCGGTTCGTGGTACCAACCGGGACTAAAGGCCTTTGGTCCCGGTTGGTGCCACGAACCGGGACCAATGACCCCCTTTAGTCCCGGTTGGTGGCATCAACCGGGACCAAAGGCCTTGTGCTGCCCCGCGTCAAAAGTTTAGTCCCACCTCACTAGTTGAGAGAGCTCGAGAGTGGTTTATAAGCGCTGATGCGCCCACCCTCTCGAGCTCCTCTCAACTGCAGGCTTTCGGGCCTAACCGTTCTCTTTGCCTGTGGGGCCTACTGGGCCTTCTGCGGGCCTGAATCCTGGCCCATGGATGGGTTTCAAGTCGTATTCAGGCCGTGTGGCCCAGTAGGTGGCATAATTTTTTTTCTCTGTTTTTTGTTTTCTCTTTTGCTTTATTTGTTTTGTTTTGTTTCTACTTACAATAAAAAACTTATTTATTTTATTTCTAATTACTTATGTATTTTACTTTAATTATTTTATTTTTATTTATTTACTGCTGCTATTTTTATTTATTTTACTGCTGCTATTTTTATTTAATTTATTAAGGTTTATTTATTTTAGTTACTATAGTTTATTTTATTTTATTTTATTAAGGTTTATTTATTTTATTTACTATAAAAAATGAACATAGATGCGCCTATAGAGAAAATTCAACCTAAATTCATAATAAATTTCTATGAAATTCAAAGAAATTTACTGTGAATTTAGGTCAAATTCCCTGTATAAGGGCATCTATTTTCACTTTGAGAGGAGCTCAACAAGGCAGAGAGGGACGGGCTTATAAACTGGTGTGAGCGCCCTTCGGTTGGCGAGGTGGGACTAAACACTGACCGCAACTAGGACCAGCCCTTTAGTCCCGGTTTGTGGTATGAACCGGGACCAAAGGGTGAGCCTCTGGTCCCGGTTCAAGCCACCAACCGGGACCAATGATGGTGAGACAAACCGGGACCAAAGGGGCCGGACGAACCAGGACCAATGCGTCCACGAGGCCGGGTAGGCCCCTGGCCGCACGAACCGGGACCAATGCTCATATTAGTCCCGGTTCGTGACTGAACCGGGACTAATATGAATATTGCCCTGTGATCAAAGCCCAGTTTTCTACTAGTGAAACAAAAACTCTGACCTAAACTACTAGCTGGAGTCGAGGCATCGACATCTCCCTCTCCACCACTGCCCCCCTAAGCAGCAGCCAGAAGGGAGGTGGGTCCATGGGCTCGCCGACAAAGCTTGGAGTGATGAGTGCGCTCGGCACCAAAGTCGCGACACGGAAGATTTAGAAGAAAAAGAGTTATGTACATGTGACAGTCATATTACAAGCAGGCAATAATGTGTCTTGGAAGCCGACGATCGATGTTCTGGGTTGCCGGCATACCGTACCGTACGTGTGGTAGTTACTTACACCGTACCGGCCCCTCGTGAGTAGATAGATGCCTTATTCCGGTAGGCCAACCCTCGTTAACTATACGTACTGAATTTCCTCTTCTTGGAAAAGGTAAAGGGTTGCATCGTGGAAGGAGCTGCGAGAGCAGAGGGATAGAACGTTCCGAAAGCGCTCGATGCGTAATTGCATGTACAATACTCCATCTCCATGCAGGGTAGTATCATTGTTTCGTTGCTAGTAGTAGTAACATTTTTCAAGTCACCCCATCTCCATCTCCATGCAAGCTGGAGTACTATAGCACTGCTGGTAACTAACTGACTGACTGACTAACCTACATGCATGTGTCGAATTAAAGGTGAGAAATGAGAAGGAGATGATCCAGATTCGATCGCGCGAGGACAAGTTGTGGATCATCGTGGAGGCGAGGTCCCCTGGCGATGATTGCTTGGTGTTGCTGCAATGGAATGGCCCCCCATCAAACCCACATGCATGGCCTCCGTATGGGATGCGTCTGTATCCTTTTGCATTGCAGTTGCAGCGCATGGTTCCTGGCTCTGGCGGGCTCCGCCCGCTCCACCAAGGCACCGAGCGAGGAGATCTGGTCTGATCTGATCGACGCACATTGCCGGCCGCCACCCACCCACCTGCCCGTTGCTTTGCATTTCCTATCCCTCGATCTCGCCTGCCTTGCATGTCAACGATCCGATCTACCCTTCCATTTCTCCAGTGTCTTTCTGCTCGTTTTCCGATCGATCACCAGGCCGGTGAATGTTTGTCCAAACCTTGTGATCGACTGCCATTCCTGTAACGTTGCCATTGCCCGTTGGTGTGACGGCTTGGCTGGTCTTGGCTTGATGCAACGCGCGTCGCACCTCTTGGGGCATCGTTCTAGGAGCTGATTGCCGGCCAGGGAGACCAGTGTAGGAGGGAGGTGTTTCTTGCTGCTGGTCGTGTTCGGTTGGGCTTCTGTGGCAACAATGATGGTGGTGAGCAGTTGGAGGCGTGGCATTGGTCGTGGTAGTCGGCTCTTCTCTGGCGTGTCCATGAGTTTACCTCGGCTGCCTGTTGCTGCGAAGTCGAAGCTGCGGTGCGCGGCCCCGGTGGCGTACGATGACTGGCGACAGGTGGTCCGTTCGGCGATCTCTCGTGACGCCAACCTTGTCTTAGTTTCTCTGTAGTTCTTCACCGGAGTCGGAGCTGCGTTGTTCTTTTGTGGGTGGAGGGCGATCCACCGTGTAAGCGTACTGTTGTTCTGCAGCCAATAGGGTTGCCGTTTTTCTTCTTTTTTCTTTGATCTTCGGATCCTCCCTATATTGTTCTTCCGCTGCTCTATGCTAAATCTAATTGAAGCCAGCAATTTGCTGGATCTTTCACACAAAAAAATAACTGACTGACTGACTGCCCCAGGGGGAAAGCGAGCGAGACGAATAAGAGCACTTAGTCTGGGCTGGATCGAGCTCAGCTCAATTCATTCCCTATGCATGACGCATCAATCAGTTAGTCCCGTCTGGCCCCGTCCGGCCAGCCCAGCGCACATCCCTCTTCCGATTTTTCGTTTTCCTTTTCTTACTTTTCTTTTTTCATGTTGGACTTTTTATTTTTGGTTTTTTATTCCTTGTTTTTTATTTATTTATATTTCTCTAGAATACATTTTCAAATTGGTGAACATTTTTTTATTAAATACTGAACATTTTTTGTTCATCAATTTAAAAAAAAATCATCGAATTCAATTTTCTTCATAAAATTCAAAATTTATTCATCAAATATAAAAACAATTATAAATTCAAAAAGTTCTTTTATTTTTTCTAAACTTTAAAAAATTGTTATTTGAAATCAAAAATTGTTCATCAAACTCAAAATATACTCATTTTTAGATATTTGCCAACAATTTTTGAATCCACAGATACTTATTGAAATCCGTGAAAATATTTTTCAAATTCATGAGCACTTTTTGAATTAAATGATTTTTAAAACGAAAATTATGAACATTTTTTCAAAATCATGATTTTTTGGAAATCCCAAAATTGATTTAAAGAAGCGAAAAAAAAAACAGAAAGGAAAGAGAAAAGAGGCGCCCCACCCCGCACATGGACTGACCCAAAGGGCTATGGGGGCGTGGGTGCACGTTTCAACACCTTGGATCGCGCTGCGCGGTAAATAGGAGGTCCCATCCCTTCCGGCCAGTTATCATATTTTTGGAAATAGTTTTGGGTTAGGTAGGTACTACAAATGGAACTAGCATACAAACAACCGAACGACGACCACTATGATGCCAGACTTCTTGGATACCACCCACGGGGTGTAGTTGCACCGGGAAGCCACCGATGAGGAGGACGACATTGAAGACATACATATCATTGTTTTTCTACTCCCACCACTCTGTTCCTGGAGAGAAGTTGTGGCTGCGCTGTCCATTTAGGGCATGCATGATGGTGCTATCTTAGGAATACCATATAGGAGTAGCATAAATTCTGAGTTGGAGGAGAGAGAAATCATAAGAAAAAACTTCCCATCTCTTTTTTTTTGCGAATAAGAAAAAGCTTGCCTTCTCTTAATCGAGATAGATCTCTTAGCAACAATTATCTCACCACATATTTAGGGATATCTAGTTATCAAAGAATAACCCAGTCTATATCATTTACTATTATCTTTTATAAATTACGCAGCCGACAGGAGATAAGATAGGCTTATCAATTATTGTACATGGTCTTAGATTGAGGGCCTTTAGGCTACCCGGTTGGTTGGCCAAGCGTTTGTTTTGCAATACGTAAATTGTCTGAACTGCTCTTAATTAAGAGAGAAGCGTGGAATCGAAGCTGTAAATGTACCGAAGCAGAAGTTTTGAATTGTGTCGATGAAACAAATAGCAAAAACTTTTGAATTAGTATGGTTAGACTTTTGGATCGGAGTAGGCTAGTAGATCCGGTGAACCTACCTTGTCCAGCAGCAGATGAACTCGAGCCGGAGGCCATCGTGGTGCTGGGGCGCACGGCGATGGCAGAGAGTAGGCGAGGTGGTGGAGCTTCCCGTGAGCACCGCGCTAACCCTAGATCGGTAGGGATTGTAGGTGGAGATTGTGGCAGCGATTAACCACGTGAATAGCGCCCCGGCCCCCACCTCTGTTTATATAGCGCGGGTCACAGGGGCCCACCAACCATGGTTTGGTTGGGCGCCCCCGATCAGGGCGCGAGTCAGGGGCCCGTTCGACCCGTTGGGCTCGAACGGGAGACAGATCAACCTAACATTCTCCCCCTTGATCTCAACTTTACTTTTAACTTTATACTTTCTAGTTTATCTGTTTCATCACATATTGGTACATAGAGCATGTTTCATCGTCACGGCTTAATTGCCGTTAGAATCATACAGCTACAACATACGTTATGTTCAGAAACAAATTCTGTTCCTTTTGGGCCTATCCAGGAATCATAAGGCTTTCTCTTAAACCCATGCCGGCTAAGTGTTCCTTGAACACATTGGGTGGTAAGCCTTTCGTTAGCGGATCCGCAAGCATATCCTTTGTCCTTATATGCTCGAGACTTATAGTTTGATCCTGGATTTTATCTTTCACAACATAATACCTTATCTCTATTATTTTGGCAGCATTACTCGACTTGTTGTTGTGAGCATAGAATAATGCGGGCTGGTTATCACAGTACATCTTTAGTGGTTTGTGAATGCAATCTACCACTTTCAAGTCGGGTACAAATTTCTTTAGCCATATCGCCCGCCCCGTGGCTTCGGAGCATGCTATGAATTCTGCATACATCGTGGATGATGCAACTATCGACTGTTTGGAGCTCTTCCACGAAATACCTCCCCCAGCGAGGGTGAATATGTATCCTGACGTGGATTTTCTATCATCTCTGTCCCCCGCAAAATCTGCGTCTGAATACCCTTTTATCTCTAGGGAATCACTTCTCCTGTATATTAGCATGTAGTCCTTCGTGCCTTGCGCATAACGCAATGCTTTCTTTACCATCTTCCAGTGCTCCAGGCCTGGATTCTCTTGATATCTACGTAGTACCCCGGTGATAAAAGCTAAGTCAGGGCGAGTGCACACTTGTGCATACTGTAAGCTGCCAACTGCCGAAGCATATGGTACTGCTTTCATTTGATCGATCTCATACTGGTTCTTGGGACATTGGAATTTCCCAAAACTATCGCCCTTGACTATTGGAGCAGGTGTGGCTTTACTCGCATGCATATTATACTTTTTAAGAACCTTTTCTAAATATGCTTTCTGAGATAGTCCTAAGACTCCATTGTTCCTATCTCGGTGAATTTCTATGCCCAAAACATATGATGCTTCACCAAGATCTGTTATGTCAAAATTTGAGGATAAGTATTTCTTTGTTTCTTGTAGTAGACTAACATCACTACTAGCAAGCAGGATATCATCCACATACAAGATTAGGAAAATATATTTCCCATTTTTAAACATTGCATAAATGCAATTATCCTCAATATTTTCTTTAAATTCAAAACTTTTAATCGTTTGATTAAACTTTAGATACCACTGCCGAGAGGCTTGTCTTAATCCATAAATGGATTTCTTCAGGCGGCATCCCATATTTTCCTTGCCTTCCATGATAAAACCCTTGGGTTGTTTCATGTAGACCTTTTCTTTTAAATCACCATTCAGAAATGCCGTCTTAACATCCATTTGATGTAACTCTAAATCAAAATGAGCAACTAATGCCATTATGATTCTAAAGGAATCCTTACATGAGACTGGAGAAAATGTCTCATTGTAATCTATCCCTTCTCTTTGTGTAAATCCTTTTGCCACGAGTCGTCCTTTATACTTTTCTATATTCCCTTTAGAGTCATACTTAATTTTGTAGACCCATTACAGCCTACTGTTTTGGCTCCTTTGGGAATTTCCTCTAAGTCCCAAACATCTTTGGAACTCATCGATTTCATGTCGTCTTCCATTGCCTTCATCCACTTCGATGAATGAGGGCTTCTCATGGCTTCTTCATATGAGGTGGGATCTTTTTCCATATGAACCATTTCTGTGTTATAAACTTTAAAGTCAGTAGAAATAGCTGACTTTCTTGGTCTTGTAGACCTTCTAAGGGCCTCAGTTTCTGGCACATTTTGTGCCTCAACTTCTGGCACTTCTTCTAAAATTTGCTGTTGCACCTCCCTTTCATGCTCAACAACGGGTTCAGTCGGCTCCTGACGGACAGGTTCCGGGTCTTCCCCCATAGCTGTCATGGGTGGAGTTGCAACTGGTAGTGAGAAAAATGGCTCCTGAATCATCGGATTAGGTGCATGCACCCTCTTCTCCTCAAGATCAATTTTCCGAGCTACCAAGCTCCCCCTCATCATTTCGTCCTCTAAGAAGACTGCATGTCTCGTTTCTACAAACTTTGTATATCTGTCAGGGCAGTAGAAACGAAAACCTTTTGATCTGTCTGGATAGCCAATGAAGTGGCAATTTACTGTTTTGGGATCTAACTTTGCAATGTTTGGATTAAACATTTTGGCCTCAGCAGGGCACCCCCACACCCTGAAGTGTTGTAGGGAGGGCATCCTTCCTGTCCATAGCTCGTACGGTGTTTTGGGCACCGACTTGCTTGGTACTCTATCGAGAATGTGAATGGTGGTTTTAAGCGCCTCCATCCATAATCCCCATGGCAAGTTGGAATAACTCATCATGCTGCGCACCATATCCATAAGTGTACGGTTGCGCCTTTCAGCTACTCCATTCTTTTCTCTTAGAGTGGGATACATTAAAAGCACATGAGTTATCATATTTTTCTCTTGCCAGAATTTCTCCCGCCATACGGGATTTTTGACATAATATTATGTCAGCTTTACCCCGTTACGCAGGTATTTTCCCAGACTTTTTCCGCCATGCAGGTTTTATCATAATCATCTTTTCCCGCCATGCGGGTAATTCCCTTTAAGGGAACATAAATGCCAGAATTGGCTCTTTTGACTGCATATTCAATCATTAAATTTAGGAATAAATCTGAATGCTCTTTGACACACATGCTTGATCCGACGTTGGTCAAATTAAACACGCATGTTACTTTTTTCATCTCAAATCATGTTGACTGAAAAAACTTCTTCATAGAGAGTACATGAAAGACATTCATCAACCAAGACTCTGAATGATCTATCTCTTTTTTTTATGCCATTCTTTAGAGAGAACATACTCCCTCACGTTATGACTTTTCTTGGTCATCTTTTGGGTCACAAGTACCCGACATTCACTTTCACGAATGAAAGCATGCAAAAATTTTAGTCTGAGAAAACTTAGCCAATAATCAACAATGATGGGCATAAAAAATAACCCTACGTTGGTCTGGTTAAAAGAAATGCACATTAAACTTTTGAAACTTTCTTTTATATTCTAAATCACCATTGTGGCAGAATTAGAATATACATCATCCTTATACATTAATTCCATATCACCGTTGGGCAGAAATGGAAATAATGCATATAACTTATAAACAATGTGATGATAGTATTTCTATTAAACAACTTTGCTAAGAATTAATCTTCACCATCAACTTTATTGTAGCGGGAACAAGAAATATAAATTTATCTAGTTCAAGAGCATTTCTTGATCTTTATTTATTCTCTAAAAATTGGTCACCTTGATACAAAATTTATCAGAGATTTAAACTTTGAACATAAGACTCATAGAATTATAGCACTGTTATCATCAACGTTGGTCAGAAAATAACAATACCATATTTTCTTTTGTCATAGCGGAAACTATCTGCATCTTATTTCACCCACAGGGGAAAAACATTGCTTAGAGCATTTCTTCCAATTAAACTTTCCCGTTGGTTCCAATTTAATTGGAGGATAAAACTTTTACTTTGCAGCGGAAACTTTACAATATTCTCTAAGCAATTTCAGTAATAAAACATGATCATGTTATTAATAACGTTGGTCATAAAAATAACATAATCATATTCATTTTAATAATCACTTTAAAATGCTCTTAAAAAACTTAATTCTATATGAACTTTTATTTTCTTTGTAAAAAAAGAGCACTAATTATTTACGCAGCGGAAAAACATGAATAAAAATTCATGAACATTTTACTTTTTACAGAAAAATTTTCTGTTTAATTTTCTATTTTCTAAACAAAAATTTCGTTGGAAACAATTTGCATAGAAAAACTATTAAATCTGCCCAAAATCTGGACAAAAAACGAGGAAAAAACAGCAGCGCGGCCCAGCGCGCGGCTGCGGCCTCCCTCTCTTTCGGCCCAGTGGCCCAGGGCGGGGCTAGGGTTTCGATCTAGACCGTCCATAGCGATCCGACGGACCAGCGTCGTTTTCGCCTGATCAAAGTCGATCGATGCGGTGAGGGGCGAGGCGAACCCTAGTCATTTCCTCCCCCTCGCGCCGCTCGGCTCGTTCTCTCCGCTCCCACTGGCGTGAGCATGGGGCTGCGCCCCGACCGCCCTGTCCGGCCGCCGCCGCCGGCGGCGGAAGCCAGCGCGCCGCGCGCTCGTCCTCTTCTTTCCCTTTTCTGTCTCCCTTTTTCTCATCTGTGGCAGAACGTGAGGGAGACAAAGCTGCGCCTCCTCTGCACCCCTCGCTGACCCGGACGCCGGGCGACCGCGCCGCGCTGGTCCGGTCGAGCCGCCGGCAATGGCGTCCTCCACCGAGCAAGCCTGACCGCATCTCTTCCCCCCTTTCTTCTGTTTCACTCCTCTCCAACCACCACCTCCCCAGAGAGAGAGAGGCAGCTGCCGCCCAACGGCGACCTAGATGGATGGAGCGGTTGCGCCCCTGCCGACCCCTTCGCCGGTCGCGCGTTCCCATTGCGGTGAGCGCGCCGCCGTCGAATGGATCGGTGGTGGTGCTCTTTGCCCCTGTGGGGTGAGTTCTTCGTCCGACGCCTCGGCTTGCCGATGCGTGTCCGGATCGAGAGGAACAGGTGCGGCCATGACGGCGGCACAACTTTTCTTTGAGATTTCTTTGCCCTTCTAGGGTTTTTTGGGAGAAGGGATTTCTTTCTGTGATTTCTTTTCAACCGAAAAAATCTAACCCGATCTGGCTGATACCATTGTTAGACTTTTGGATCGGAGTAGGCTAGTAGATCCGGTGAACCTACCTTGTCCAGCAGCAGATGAACTCGAGCCGGAGGCCATCGTGGTGCTGGGGCGCACGGCGATGGCAGAGAGTAGGCGAGGTGGTGGAGCTTCCCGTGAGCACCGCACTAACCCTAGATCGGTAGGGATTGTAGGTGGGGATTGTGGCAGCGATTAACCACGTGAATAGCGCCCCGGCCCCCACCTCTGTTTATATAGCGCGGGTCACAGGGCCCACCAACCATGGTTTGGTTGGGCGCCCCCGATCAGGGCGCGAGTCAGGGGCCCGTTCGACTCGTTGGACTCGAACGGGAGAGAGATCAACCTAACAAGTATATCTCGCAGGAACCAAACTAAATTCGAATCACCCGGGCCACCCGTCCTGCCGCCGCATCATTATTGCTTTCGGGGCATTGTTCACCACTGATGATCGACTCGCGAGCAGGAAACGAAGGAACGCGGCACTGTTGGATAGAGATGCCGAGGGATCTGAGAACCGGCCACTGTTGCCGGGCTCGCCGCCCCTATAACTCGATCGGAACTCCATGTGTGCTCCGAGAGCAAGTGGTGCGCAGTGCGCTCGATCGCTCGCAGAATATGGTCCGCTGTACTACGAGCCCCGGCCTTCCAACAAACTCGATCCGTCCACGGCCGGGTACAAACCGTCAACGGCGGCGGCGGAGCGGCCAGCTACCGCCGCCCGGCGTCTCCGACCCGCGTGCAGCACGCCAGCAGCTACTCCGCTAGTACCACAACGGCTCGGACGGACACGCGTGCGGCGCCGTGCCGTGGGCTAGGCAGTGGTAGGAGGCTCGGAACCGCAGGCTACACGAAAGTGTAGACCCGGGGCCGGCCGGCGCCGTCGCCATCGGCCGCAGACCGTGCTGTGCTGTGCATGTTGCTCGCTTGGTGGCCGTACGCCCTTGTCCGACTGGTAGGGGAGCGAGGGGGAGGACCAGACCAGACTGTATGCTGGTGCTGCTGCTGCTGCGTGCTCCCTGTACTACTGCACTGTACTGTACCGGTCCCTCCCTCCATTCCGAATTTACTCGTATTGCCACGTCCATAGGGCAACAACGTGATGTGCCAGCGCGGCATGCCATGCAACAATCTTCTTCCCCACTCTTTCCTGCTTTTCTGCTCCTATCCTCTTTACTCCTACTCCATTCTGCCTGCAGCCTTTTGGATCCCCGATCTTTTCCTTGTTTTGCTCAAACTCAAACGCACACACCGGTGAAAATGGACAAAACTGGTCTTTATCTAAAACTTCAACACAAAATGACCCCAATCTAAAAATATTTACGAAAGTGGCCTCCTACATAACGCCCAGGGCTCGGGCGTCAAGCTAAATAGCATGACGGGCCGGGCTAGGACGCCATGGTAGCGACATGTAGCATGGCGCCTCGGGCTAGGGCGTCATGCCAAATAGCATGGCGCCCTAGCCCGGGGCGTCATGCTATTAGCATGGTGCCCCAGCCTCGGGCGTCGTGTAAAAAAGGGGTCAGTTTGTGAAAAAAGATTCAGATTGAGGTCATTTTGTGTTGAAGTTTCAGAAAAAGGTCACTTTCGTCGATTTTCACCACACACCGCACCACGTCACCCCTATGTGGCTATGTAGTCTGTGATGTGTGTATAGTCTCAGGCCCTTTCGTAGGATTCTCAAAACTTAAGAATAGAAAAATAAAGGATTGTAGTCTGTGATGTGTGTATAGTCTCAAATTCAATGACACCATATTATTAGATTAAATAATTCCCCAACAATCTTAGATTTTGTAGGCCTCAACTTTTCTTTTTTGGCATTGAAGGTAGCAAGAGCATTTTCAAATAAAAAAACTCCACAATACATGTTAGATTTTATGGTCCTCGGTTTTTTTTTTTTTTGGCATTGCAGGTGGCAAGAGTGTTTAAAAAGAAAGCTTCCCAAACAAATCTTAGATTTTATGGGCCTCAACTTTTCTTTTATGGCATTGAAGGTAGCAAGAGCATTTTCAAATAAAAAAAACTCCACAATACATGTTAGATTTTATGGGCCTCATTTTTTCTTTTTTTGCATTGCAGGTGGCAAGAGCGTTTAAAAAGAAAGCTTCCCCAACAAATCTTAGATTTTATGGGCCTCAACTTTTTTTTAGCATTGAAGGTAGCAAGAGCATTTAAAAAAAACTCCACAATATATGTTAGATTTTATGGGCCTAAGCTTTTCCTTTTTTGGCATGGTAGGTAGCAAGAGCATTTTCAAGAAATCGTCCCCAATAAATGGTTATTTGGCACTTCCAATAATTTTGTTGCGGTTTGTAGGTGAGTTGTTTACTCATAACCCCAATAACATATTCTTTTCGTATTTTGTATTAAATTGACCTCTAAATGGCATATGCATGTCTATTCTATTAATATAATAACTGAAATAATGATGCACATGCATGCATAATTAAACATCATTTCAAATTTATGAAATTTAAAATGAAATTCAAATTCAACCGTATCAAGTCCCAAATGATTCGAAGTAAACATAACATATGATCTGTGTTTTGATTTTCGGTTTGAGCTTTTTTTTCGCCCTAGGCCGAGATGGCCGAATTTCGGCCATTTTCAAAAATTTCGGCTGAAATTTGACCAAAATTTGACTGCAATTTGAATTAAATTTGACCAAAATTTGAGCAATTTCGGCCTAAATATACTTTTCGCCTCAGGCCGAGATGGCCGAAATTCAGCCGAAATCCACTTTTTGCGCCCGAAAATCAAAACACAGCATATGATCCAAATGATTCGAATTAAACACACACAAAGATCAAACATAGGGCATATGGTGCACAGGTCAAACATAGAGCATCACTCCTCACTCGCATTACAATTCCCGCTCCCAATGCCATCAACACTACCATGTCCCCTCACACATGCACCCCCTCCCATCTTCGGTTCTATAATTTGTGCCTTCTTCAACTAAAGATATTGGAGTTGTGTTGCATCAAGGCCAACATGGCTCGTGAACACGATCTTGTACTCTTGCTCTATTTTCTTTGTATGTGTTTCGTATGCAAGGACTCTCAACATCTTCATGAATGGCCGCCTTGCACTCCTCCCGTTGTACTTTGCACTGCTCCGTCTGGTCGGTGGAAATTTCATAAATTTGATGAAACTGATTTGCAATGCGTCTCCAATAGGTCTTCATGCATCATACCGTACTACCGAATCAATGATCACACTCCCCCATGCTATTACTAATGCGGTATCTTCATGCATCATGCCCATTTCTTCGTTTTTGTAGCACCAATCCGAACGACAACATCATCACCCTCGGGGCGGAGTGGAAAAGGAAACATCGTTTATGCGTACTAGCTCATCCATCATGTTGACAAATGATTGCACACAATATAATCACAAATATAAAACTAATGGCCATCTCGTCATTGTTGTGTACATTTCACAAATATGAAACAAATGAAAGATATGAAAAACAAATAGCTTACCTTTCCTGCCTTTCATCGAACAACCCGTTGGCAGCGTCCCCATGACGATGTTATCGCTCGGCTCATTGAAGGTGGGGACGATTGGCAGTGCCTCCGAAATGGACATCGGCCTTATTCGTCGTCTTCACCTTATTTGTCGGCAAGGCAGTCCAGCGAGTAGCGACGCCTCCCTCTTCCCCCACGGCACCAGTGTTGACGGGGAGCACGCCTAGGACGGGGCGGCACCAATGCCCAAGGGTGGAGGAGGAGGAGGCGGTCGGCTTGGCGGGACAGAGGCGAGGAGATGGTGGGGGGCACGTGAAGTTGAGTCGGAAGTTGGATTGTTCCTTGCCGCCACTTGTTGGGAGAGGCCGAAATTTCCTACTGTAGATATTAAGAGAGACGGAGGGATTTATCGGTATGTTCCAATAATTTTTGAAGAAAACGGAATTTATTGGAACACGTTTTGGTCCAATTCTCTAAGCACCGTAATTTTGTTAAGGAGAATAATTCTCTTGAAGGCGCTCTAACAACAAAACAGAGCTCTCTCCCACGATCTTTTCACCGTCCGCCGTGTTTATCTCACGTTCGCCGCGGCAACAAAAGCAGCAAAGATCCACGTACGAGACGCTGCCTGGAACCCCACTCGACACTCGGACAGCTCATCCCGCGCGCAGGGGGCCCGGTATCATCATCAATCAAGATCATCATCATCTGTACCTACCGGTATGTACTACGTACGTGCCGGCCAAGGGCCATATCCCATATAGAGAGTAAATCCGAATCACCCCGGCCTCTCCCTGCCGCCGCATTACTCTTTGGTCACTGTTCAACACTGATCATCAGCTCGAGAGCAGGAAGGAAGGAACAGTTGCCGAACGATCTGAAACCGGGCGCGTACGTACGTGCGAACTTGTCAGGCAGCGGCTGTTAGGCTGATGGACGGCACAGTTGCCGGCCGGCGCGTCCGGAACTCCAAGAGGTGTGCAGTGTGCTTGATCGGCCGTGGAATCTGATCCTCTGTACCAGTAGCGCCAACTTTACAACAAACTCGAACCGTCCACGGGCCGGGTACAAGCGGTCAACGCGGGCGGCGGCACAGCCAGCCACCGCCGGCCGGCACCCCCGGATCCGCGTGCATTTTGCATGCAGCGGCCGGCCGGACGGACATGCGCGCCGTGGGCTAGGCAGCGGTCGGTAGGATGCCGTAGGCTACCGTAGTACACGGACGGGGTCCGGCCAGCGCCGTCGCCATGGGCCGCAGTCCGTGCTGTACCGTGCATGTCGCTCGCTCGGTGGCCGTGCTTTTGCTCGTCAGACTCCTATGTACTCTACTGTACTATCGCCACATCCATAGGGCAGCGTGATGCGCCGCGCGGGGGCCGAATTCACTGTTTTGACCTTTTTAAAAACTTTAGCCTCATCTGACCTTCATTCGGAAAAAAAAATCATGATCTGACCCTTTTTCTATCGCCATCATCCTTGGCGGTACGGTAACACTGCCTACCGCCGCAGGCTATGGCAGTAGGACTTGATTGCGCCGTCACGCCGTTTGACTTTGAAAATACCCTACTGCCATAGTCTTTGGCGGTAGGGTCTCGAATATATAAATTAGTTCTACTATGTGAACTTTGTTGGCAGGTTGGCTAGCGTGTGTAGGTTTTTTGGCTGCAGGTCTCGGGTTCGAGCCTACCTATGGCTAGTTTTTTGTTCTTTTTTATTTTGCCCAATAAAAAATAAACAATTTGTCCAATTAATATTAGGATATAAATCATTTATAAAAATATATATTTTTATTTATCTGTAACTGTTTTAAAAAATCCGCTATATATATATATATATATATATATGTATACGAATATGATCAATTGGTCTCACATATTACCTGCATAAAAAAGATTTGAAATGCTATTCACCGAGATCAATTGGTCTCACACATTATTGGCCCCACATATCTCTTCATCGTTCGTATATGAAGCCTCCCTGATATTTAGGTGGTTGCATTCACCTTCAGGTCTTTGCTCCATCATCTCCTTTTGCCCTCAATTAATCCCTGTCCTTGGACCTTCGTTTTCCCTCAGAAGCACTGCTAGACTGGGGAACTCCCTTGCCGGAGCAGGAGCAGCAGTGGCAGCTAGCTTGCACTTTATCAAGGTGAGTGCTCCATCTCCATCTTAAATTGCTCAACGCTTTTGGAATCAGTCAGACTTCTAGTTTGCAGTTTGTATATGTTCTTTTGAAACTTGTGTTCTAACACTGGAACCCAAGAAAGGATGAAATACGGGTCTATGACCATTTACTTATCCTCTTTCATATCCACAATTAATTTGTTTACCCAGGGTTTTACTACTTCCTGCTATTTCTTAGTTAGTTTAAAGTTACCCAGGCCTTTGCACACCCTGATTTGTATCTGTGTTTGGATGATAATACTGAGAACGAACCTTACACTGTATTTGATCTTACTGGAGAGGTCGTCTTTGTATCACGGATTTGATAATATAGTAACAACTAAACTGGAGAACCTGGAGGCGCGTGTGTGTAGTGGTTTGAGCGCGGAGCCGACCAACCTTAGTGCTACTCAGGATAAACATTTTCTTTTAGTTAACAGTTAAAAATCAAGCACAAAAGTGCTTTTATCCTGATAATTTGTTGCAAACAATTATTAATTACGCATCATATGTAGCTCTTTTGGCAAAAGAACATGGAAGAAAACTCATCATTAACATAGCTGGGCGGAGACAAACAATAACAGAGCCAAACAAAGTAACATATGATGAGAACTTAATTGCAGAGCGCCTAATCTTCATGATGAGCAAAGAATAAAACTGCTCTCTCCCATGTATGTTACAGATCTAAGCCGCAAAAAGACTGTAGAAAAACAAATCTTTGCGGAAATTTTATGAAACAGTTACATATAAGTAAAAAAATTATTTTTATAAATAATCCATAGCTTAACATTATAATTGGACAAATTGTTTATCCCATCATATTCATTTATATCTTTGCGGGAATTTTATAAAACAGTTACAGATAAATAAAAATATATTTTTATAAGTAATTCATGTCCTAATATTAGTTGGACACATTATTTAATTTTTATTGGGCAAAATAAAAATAAACAAAAAATTGGCCTTGTGAAGGCTCGAACTCAAGAAATGCTGAACCAAACACGCATGAGCTAGCCAACTTTCCACTAGACAGATACTGTTCTACTAGACGCCACATGTCATTTAAACCTTCTGGACCCTACCGCCATGGGACCGTGACGGAGCAGTTAAGTCCTACCGCCATAGCCCTTGGAGGCAGCAGTGTTACCCTACCGCCAAGGGTTATGGCGGTAGGAAAAAGGGTCAGATCCCGAATTTTTTACGAACCAGGGTTAGATCCGGCTAAACTTCATAAAAAGGGTCAAAACACGAAAATTGGCCCCGCGCGGGCAGCCAGCGCGGCATGCCATGCAACAATCTTCTTCCCCACTCTTTCCTGCTTTTCTGCTCCTGTCCTCTTTTACTCCTACTCCAATCTGCGTGCAGCCTTTTCGATCCCCGACCTCTTCCTTGTTTTGCTCAAACAGAAACCAACACACACCACACCACCCCAACTAGTCCTGGCCAAGGGAAGCCCGGCCCGGCCGGCCTGGCCCGAAAAAGCCCGACCCATGTCTCTAAATTCAGAACTTGTGCACTTTCCACTAGTTTCTTGCCATCATAACTCCATAATTATTGTGCCAATGTGTATGTATCTCCTTTTTTCCTTAGGCCTAAATAGTATGAATGCTTTGGAAATGTTTCGCAACACATTTTTTGCATGGCTGTTTTTTGAATTGCTCACATGGACTTTTTTCGGTGCAGACGTCATGACCATCCTTTTTCGCATGCATAAGGCATTTGTTTTTACTTTAGATATGTCGAATTTGTGTTTAAACATACCCCCACTACTTGGTCGTTTGTATTATTAAGGCATTGAAATTTATTTATTTTTCTCAAGGCTATTTTGTGTTGTTGTACATGATCAATTTTTGAACTTAGCATTCTTTTTTTTTTGCGGAACTGAGACAGGGTACGAGGGCAGCAAAGTTTAAGGTGCGGTTATTTTGGGCGGCTTACAAAATAAGTTGCCTCTCTCCGGCTTAAAAATAAGCCGCTTCCTAAATTTGACGAGGCTTCTAAATTAGATATCTCATAATTAGTTCAGAAGCCTCAATGAACAAGAGTGACGGCTTATGAGAAAAGTTGGGGAGGAGGCCGCCGCCAAAAGAACTAGCCCTAAGTACGAAAAGAAGGGGGTTCGTTTGTGGGGGCTATTTCCGGCGAATCTTGGCTTGATCCATTCTGGCGTAAATGAATGAATCCATACATCCATTTGAGCGAGTAATTCAGGACGAAAGGAGTATTATTTAGCCCTCACATTTTCCTTTTGAAAACAAAGGCCAAGCTACACATCCATCTGATCCGAGAAGAGTGGGAGCATGTACACACACTGCGCACACTATTGCCATTGGGCAGAGCTTTTCTCTGTCTCTCTTTGTACCGTTGCCATCTTTTTCCATGGGAAAGAATTCAGAAACCACCGTCCCATCTCTCTTTCCTACAAAACCAGACAAACCCAGAGCACAGGCACAGCCCACACGCAACACACAGCACACTGTCCCCTCCTTCCTCCTCTCTCCCTTGCTTGCATCGGGATCCACCGGCTCGGCGCAGCGGAGAGCAGAAGAACTGAGCTGGCCTTTGCTTGCGTAGGAATGTCTCGGGCCTCCGCCTCTGCGCAGCGAAAGCCACATTTATTTGCCACCTAAAAGGGGCACACCTCCCAACCCCAGCTTCAATTCCTACCACGCCGCACCGCGAAACGCAGAGGTCGCGACAGGAACAATGGCGGCTATATAGCGAGCAGGGCAGGCAGACTGGAGGGGGAGCAGAGGTTCTTGTTTGTTTTCTTGCCGAGAAGTAGTACGATGAAGCGTGCTCGCGGCGGCAGGCTGCTCCTGCCCCTCGCCGCGCTCTTCTTGGCGCTGCTCCTCATCTCCGGCTGCGCGGCGGAAGGGGAGGACGACGAGGGCACGCCGGTGGCGGCGGAGGCGCCGATGGAGGACAAGGAGAAGGCGGCCCTGTACGCCGCCATCGGGGGCTTCGTGGGCAAGGCCTGGAACGGCTCCGGCCTCTTCCCCGACCCCTGCGGCCAGACTCCCATCCAGGTTCGTCTTCTTGTTCGTCTCCCCCACACCTAGCTCCTCCTCTTTACTCAGCGTCTTCGGTTCTTGATTCATTCCTGGGAAATGTTAGCTTCAACTCTAGCAAATTGAGGATTGTAAAACACCAAAATTTGCCCCCCTTTTTTCATGGATTTATACACAGTCAAATCTTTCCTGTTCTGCAATCTGCATTACATTGTCTTGAGATTCAAGACAAATCGCTGCAGAAAAGGATACCGTTTGTTTGCACATCCAATTAGTTGTCTTATCTTGGGAATGCACAATGAGATGCTCCGAGCAAGCGTTCCTCAAACATGCTTTTTATCGCCAAGATCTCATCAAATTCTCAGCACTGTATCATCTCTTCAAACCCCTGTTCTTGTGTGCAACCTCTGCTTCCTGCCTTTTCACTTGCAGCAGCAGCGGTCCACTGTTTACTCCATTGTTCCTCCACTGTTTCTCCTCGGAAAATGCAAGATTTTGCTACTACTTCACTGTTGAACGAGTGAGACGAAACCTTTGTTCCTCAACCTACCGACGGCCTCCCGATTCTTTCCCAGCTTTTTGCCCCTCTCTTGCGCGAAACAACTTTCTTTCACCGCACATGATAAGAATCTGTGATTTGAAATGTCAATGTTTTCTTAAGCACTTCCAACAATGGTCTTTCTTTTCTCATGTCTCTGTCCTCTTGCTCTTTTGCTTTGCCCAGAAAATTATTGGTAGTAGTACTACACAGTTACTTTTCATTTTCACCAATTTAACACTGTTAACTTTGTCTGATTAGCACTTTCTGGTCACGAGACACACTAGTTAAACCTGTTTTGCATCTGCTAGCGATAATTTACACTCTTAGTACTACAGTACTACCAGAATCACATTTCGATCCTGTGACAAGCCAAGAACGTTGTACTACTCCGATCCATGTCTGTTTCTAGTATTTACCCCAATCATGCCTCACATGTTTCTAGAATTTACCCCAATTATGTTTCTACTGCTACTTCTCAATTTGCATGCATGTACAATTTTACTGACTGGTGACATCCAAATTCAGTGAATAATTGGTTCTTGGATCCCTTTTTTTTTGGGTACTTCACAAATTGCTATAGTCCGTACAATTTTACTCGATGTGATGATGATATTCAAATTCAGTGCAATATTTGGTTCTTGGGTGGATCCCCAATCTTTTTTTTTCTGCAGGGGGTGTCATGTGATCTCTTGAATGGCCTGTGGTACCCAACGGTGGTCAGCATCGGTCCAGTGCTCGACAACTCGCTGCAGTGCGCACCGGACGCCAGGTTCAGCCCCCAGCTGTTCGACCTCCGGCGCCTCAAGAGCCTCACCTTCTACGCCTGCTTCCCGCCGACCAACCCCACGGCCATCCCGGCGACAAACTGGGACAAGCTCTCCGGCACCCTCGAGACGCTCGAGTTCCGCTCGAACCCTGGCCTGGCCGGCGCCATCCCGGCGTCCCTCGGCCGCCTGGCCAGCCTGCAGTCTCTGGTCCTCGTCGACAACAACCTCACGGGCGCCGTGCCGCCGAAGCTCGGCGGGCTGGCGAAGCTGCGGCGGCTCGTGCTGTCCGGGAACGGGCTGTCGGGGCCCGTGCCGGCGACGCTCGGTAACAACAACCGCCTCGACGAGCCGCTGCTGATCGTGGACATGAGCAAGAACTCTCTAACCGGGTCTCTGCCTCCGTCGCTAGGTGGGCTCAAGGGGCTGCTCAAGATGGACCTCAGCAACAACCGCCTCGACGGCCGCATCCCGCCGGAGCTCGCCGGCCTCGAGAGCCTCACGCTGCTCGACCTCCGGAACAACAGCCTCACCGGCGGGCTGCCGGAGTTCGTGCTGGGCATGCCTGCCCTGCAGGACCTGCTGCTCTCGAGCAACCCGCTGTTGGGAGGCACCCTGATGCCGCACGGCTGGGAGAAGATGGCGAGCCTGGCCTCGCTGGACCTGTCCAACGTCGGCCTCGCCGGCGCCATCCCGGAGTCCATGGCGGCGATGCCCAGGCTGCGGTTCCTGGCGCTGGACCACAACCGCCTCTCCGGCGCCGTGCCGGCCAAGCTCGCCGCGCTGCCGAGCATCGGCGCCATGTACCTCAACGGCAACAACCTGACGGGGGTGCTGGAGTTCTCGGCCCGGTTCTACCGGAGGATGGGCAGCAGGTTCGCCTCCTGGGACAACCCCGGGTTGTGCGCCGCGGAGACGGCCGGCGGCGCGCCGACCGGCGTGGCCGTGTGCAAGGACGCGCAGGACCCGCCCCGCGTCGGCGTGAGGGACAGGGTGGATGGGGCTGGGGGCAAGCCCGAGGCGAGCTCGAGCCTCCCGACGTCCTCGTCGCCGTTTGGCCTCTCGGGTCGCAAGGTCGCCGGCCTCTGGTGCTTGGCGATGGTGATGGTGTTGTAGGCGGCAGCGAGTTCAGATTTACTGATAGGTGCAAAGGAGGAGACGACGAAGAAACTTACAGGTAATTAGAGCGATTAGTTTCCATGGTGTCCATCTCTTTTGGCATTTTGGCTGGTGCTCTGCTCTGCTCTGTGTATCAGGGTGAAGGAGGAAGAACAGAGGCATGAGGAGTCTCAAGTGGTTACTGACAGGCAGGTAGCTCGTTCTTTTGGGTGTAATTAGGCCTGTTTCTGTATTAAGTTACAGGATGTGAATATATGCAAAAAAAGAGGCCGACAGCCCTCGTCTTTATCTACATGTGTGGATTACTTACTACTTTGGCTGTTGACGAGTTGGTGTGGATTACTTTCTTAATTATGACCAGCAAAAAGACCGTGCGTTGCAACGGGAGAAAAAACACAACACACATTCTTAAGCGAACAACCATCACTCAAGACCACAATAGGCCCATCTCCTTTATTTTAGCGACGTATCATATTTGTGTTGCCGCTTATCCTTCTTCTCACCCTCGCCGGCGGTGGCCTTAGTATTCACAGCAACCAAAACGTGTTAGAATGTGGTTAATCCTGAGACGTCTCTCTCTCCCTCTCTCCTCCCTCTTCCTCTTTCTCGCTTTCTCTCACACTCGCAATAAGAAATCTGTTGTTTTCCCCTGCGACGTATTCAGAGGTATGCATGTGTAGTTCTCGATGTTTTCTTTTCCCTATATGATTATAGTGGGTGTTTATTTTCAATCCAGATCGCCGTCTGTACGAAAGAAAAATGGATCGTGCGCTATAGTTATAAGTTTGCTTCCAAAACAATATTTAAAAATATTTAACAGGTAAAATTAACATCATATTCAGATTTCGCACATTTTTCTAATTAAATTTCATATATAACATATTAAAATCGGAGTTACGGTTTAAAAGATACGTATAATTTAGAAAACCATTTGTTCGAATTAAATATCTTCAAAAATAATATTTATAAATACTTAACATGTTAAAATAATCTTACATGCATTCATATTCTACATATTTTTCTAATCAAATTTCATATATAACATGTTTAAATCGGAGTTACGGTTTAAAAGATATGGATGGTTTAGAAAAGCATTTGTTTGACTTAAATATGATCCGTGGATGAAATACCTAAAAAGTCAGGGTTTTTTTTTGAAAAATTGTAAAATAACGGTTTGGTGTGACTTAAATCCGGACTGCGGGTTGATTTCATGAAAACGTAGGGACGTTTTTGCAAATTGGCGCGACGGACGGGCAGAAACCGTATGTGCTTTATTATTAGGTAGAGATTTTCAGCACATGTGTGGATTACTTTGGCTATTTACGAGTTTGTCACTCACGCATGCGTAAATGGAATATAATCTTATTTCACGTTAGCTATATGAAGTCGTCTGGTTTTTAAATTTGGATAAATTGATTTTCTGATTGTTGGTTCTTCCCTTTTGCTCCTACAAAGTTTTGTAATTCCTATAAAGTTGTATTAAACCAACGTCGGTTAATATGGATCGTGGGGAGTTTATTTCTTATGCTTGTGTTGTTTCATGGCTTCTTAGTCTGGTTCTTGAATTGTCACTCTTCGGTGTAAATTAATAATTTTCTTAGGGTGAATTTTTGACTTGCTCCTGTTTGTGAAAGTTTTTTTTTTCTGAGGCTGAATTTTTGGCATGCCCTTGTTTGACGTAAGTTGATTTTTCTATTGGGCTTGAAGCCTGTTACAAATTGTTTTTTGTATTGTACTAGCAAAACATGCCCGTGCGTTGCAACGGAAAAGAAAAATACCATCCTCGTACTCATAACAACATCGGTGAATCAGTCTACTCGAGATGTTTCCAATTTATTAGACAACAAACGGGAATTGAACCCGGGTCTCAGGTGTCGAGCGGTGAGGCGCATACCACTGTGCCTCTCGGGCACTTGTGATGTATTATAGGGGCTTACTATTAATAAACTGAAGCCGTCGGCGGTTTTAGAAGGGAAAAGGTGAACCTTTTTTTTCACTAACCGGTGGCATGCTGGGTAATTATTTACAACTCTAGGGGTAATTTTAATGATGGGCGGGCAGAAGCAGTCCTCACTTTATTATTAGGTAGCGATGTGAAAGCGCAGATTAACTCCCAGAGGGGGATGAATGGAAGATTTTTAGAAATTCATCAAACTCTGATGAATTTGATGAAGATCAAAGTGATGAAATACAAACGGGAGCGAGACTAATTCATCAAAGAATTGTAATGCATGCATACAAGATAGATGCAAGTGAAGGACATGCACTCATACAAAAATTCGAGCATACAGAAGATGAACTGAAGAAATGAAAAACAACATGATGAAAGTCTTTAGCTCAAATTCTTTAGAAGTAGATTACACATTCTTCAGCAACGGAATAACAAAAAGTAAAGGGTTAAGGAATTTGAAATCAGGTAGGCTCAGTGATGACACGATGATTTGGTAGACCAGTTATAGCTGTTGTATCAACTGCACGTCTGATTGAGGCGGCTGAGATTGAACTCCGAAGACACTATGTCGTCACCGTATTCCTCTTGAGCTAAGGTCACAGCTGACCTCGCCCAATCGCTCATGGTAAGGCTTGAAGGTAGACTTCCGAAACCTTCAGAGACTTGTTCACCGGCACGCCACAATTACTCTTGGGTGCTCAGAACATGACACCTAACCATCTGAAAGAATGACAATCTTGAAAGGTAACATGCATCGGATCACACATATCAAACTCTTCAGTGATGCTCAATCACTTTGACTCTGGTTGGGTTTATGCTCAACCGGGTTTCTCACAAAGTTGGCAGAGAAAGGGTGGTGTCCAATGACAAGTGTCAATCTATCTCTAGAGCAGCCAACCAACAAGTAGCTGTGGCTGGCGGCTATTTATAGCCAGGGGAAACCCGACATAAATTGTCATAAATGACTCTTCGTACATGACCATTGTCAGGCTAAGGATCCCAACTCGCACTCAGCGCAGCAACGGTCAAAATTTGGACTCTCAAATTCGTCGGGGCACTTAATTTTCTCACGGTAGGCAGATTGCACCGGCGAAATCCTAACTCCCCAGTCAGACCAAATTCGTCAGCGATGAGAAGAAACTACGTCTCTGTCGCCAGCAAATTCTTCAGCTCTGCCGGAGATTTCCAAAGTCTGCACTCGAAGAATTAGGTTTTGTATAGGTTTTGAGCATCACTTCAAAAATGTGATTTATATATCACCTATACCCCTTTAACAGTACGGTGTTTCCTATGACTCAAATAAGAAGAAAGAAAGAAACTACGAAAACAAAAGTCTTCAAGCTTCCAATTCTTCACATCAATTTCTTCACAGGCCGCATCAAATTCTTCACTCGAAGAAATACATTTTTAGGGGGCATCTTTCGTTGGTTAAACCCAATCTTCAGGGACTATAACTTTTGTGTACACTCACAAACACATTAGTCCCTTAACCAATTTGTCTCCAATACTCCAAAACTACTAAGGGGCACTAGATGCACTTACAGTATGTGTTTTTTGCTTTTGCTTTTTTATATATTATAGTTGGTTTTTCTTTTTTTACATTGGTATTTTCGGCATCACTTTGGCAATATGTAATTCGTAATAAATTGATTTTGGGTCGGTCAATTTTTCTTGGCTGTTGATTTTCTCTTTGAGATTCTAGGAGTTGTTTGGGTTGGTTTTTCGACTAACCACAAATTTGGGTCTGTTAAAAAAATCCTTAACGAGCTGACCCTCATTAACTGTGCGTCCGGACCACCCCTCTCTTCCTTTGTTCAGTCATATTTTTCTTAGTTTTTTGTTTTTTTTTATTTATAAGCCATTTTTCTTTTCATTTGAGGGTATTTTTGGAATGTTAGATGAGTCTAAATGTATACACATAAATATTATGAAATACTCCCTCCGTTCCTTGATATAAGGTGTATAGATTTTTGAGAAAAATCCGAAATATAAAGTGTACTGCGTTGCACCACTCATTTGGATATTTTTTTAGAGATTTGATTACATTTCCTTATATCAGGCAAGCTCCTCTATTTCCTCATGTCAATTAGTCCGGTGTAATCTGGCCCAAAACTTGTGAAATTTTCCCTCCGCATGCGTTCTTTAATTTTTGTGCCAAAAACTATGCACCCTATATTTAGGAACGGAGGGAGTATATGTAATACCAATGTGATTAATTCATTGTTTACAAAGTTTAATCATTTTGATTTTTTAGTTACAGTTTTATTTTCTTTCTTCTTTAAGAATAACACCAATGCCACTAATTTATTCCTTCTTAGAAACTTTTTTTGCAAAAAATCCAATATTATGTCCTTATTCTTGTATATTTCAAGAAAGCCCAATTTTGTGTGCAAATTTGGTCAATGCTTCTTTGATTTCTTTGCACCTTCTTACTTCACTTGAAGGGTAATACTAATGACGCTAATTCTTTTTCCTTAGAAAATGTTATTATTTTAATTTTTAAGTTTTTATTTCATTTACTTTCTACTTAAAGGGTAATACCGAAGCCACTAATTCATTATTTCTTAGAAAACTTTATTAATTTGATTCCGATTCTATTTTAATTTTTATTTCATTTTCTTTATTCTTTAATGGTATTACCCATGCCACTAATTGATTCCTTGTTAGAAAATTTCCTTTTATGTGAAAAATCCACTATTCTATGCTTATTCTTGCATATTACTAAAGCATAATTCCTATGTAGCTGTTTGCAATTTTTTCATCATTTGTTTTATTTTTTTATTTTCTTTCTTCCGGAAGGGCAATATTAATGTAACAAATTCATTCTTCTTAGAAAAAATTCATTACTACTATTTTATTTTAGTTTTTATTTCATTTTCTTTCTTTGTAAAGATAATACCAAAATCACTAATTCATTCTTTCTTACAAAAGCTTTATTGTTTTTTTGTCCCTTATTTAAAGCAATGGATTTGGACATGTAGTACATGTACAAGCACTATGTTGAGTCGTCCGACGAGGATGATATCCAGACGAAACGGAGATGATGCAGGTGGTCCTTGCATATGTGGAGCATGTCGAGGAAATTGTTCTCAATTTCAAGGGATCAATCAAGGATCGTCGAGTGTTGAATCAACGTGATGGGTGACTACTTTGCCCCCATGACCTATTCGCGGACAATTTTTGCTGGTGCTTTGGAATGCCAAAAAATGTCTTCGATCGCCTCTATAATGGAGGTCCGATTATACGGTTACTACTTCATCTAGAAGATGGATGTTGTAGGAAGGATTGGGTTCTCTGGTTACTAGTAGTGCATGACTTCATTGTGTATGCTTGCATATGGCACGACCACAGATTCGTGAGACGAGTACCTCTAGATGTGTGAGAGCATATGCGGAGACGCCATGGTCAGATTTTCTACTGCGGTGGTCGAGGTGATTGGACCCCAGCACTTGAGAGAACCAACTTTCATAGACACCGAGAGGCTCTCGGCAATGTCCAAAGCAAGAGGGTACCCATGTTTGCTCGGATCTCTTGATTCCATGCACTCGAGAAGCCCATTTATAGTATAGTTGCAAGGAGGAGCTTGCCCTTTAGTTAACCTAGCAAACAGTGAACTGTTGCAACACCTTGATGTCATTGTGAGACCCGAACATGCCAAAGAAAGCGTGCCAAATCTAGAGGTCATGTGTTCAACTACTTCAAAAAGGTTGGTGGGCTTCTTAACATGGCCATGATATTGGCCTTGTACAATATGGGCTATTACCTAGTTGACGGTATCTATCATTCGTGGGTACCTTTGTCAAGACCATCCGTGATCTAGTGGGTCAGAAAGGAGCTCATTTTGCCAAAAGACAAGGAGTTAGAAGGATGTAGAGAGGGCATTTGGAGTGCTCCAAACCCGTTTTTGTAACTGTTCATTAAACCTGCTAAACAATGAGATTTGGAGACCTTGTCGGATGTGTTGACATGTTGTGTGATCATGCACAACATGATCGTGGATGTTAAGGGTGAAGATGTTGTCGGAGGTATTAAAATTGAAAACTTGAATGATCCTATCCAACTTCCATATCAGAATCCAGTTACGTATGATGAGTTTGTTCAAATGCATCAACATATTCAATTTGGAGCAACTCATTAGCAGCTGAAGGAAGATTTGATTGAGCATGTGTGGGCGGTTAAGAGCATCTACAGCCGGACGCCTCAAACCATCCCTGCGGACGCGCCCGATCAGTGACCGGACGGGAGAGAGAAGGAAAAACGTGACCCAACCGGACCCCTCATATCATCCCTATACGACCGGGTTGTCCACGAACCCTCATATCCATCTCAAATATGGGGAGAATATGAGGGCTCGCGGACGCGCTCGGGCGCGCCCGGGCATTCCGCCACGTAGGACGCGGCCCCACCCTAGATCACCTTTTCTCTTTCTTTATTCATTCTTTTATTTCTCTTTCTTCATCTCCACCAATCACGTGCAAGTGACCAGACATATGAGAAAAAAATGAAGAGTGTTGCTGCGCGGACGGATAAATAGGTGCTCACAACGGACACGCCCGGTCACTGACCGGGCTTGTTCGCGGGCGTTTAAGGGGTCATATTTGCTATGTACGGTGTAGATGCTCTAAAAGGGACGACTAGAATGAGCTCAATTCAAGTTTGAATTATTTTATTTGAAAACTTGGTTGAATTATAATATTTAAATTAGAAAAATTGTCCCATTTGAATATTTTCTCTGATCGCAGATTTGCTATGCTATTATTTTGAGCTCGAAAACTTAAAAAAAGAAACAGAAGCAGACATCTAGGGGACATGGTCGGATGGACGGCTCCCGTACCAATGTCCATGAATCAATCCAGACCAGTCCACGGGCAAGTATATTGTTCGTTTTGAGGCCTACGTTGGAGATGCCCTTATGGATATTTGCATGTTATTTATGTATGAATTATGCCATTTTCTATGATTATGTTGAATGTTGTGTATTTAAGAGAAAATAAGGACAAACGTTTAAAGACAGGGTTGGATTGCCGATTTCTGTATCATTGTCCGCGGACTGTTCCGGACCGGTGCACAAGCAAATAGTGTCTGTTTTAAAGTTTAGCGTTGGAATATCGTGTTGATGCACACTTGGTCAGTAGCATCCACTGCATGGATTGATGGATTGCACAGCAACGGCCCTGTTTGTTTTGTTTTGCACACAGCACCGGGAAATGCCAGGATAGGATCGACGAGCACCGACGAGTGCTCCGTCAGCGTTGTCTCTTGTGTGCACAGACCCAGACCGCGCAGTGCTGCTGGTAGCCTTGGTGGACCGGTTTGTAGCCTGCTGCGTAGACGGCAGCGCACAGGACAGGCACAGTAGCCACTCCAGCTAGCTCGGTTCAGCAGCAGAGCAGTGGATTGCTCGCAGCAGCCATGAATGTCTCTGCCCGCCCGCCCGCCGCCCCCCGGCTCGTCGCCGTAGGCTGGCAGTGGCATGGCAGCTCCCGCTCGGCGTCCACTCTACGGAGCCAGGCTACACACTACAAACTACAGTCTATCTCTACCCTACCCGAGATCGATAATCTGGCCAGGATCATCAGCGCAGCAGCACAAGTCAGCAAAACCTGCAAAACAGCGGTGCACGGCACGGACGGACAGACCGGCCGTGCGTGTCCGCTCCGCTCGCCGTCGCTTCTTTCCTTTCTGCTGGCTCGGCTGGGCGAAGTTTGCGGCAAAAACACATATTTGATCTAAGGACGAAAAGAATTCATAATCTGAACTGCTTTCGAAAAAAATTCACTGAGCTAACCGTTTCGAGTGGCGCCTGACAGATAGGCGCCACACTATACTGTGTAGCGCCTGACTCTTAGGCGCCACACGCCGGTCCAGCGTGGCAGCCCGGACCCCGCTCCTGGTTGTGCAGCGCCTAACTGAAAGGAGCTGCAGAGTGTAGTGCAGCGCCTAACAGAAAGGAGCTGCACAGTGTAGTGCAGCGTCTAACTGAAAGGAGCTGCACTACCTTATATTAAAACTGTTGTAACTTTTAATCCGTGCATCCGATGAAAACGTGCCTTATATGAATGTTGTACATTTTTCCGTGTTCTACGCAATGATGGCATTTTCATCTATGTTAGGATCAATTTGCTTGATGAAAACCCTGTTGCAAAAGTGCATCATAATATAACTGACAGAATCTGTTAAAATTTACAAACTTGGCATGATGACAACCATTGACCTATAGCTCTTACGCTTTTGCAACCTGCATGAGTTTTGCACTGCATAATGTGTACTTTCATGCCATGCCTATGCTTGCCATGTTAATCATCTTTAACATGTTCATTTCTTGCATCTAAGTGACTAACATGATATAAGTGAACTTCTGTTACAGAAAGTTGTATTTTGTAAGATCCATAGTAATTAATCATGGCATCATATGAATATGATCTAATTATGAAACCTAGAAAATATTATGTCTACTTTAAGTCCATGTCATTTTCACACCCACTAAATATGTGCATCACTATGTTTTGAAACAGTAAAGTTCCTAAGGCAATGTTCTGCCAGATTGACACATTAATTTGAGTTCATGGATATCATCAGAACTTTGCATTTTATAAGATGTATACTTATATAGCCTTAAAATTTAGCACCTATAATGTTTTCTGTCAGTAGCAAGAGCACATGTTCTCTGATTTGGACTCTGTCTTTAGGCTACTGGAAAAAGCTGAGGTAGGTATGGAGTGAGCCGGTTTAAACTTGATAACCCAGGATGGCCTCATGCTAACCAGGACGACAAAACAGAGTTGACGGGAAAACTAGCTGTCAGCGCTACTAACTGGATGTTAGAAGGCTTATCTTACTAGCATAATGAATAACAGAGTTTAGCCAGCAGAAAAACTAAATTGATCTAAACAAACTCTAAATGAAAAACATATCAAGTTCATGCCAAGGGGTTTTGTTGAAATCAAGATATGATTATGTCAAGATATGCAACAAATTTGTCAACAACATTATCATGCCTACTTTAGTGCGACATAACATCAGGTTAAATGTTTTTAACATGGCAACACGCTGGATATACTGAAAGTAGACATGGAGATGCTCAAATTCATATATAAAGTTATTCCATATGAAGCATGGTTGATTTACTATGCATTTTACAAAATGCAAGTTCTGTTGACAGACTTGGTGAAATTAACGTGTCAATCTGGCAGAACATTGCCTTAGGTACTTTAGTGTTTCAAAACATAGCGATGCAAATATTTAGTGGGTATGAAAATGACATGGACTTAAGGTAGACATAAAATTTTCCAACTTTCATAGTTAGATCATATTCATATGATGCCAAGATTAATTACTATGGATCTTACAAAATGTAACTTTCTGTAACAGAAGTTCACTTATATCATGTTAGTCACTTAGATGCAAGAAATGAACATGTTAAAGATGATTAACATGGCAAGCATAGGCATGGCGTGAAAGTACACATTATGCAGTGCAAAACTCATGTAGGTTGCAAACGCGTAAGAGCTATAGGTCAATGGCTATCATCATGTCAAGTTTGTAAATTTTAACAGATTCTGTCAGTTATATTATGACACACTTTTGCAACAGGGTTATCATCAAGCAAATTGATCTTAACATAGATGAAAATGCCACCATTGCGTAGAACACGGAAAAATGTGCAACATTCATATAAGGCACGTTTTCGTTGGATTCACGGATTAAAAGTTACAACAGTTTTAATATAAGATAGTGCAACTCCTTTCAGTTAGGCGCTGTACTACCCTGTGCAGCTCCTTTCAGTTAGGCGCTGCACTACACTGTGCAGCTCCTTTCAGTTAGGCGCTGCACTACACTGTGCAGCTCCTTTCAGTTAGGCGCTGCACTACACTGTGCATCTCCTTTCTGTTAGGCGCTGCACAACCAAGAGTGGGGCCCGAGCTGCCACGCTGGACCGACGTGTGGCGCCTAAGAGCCAGGCGCTGCACAGTACAGTGTGGCGCCTATCTGTCGGGCGCCACTCGAAACGGTCAGCTCAGTGAAATTTTTTCGAAAGCAGTTCAGATTGTGAATTCTTTTCGTCCTCAAGTCAAATATGTGCTTTTTGCCGAAGTTTGCCGCATGCATGCCATGCGGCCGGAGTGACACGGTTTGCTTGCGGTGCTGGCGTTGCTCTACGATTGACACCGGTCGTGTCGGCTCAGGGAAGGGGGAAAGGGCGCGTCCCGTCTGGGGTCTGCTGTGCCGTGCGGTGCTGCCGGCCGGACCGGGCCGACGAGAACCACGGTTGTCTCTTTCTCGAGGTAATAGCACCCCAGGTACCCTAACTTGCACAGAATGTGACGATTTAGTCCCAAACTTGTAAAACTTGACTCCATCATACCCCAACTTGCACCTCATTTGATGATTTAGTCCCAGGCCAACGAGAACTCGATAATTGGCAGCCAGGTGGCTGGACCGGTCAGCGCACGCACTTTTTCACAAAACCCCCTGCCGTTTCCTTTAATCAACCTGCACTCACCTCCACCTGAACTTGCCGTGGCGTTGATCAATCAAAACTGTCTTTGCCGTGGTGGGCGGAGCAAATCATTCTTGCATGCATGCACGCATGCCTCGATCGATCGTGGTCGTTGAGTGGAGATGTACGAGAGAGTACGGTGTTTCGGAATTCTCGGATGATTGATGAGTGGATTCAAAGCTGGAATCATATTACCACTTCTTTCGATAGAGAAAACAGAAACAGAAAGGAAGCCATGCACAATGCACATTGCGCGGGCCTGCGTACTGGTGATCAGTACAGTACCGCTGTCAGCTGACCACTCACGGCTCGAGTGCGCGCGCCAACACAAGCTAGCTAGCTAGCTATAGCTGGAGTTCTCCGGTATGATGACCGCGTAATTTCGATCGCCGATGAAATGCACGCACGTGCACGCCATGCATTGATGCTGAGTCTGGGAAGAAGACTCGAGCTAGATCTCGAGCGTACGCAACCAACTTCCGTGTAAACAACTTCATTACCGAATCGTTCGATCAAAAAATTACCCCCTCCGTTTTTATTAACTCCACGTATTAGTTTTGACTGAAGTCAAACTTTATCAAATTTGACCAAGTTGAAAGTAACATATTTATGTGATGTGAAAATATATCTAATGATTAATCCAATGATATTTCTTTTAGGTTCAATGATATATATATATATATATATATATAGGAAGAAAACACGGGAATATGATGCATGTCACGCAGCGTAATTTTCCTATTGCATCTTAAAAAAATACATTGGAGTTAATAGAGAAAAAATATACTCCCCTGAAAACTTTTATAAGCCATTTTAAGTCACTATTTGAAGCATAGGAATGCCGTTCTCAGTTATATAATTTTTTGTCAGGTGTAGCTCATATTTTATTTGATAAATTTATGATTATTATTTTTGACTCAAATGCGATGGTGGTGGTGGGATGTGTGTGTGTGTGTGTGTGTGTGTGTGGGGGGGGGGGGGAGGCTGGCTTCTAAACCAGAAGAGAAGAAGTAATAAACAAATCTAAGATTTTGGACCGTCATAAGTTCACTTAGGCTAGGTGAGTATTTTCTATAACTACTAATCGTGTACGTGCGTGAACTGAGCCTATATCAGATGGTTAGATTCTTTGTAATGGAACTGATACATCAGTGTTCAAGTCCTAGACTTGGCACTGATAGCCGCATTTTACTGGATTTATTTCAGGCCTTTCGGCAATGTGCGTTCAGTGGGAAGCGACGTTCCCGTCAACTACGAGGACGTTTGTGGCGACTTCATCAATCTCTATATATTGTATCGGCTCAGTATCTCGGAGGTACCCATGGTACTAGGGTGTGTGCAATGGCGAATCTAGAAGAAAGTAGAGGATGGACTTAAAGTTTACGCAAGCATATGTCGTTCGAACATGTGTTGGGTTGGCTGGCAAGTGGTTGGGCTGGTCATAGACTAGCAGTAAAACAAAATTTGAGTGTCTGTGAACATCCGCATTTCTACGGTGTTAAAAAACTAGGCCGTACAACGTACGTCAATATTAGATAATATATTAAGTGTATTGTACATTACAAGATATAAATTGCATGTAATATTGGATAGGATATAATTACTTGGTTAAATTGATGTTGATATTAGACATGATATTAATTAGTAGAGGGTGGTAAACATGTTTATAATGCTAAATGTATGTTTAATGCTAACACCGAAGCGTTGTACACGTTGGATAGATGTAGTTGAATGGGTGAGATTCGTTGAATTTCTATGACTTGTTCTTTTTATATTGACATGGATATAGAAGTACCGTCCCGAGGCAGATGAAGTTTTTTTGTTGTTGCTACAATCAAAATATTTGGGTGTTGGTCGGAGCTATATTTTAGCTTTTCTTTTTTTAGCACGTTTGTTGCTCACACTGGTAGAAAAAAGCCCTTTAGTCCCGGTTCGCAACAGCCTTTAGTCCCGGTTATGCAACCGGGACTAAATATGCGCGACTAAAGACCCCCCCTTTAGTCGCGCCTCTTACGGACCGCGACTAAAGGCTTTAGTCCCGATTCTTGTGGCTGACCGGGACTAAAGGCCCGTCCACGTGGGCGCCAGTGGTCCGTCGGGGCGGAGGACCTTTAGTCCCGGTTCTCGTGGCCAACCGGGACTAAAGGCCTCCTCCGCAGGTTTAGGGTTTTAGCCCCCCTAAACCTGGTTTGTTTTTAGTTTGGAGTGTTTTATTTCTTTTATATTTTATTTTGTGTTTTATTTTAATTTTGATAAAGTTTCAGTACACATATTCTACGCTACTATATACATGCATATGAAATTTCAAACAAGAAGAATTCAAGAGGAATATATAATATATATTCAATCTCGGGTGACCATATACAACTTCGAACAAGTTTCCATACACAATTAGGATGGATGACCATATACAACTTCGAACAAGTTTCAATCTCGGGTATGCATATAAATTTCTTCGTCCTCGGTATAGTGTTCTCCTTTAGGATTGATGACTTCCCTCATGAAAAATCCTGCTAATTCTTCTTGAATTGGTCGGAAGCGAGCTTCTGGACTAAGCCTCCTCCGCAAGTTATCCGTCGCGTTCCGCACGCTATCCGATGCCTTCCGCTCAGAGGTGTGTCTCCGGATGTTCTCACAAACATAGTATCCACATAGATTGGTCCCCGGTGGCTGCTTATCCACATTAACTAACCTTCTGAAATCTAGCTCATGTTTGAATTCACCGACAATTTCTTCTGAGAACCGTCTCCAAACCCTACAGGGCAAAGAAAATTAAATGAACAAGGGAGTTATTAGTTACTTGATATTAGGAAATGAACGAAAGAGACCGATCGATATAGAGCTCAAATGATTGAAAATAATTACTTTTGCAGCATTTTTCTCATGTCGGCCCAACGCTTTGGATCCGAATCCATAGAGTCCATGATTAGAACTCTGGAGGTGTGAAGTTCAATATTTAGCAGAATCCAGTGGAACCTGCGGACACGTTACATGCACAGTCATGCATAACTCATCGATTAGACATACCATGCATGGAGTAAACAAAAGAGAATGGGCACAAGAGAGAAACACTCACCCAAAATGGTAAGGAAATAGAATATGACTTTTGAGTTGATGCTTTCTAAGAAACTTGTACAAGTCTTTCTCCACGTCTTCGGGGTGATGTTGTAACACATGTCCATTAACGATATGTGGGTCAATGAACCCAACATCATGGATGTTTCTTATTTTGCATTCCCAAATCTTCAATCTGCATAATAGCGTACGCAACAATATAGTTAGGACAATATATATATATATATATATATATATATATATATATATATATATATATATATATAGTGCAGGCAATGAAGAACGAGATGAGGTAGAAATAAATCACTTACAGAACGTAGCAACTCAGCATAGATTTGTCGAGGTCGCGCAGATTGAACAGCTGGAACAATTCACTCATATGAACTTGTACAGAGTACCGTTTGGTGTGATGCTCATCTGTAACATCCGCATAAACATATTCTTTGTCGGCCCATGTTATGAATTGCTTGTACCAACGTAGCAGATTTCGCATTTGTGGTGGTAGACTCTTTTCCCGCGCAGGCTCGACGAGAGGCCCATTCCGCACATATTGTAATGCTATCTCACATACTGGCGCATCCTCAAGGCCTAAGAAGGCACGAAGAGTCAAACCCATCTCGGACGCTTGTTTCATGGCACTCGCTACAGTCAATCCAAGTGCTGCCGCAGCTGCTATGATCTCGGGGTCCTCTTCCGGACCGGCTTTCACTATGAGCGGGGGGATCGATTGTTTCTTCTGCATCCCGAGCTGGTCAACTTGTTTCCCGCTTTTTTTACTTTCTTCTTTCTCCTCCTTCAATATTTTTGCTTGCCTACGAAGTTCATGTCCATAGTCGTCAGGCATATTCAGCTCGGCTTGGGACGGTGTCGTCAAAAAATCCTTAGCCCACTTCTTTTGCTTCTCAGTGAATACTTGCTTGGGCTCAGGCTCTTTTATCGCCTTCATATCCGCCTTCCATTTCTCATAATCAGCAGACGCGGCCAATTTGGTTTCAGCTTCACTAAGTTCCCCAGGCCTTGGGAGGAGAGGCTTCAGTGATGGCTCCGGTACCCTTGTGGTCTTAGGTACATAAGGGTCCGGGTTAATAGTCCAGGAGCGGGTTTCCTTGCTGTCCGCCTGCTTCTGCTTCTTCGCCGGAGGTGGATTGGGGGGCGTCGTACCCGCCGGAGGAGGATTGGGGGGCGTCGTACCCGCCGGAGGTTGTGGATCGGGGGACGGCGTCGAATGGCGTGAAGGAGGTGTAGGTGAACCACCACGACCACCACCACCGCCACCACCGCCACCACCACCACCACCACCATCGGAGGGGGGTGGACTTGCTAGCCTTGGCGCCTCGCCTGGAAACACTATGTACTTCTTTTTCCATAGAATGAACTGGCGCTTGACATCTCCAAGTCTTCTCTCCCCTTCGGGTGTAGGTTTGTCAATCTCCAGGTCCTCAAACCCTTGGACTATGTCTTCCACCGTGACACGAGCATAGCCATATGCAATGGGGTTGTTGTGGTGGAGTGCTCCAGGTGTACAGGGTAAAGCACTGCCGCTAGCTACCTTCGTGGAAACGTTCCCCACGGGATAATGCAGATCACATTCTTTCATCTCCTTTACATCATCCACGGGGTAGTGAGGCTCCGGTGCACGAATCTCGATCATCGGTGCACTACCACCAGGCGGGGCATCCGTGGAAGCCACGCTGCTTCTCCGCTGCTGGCGTCCGCGATCCGCTTCATGATCTTCATGCGGCCCTGCAGCCGATTTTTCTTTTACTAGTTCATGCACGGTCTGCTTCAAATCATGGAGTTCCGATGCAAACTTCGTCATAAGATCTGCATCCCGGTCCGTCTTTCTCTTACGGCTTCTGTAACAGTACGGGTCATTGTCCTGGGAAAACCCTACTTTCCACGGAACTTTGCCTTTGCCTCGTACACGTCCTCCGTGTTCATCATTCCCGAGGGCTGTTGTCAGTGCGTCTTTCTCTCTATTGAACTTGATCAATCCCTCTTGAGCTTGGGTCATTGCGTCAATAAGGGCTTGGGTGGGAGCAAACTGTCTCTGCCGGTGAACACACACCCCTGTCTCCGGGTCTAGCGATCCCCCATGCCCGTACCACCAGCTTTTGGCCCTTGGGCCCCATCCCTTTGTACCTAGAGGGATTCCTCGCACCCTCAGGTCCTCCTCCATCTTCTGCCACCTAGGCTCCGAAAGGCGGTATCCTCCTGGCCCCATAATATGATGGAACTTTTTCTTACTGGCATTATCCTTATTTTTTTTGATATTTCCTTGAAATGCTCCGATTGCTTTTGCCTCACAAATTCTGGCCAATCATCTTTCAGTTTCTCATGTTGTCCATTGAAATCCGGAGTCTTGCCCTTGTTGACATAGTCACGGTTAAATTTTTCTTGAAGTTCCAGAATGCTTCGCCCATCTTCTGAAGAGCGAACTCTTTAACTAGCCTCCTCCTCTGACGTCCACCCGGAACCTCGTTACCGAATTCATCGACTTTGTTGTATTCCGGAGGTAGAATGAAATGTTCCATAAGCTTTCTCCAGCAATCCTTTTTCGTTCTCTTGTCGACAAAACTGAAACCAAGACGTGCCTTCTTTGGCTCCTTCCATTCCTGGACGGTGATCGGGACGTTGTCTCTAACAACGACTCCGCATTGGTTGATAAACTTTGAGGTGTGCTGTAGGGGCTTGCCGGTTTCACTGACAAACTCAATGGCATATGTTTCTCCTGTTTTCATCGCCTTGGATTTGCCACGCTTTGTCGTACTCGATCCGGAGGGCTAAAAAAAGAAAGAGAGTCGCGCGCGTTAATACATATGTATTCACATTTCAGTAAGTTTGTATCACGAGAGGCTCAATGTATATATATACCTCGCCGGAGGTGGTTGCTACTTGCAATTCGAGATCGTCGTTTGTTGACGGTTGACCTCCGTCGACAATGTCCGTTCCTTCACCTTCTTGATCATCGACAATCTCTGTTCCACCGTCAAGGTTCAGAAAAGAAGAGACTACATCCTCTTGTTGCTCATATTCTGAGCCCGGCACATAAGGAATCTCGTTGTTGATGATGCCCATTAAATAACGTTCAGCCTCCGGATCCCTAAGCGGCTCGGCTCTATCGTCCGCCATATGTCACTCCTGCATGTAGTAAAAATTCTTTAAGTATAAAGGAATTAAAAAATAAGATTAAGGGGACATAGAGGAGGAGGAATTAAAAAATAAGATTATTGAGCACTGCCAAGTATTTTGTTTTGTTTTCTTTGTTTTTCTTTTTAGTTTTCATTTGGTTTCTTTCTTCTTCCTTTTTTCTTCTTTTTTTCTTCTTCTTCCTTTCTTCTTCCTCTTTCTTCTTTCTTTCTTCTTCTTCCTTTTCTTCTTCCTTTTCTTCTGTTTCTTTCTTCTTTCTTTTCTTCTTCTTCCTTTCTTCTTTCTTTTCTTCTTTTTTCATTTGGTTTCTTTCCTTTTTCTTTCTTCTTTTTTTCTTCTTCCTTTTTCTTCTGTTTTCTTTTGTTTTCTTTTGTTTTTCTTTTGTTTTTTTCTTCCTTTTTTCCTTTTTCCTTTTTTCTTCTATTTTTTCTTCTGTTTTTTTCTTCTGTTTGTTTTTCTTGTGTTTTCTTGTGTTTTCTTTTTTCTTTCTTCTTCCTTTTTCTTTTGTTTTCTTTTTTTCTTCCTTTTTCCTTTTTTCTTCCTTTTTCTTGTTTTTCTTCTGTTTTTTTTCCTTTTTTCCTTTTTCCTTTTTTCTTCTGTTTTTTTCTTCTGTTTGTTTCTTCATTTTTCTTGTTTTTCTTCTGTTTTTTTCTTCCTTTTTTCCTTTTTCCTTTTTTCTTCTGTTTTTTTCTTCTGTTTTTTTCTTATGTTTTGCTTCTGTTTGTTTTTTTCTTCTGCTTTCCTTTTTTCTTCTGTTTTTTTCTTCCTTTTTTCCTTTTTCCTTCTTTCTTCTTCTTCCTTTTTCCTTTTTCTTTCTTCTTCTTCTTCCTTCTTCTTCTTCCTTTTTCTTCTTCCTTCTTCTTCTTCTGCCGGCGCGCGGAGGACGGCAGGCAGGGGCAGCGGGCGGCGGGCGGCAGGGCGGCGGGCGGCGGGCAAGGGCAGGGGCTGCGGCGGGCAAGCAGGGCACGGGCGGCGGCGACGCTCACTTGGGACGGGGGCGGCGGCGCGCAGGGCTTCGGCGTCGGCGTCGGCGTCGGGGCAGGGCTTCGGCGTCGGCGTCGGGGCAGGGCTTCGGCGTCGATCGGCGTCAGGGCAGGGCTTCGGCGTCGAGAGAGGAGAATGGGAAGTGGCGAAACTGCTAAGTGCAGTATTTATAGACGTACCTTTAGTCCCGGTTGGGGAGGCGGACCGCGACTAAAGGGTACCTTTAGTCGCGGTTGGCCACACCCACCGCGACTAAAGGGTACCTTTAGTCGCGGTCCGCCTCCCCAACCGGGACTAAAGGCTTTTGGCGCCGCTTTCGTTCCCGCGCAGAAAGACCCTTTAGTCGCGGTTGGGGACAACAACCGCGACTAAAGGGTACCCTTTAGTCGCGGTCCGCCTCCCCAACCGCGACTAAAGGCATTGTGCCGCTCCCGTCGGTAGTTTAGTCCCACCTCGCTAGTTGAGAGGGGCGCGGAGTGGTTTATAAGCCCCACTGTCGCTCCTCTCTTGAGCTCCTCTCCGTTGCAGGCTTACGGGCCTAATTGTCACTGCTATGCCTGATGGGCCTACTGGGCTTTCTGCGGGCCTGAATCCTGGCCCATCGATGGGTTTCTAGTCGTATTCAGGCCGTGGCGGCCCAGTAGTTGGCATATTTTTTATTTTTTGCCTGTTTTTTGTTTTCTTTTTTGCTTTATTTATTTTGTTTTGTTTCTACTTACAACAAAAAACTTATTTATTTTATTTATGTTATTAAAATTTATTTTATTTTGTTTGTACTTATATATTTTATTAAAGTTTATATTATTTTGTTTCTAATTCATTTTATATATTTTATTAAAGTTTATATTATTTTGTTTCTAATTCATTTTAAAATCTTAAAAATACAATTATATATCAAAAAATCAGAAAATAAAACTAATTCATTTTTTATTTTTTGCCTGTTTTTTGTTTTCTTTTTTGCTTTATTTATTTTGTTTTGTTTCTACTTACAACAAAAAACTTATTTATTTTATTTATGTTATTAAAATTTATTTTATTTTGTTTGTACTTATATATTTTATTAAAGTTTATATTATTTTGTTTCTAATTCATTTTATATATTTTATTAAAGTTTATATTATTTTGTTTCTAATTCATTTTAAAATCTTAAAAATACAATTATATATCAAAAAAATCAGAAAATAAAACTAATTCATTTTTTATTTTTTGCCTGTTTTTTGTTTTCTTTTTTGCTTTATTTATTTTGTTTTGTTTCTACTTACAACAAAAAACTTATTTATTTTATTTATGTTATTAAAATTTATTTTATTTTGTTTGTACTTATATATTTTATTAAAGTTTATATTATTTTGTTTCTAATTCATTTTATATATTTTATTAAAGTTTATATTATTTTGTTTCTAATTCATTTTAAAAATACAATTATATATCAAAAAAAATTAGAAAATAAAACTAATTCATTTTAAATTCTTAAAAATACAAATAATATATCAAAAAATCAGAAAAATAAAACTAATTCATTTTAAAATCTTAAAAATACAATTATATATCAAAAAAATCAGAAAAATAAAACTAATTCATTTTAAAATCCCTTGAAGGTTTGACAAAAGGTTTGATACATCATTCAGTTCATCGACCAAATACAAAGTTTGGTACAATAAATTATTACACATCAATTCTTCCCTTGTGTCCCTGCTTGCTTACGATTGTGCCGTATCCATGGAGCATCCTCATCATTTAACTTAATGCTTGGGTCAGTGTTCACTTTGAAGGGCGGAATTTCACCAAACATATTATAATCTTCTGACATGTCTGTCTTGTCCTCCACTCCCACGATATTTCTTTTCCCTGAAAGAACAATGTGGCGCTTTGGATCATCGCATGATGTACTGATCGTTTTCTTATCTTTCCGTTTCCTCGGTTTGCTACTCATGTCCTTCAAATAAAAAACCTGAGCGACAGCTTGGTCCGGTCTGGTCGAACCCGTACGTGACGAACCCTGGTTTCCTCCCCCCCGCCCTCGTCTTCCTCTCCCCTCTCAGGCGATGGCGGCGGCGACTCCCGGCGGCGTCGACGGCGCGGGCGGGTACGGGGACCTTCCTGGCCTCGGCCCCGATGACCACTTAGGTCTGGACGACGTCAACGGCTCCAGTTCATACTACTCCAGCGCAGACGACGAGGATTTGGAGGAGGAGTCCGCACTGTCAATGGAGGACAGGGTGAAGCTGGCAGAGATATGGGTGGCCCACCCTACCAGTAGCCATCAGTGGACCAGTGGAGCTGCTGGCGGCGTGCTGTAAGTCGTTCTCTTCTCTGCTTCTGCTTCTTTCTGTATATTCCAAAACAGGGTGCTAGGGTTAGTGTTGCTCATGACAGTATAAATTTGTGCTGTCAATTGTAGTTTGGATGATGCTGTTTGCGATGTTCGGATTCATTTTGATGCACAACACAATCTGGATAGGAAGATATGCAGTTCGGATGTTACATTTCTGAACTTATATGCACTGATGCACACACAAGGTTATTCTTTCTCTGATGAACTGTATCACATGAAGAATTTAGGCAGAGGAGAGGAAAGAGAGCATGGGTTAGAGTTAATTGACACAAACATCAAACTGCAGCAACTTAAGAAGGAATATGAGCATAGTTTAGTTCTGAATTTGCTAGTGAGGGCAACAACACCTTTTGTATGTCAGATAGAAGCAGATTTAGTGAGATCAAACTACAACAATGTCTGTCAGAGGAGAGAAGAAAATTTAGCAACTATATTGTATAGACCACCTATTGTGTATGATCTTAGTGAGCCTGCAGTCCTTGCTGTTGATCAACAAGGTGTTGTTTTTCATAGTCAGTGCACACAAGAGAGCATAAATTTCAGTAAGGAGAAGCTCAAAGATGTAATGGAAGAAGAGGCAGTGCTAGAGGAGGGACATAATAACAGTGATGACTCTGAGGCTGCTGCATATGACAGTGATAACAATCCTTTTTGCATGGAGAAGTACAGGATAATTGAAGACATAGAGATAATTGAGGGGAATAGACTAGCAGAGCAAGAAGTTGAAGATGAAGATTCAGATGAAGATGATGAGGATTCAGAAGAGGAACAATTACATTATGAGGGTGACACTGAGGTTGAGGACTTGTTTGAGATGGAGGAGGAGGAGGAGCAGGAGAAGGAGAAAGAGGATGAGGTCAATGTTGTTGCAACAGAAGAAGCACCAATGCAAAAACCTCCAAAAAAGAGGAAGAAGCTGGCAGTTAGGAGAGGCCCTACTACTAGGACACATTCAAGTGTGTTGGAGGAGGTGCAACCTGATTTCATTCCTTCATCAGATGAAGAAGATGATGGGTTGCTGTTTGAGGATGATGATGATGGACATGAGCCAATGTCCTTTGTTCTACCTAAAGGGAGGAAGAGTAGGGCCAAGAAAAGAAAACCAAGGATCTGGTACAATGACAAACTTGAGCAACCACATCAGCAGTTATGTCTATACATGTGCTTCAAGAATCAACATCAATGCAGAGATGCTTTGTTGAGCTTGCACATCACACAGGCTAGAGACTTCAGGTATCACAGGAATTCAGACCAAAGGATCATTGCCTGTTGTAAGCAAGAGCACTGCCAGTTTTGCATAGTTGCTGCAGTTATCAAAGGGGAGAAGACTTTTGCTATTAAGAAAATGAGGCTGGAGCACACTTGCCCTAGCAGCACTGAGTCATCAAGGATCAGTGCCAAGTGGCTTGCAAAGACCTATGAGTCATTGTTCAGGTCTAATCCAACCACCAGCATACACACTCTAATTGACAACTGCAATGAGAAGTATGGTGTTGATGTGCCAAGGCACATGGCCTATAGGGCCAAAAACTTGCTGTAGAAGCTGTGCTAGGAGAGCACAAGATTCAGTATCCCAGACTTAGGGATTATGCTCAGACCATCATAGATACAAACCCTGGTAGTAGAGTTATAGTTGCAACAGTTACTCCAAGACCAACTACAAAAATACCACATCCAGGACCAAGGTTTCATGCTATGTTCTTCTGCATAAATGGAGCAAGGGAGGGATTTCTCAATGGATGCAGACCATTCATTGGTTAGTAATGCTTTATACTTCTTTCTCAATGGATGTAGTGGTGCTTTATAGTTCTTAATACTTAAATATATAGTTTAGTAATGCTTTGTAGAAGATTAAATTGTTCTTTGGTTGCAACAACAGGTGTTGATGGATGCTTTATTAAGCTCACCACTGGTGCTCAAATCCTAGCTGCCACTAGAAGAGATGGGAATAATAATATTTTCCCACTTGCATTTGCAGTTGTTGGACAAGAGGACACAGCTAACTGGTGTTGGTTTCTACACCAACTGAAGATATGTCTAGGAGGAGAAGTTGGCAAATTTGGGCCTTATACTATCATGTCTGATAGACAGAAGGTATGCATGCATCTTTCTGTTATGTTATTGCTTTTGTGTTCTTCTGCATTAGCATGTTATGTTCTAGATGTAATAGTACATCAGCTAAGTCTGCTATGTGAACAGGGGTTACTAAATGCAGTAAACCAAGTTTTTCCAAACTGTCATCAAAGATTTTGCCTTAGACACCTCTATGCAAATTTCCAGAATGCTGGGTTTAGGGGGGAAGATCTTAAGAAATGCATGGATAATGCCAGCTATGCTTATAACCAGCACAAGTTTAACATTGCCATGAATGACTTGAAAAATGAGAGTGAGGAAGCTTGGAAGTGGCTAAGTGGAATACCTAAGCACACATGGGCTAGGCATGCTTTTGACACTAACTGTAAGACAGACTTGGTTGTTAACAACCTGTCTGAGGTGTTCAACAAGTACATCCTAGATTTTAGGAAAAAACCTATTAGGACTATGATTGATGGCAGAAAGTGGGACCTGTCTGGCATACCATGCAACCATGCAATATCAGCAATTAACAAGGCAAAAAGATTTCCAGAGAACTATGTCTGCAAATTCTTCAAAAAACCTTTTTACCTTGCTGCATATGAACCAATGATATATCCAGTTCCTGGTGAACATGATTGGACAAGGACAAGTGGACCACACATAGAGCCACCCAAATTTCATGTGAAGAAGGGAAGAAGGAAAGAGAAGAGAATAAAGGGCAAATTTGAGGTTCCAAAACCCAAGGACAGTTCAAGAATGGCCACTATAACATGCAGCAACTGTGGGCTCCAAGGCCATAGGTACACCAACTGCAAGCAACAGTTGAGACCAGAGTTGGCTTTGAGGAAAAACAAGCATGTGGTAAACTCCTGTGAATTGTACTTGCTATTTGGTCTTCTTTCCTTCTATGTTTTTTGAGCTAAACCTAAACCCTAAACTATCATGTTTCCTTGTATGTTTGCAAGGCACCTGCAATATCAAGGAATGAAGATACTCCATCAGGATCACAGCAGCCACCAGCAAGGTCTGCTTCTGCAAGAACTACTTCTGCAAGCTCTGCTAGTGCAAGATCTGCTAGTGCAAGATCTGCTACTGCTAGATCTGCTACTGCTAGATCTACTTCAACAACTGCTAGAGGGTCAGCTAGTGCAAGTGCAAGATTTGCAAGGCCTTTCACTGCCCCAAGATTTGCTGAAGGAGCTTCATCTTCTGGTCCTTCTACTTCTGGTGCTCCTTCAAGTGCCACAGGGAATTATACTCGTTTGATGTCGTACTTTACTGCCAGTGGTAACTTATGAGTGATAGAATGTTGCTACTTTAGTCTAAGTGGTGCTACAAAACTGATGTATGTTCTAATGGATTGCTAAGTTGAGTCTGATGTGAACTAAGTTGAGTCTTATGTGAACTGCAATATTTGGTCATTTGGCACTTGTGAACAACTCAATGCTTTTTGTGTTGTTCATTTGGCATTTCTGAAACAACTCAATGCTCATTTGGCTTTTGTGAACAACTCAATGCACATGTGTCAAGAAACCATGCATGTACTGGATGATACTGCCACAATGGCCACATACTTCATTACTAAGATGAACATACCAAATATTGTTTACAAAGACACTAACTTGCAAAGATCAACCTGACCACAACTGACACTAACTTGCATCTCTCCTTAACAAGGATCAACCTGACACTAACTTACAAGGATCAACCTGACCACTACTAGCATCTTCAGTGCCAAAACAAGCTTGAGTCTAAACCACTGACACTAACTGCAGCAACATCTTACTGCACCAGCATCTAGCTCTGCAGCAGCATCTTGGCTGTCACCAAACCTACCACAAAGACAAGAAAAAGAAAGACAACATTCTGGTATTTGGCCTTCAGTGCATCTAGCTCTGCATTTTTCTCCCTGAGCTGATCTTCCAAAGCAACCACCTCTCTTCCTCTTTGAGCTTCAGGCAGAGCCACAATTGCACTGTCATCTTCAAACACACCAACACTTGATTCACCTCTCAGCCTACGCACTTCATCTCACAAATCTCCAATCAAATCACTCAAAAACTTAGGCAGAGGATCATCATGCCATTCAAGGAAGCCACAACCACCATGCTGTACCAACAGAAATCAGGGTTTGAGAGGGGAGAAGATCTAATGAACAGAAAAGTATAACTAAAATGAAACTTACCATGGCACCCACGCAGGCGTAGTACCGCCTGCCTGGGTTCTGGCGGCTCCATGAGATCCATCTCGGCGCCTTCCTACGCGGCCTGCACCAGCAGAGCTTCTCCGGCTCATACGCCATCGGGCTCTCACGGTAGGGCACCGGCGACCTCGATTCGTCCCCTCTCCTTCGAGAGGCTCGACGGAAGCTGGGAGCCTGAGAACAACCCGAAGACCACGACATCGACGTTGACTTGGACGCAGCCGCCGCCTGCGAGATCGCCTCTGCCACGGGCCCGCTCAGGAATCGCCTCCACCGTCGCGTAACCCTAGTTTTTCCCCCAAATGCACAAACTGTTTCACTCAACTGTTTCCTGTTCGCCCCGCGCATTGCTTTAATAACCAGGGCCACCACTCAGTGCAATCCCTGTTGACAGTGGCCACGTCAGCGTTTGTGTTGCTCTAATGTGCGCTTTTTTTGAGCATTTGGCCATCTAACTTGACCCATCTAACTTGAGCATTTGGCCAGAGGTTCAAGAGGAGATATAATTTGAGCATTATCTAAATAACATAGCATACATACTGGAGTTCAACATAACCATAGATTCTTACAGCCATAATTACTAGATTCTTACAACATTAGCTAAAGACCATAGCATAGTGGAGTTCAACATTGTTCACAACTACTACATCCATACATTACACTTAACTAAACCACCCTTCACAAAAGATTAGCAAAGCCTCCTATCAAAGCAACTTATATCATGATAGGTATGCTCTGCTTCATCTACCCAGATCATCTTCATCTACCTCATTCCTTCAAGATGTCATGGATCAACTTCAACTTCTCTTTGCTCTTCTCCAGTGACTTCAACTGAACAACAAGCTGGAGCTTTACCTCATCCCTGCGTTTTATCAGATTCTCATGTCCCCTCTTGAGATCAGACATGTGAAGGTTCAACTGCACATTCTCTTCTGTGACTTTTTCCAAAGACTTGGTGAGCTCATCAACCTGGATCTTTAAAATATTGTTGCCTTCAGCTAGCTTTTCCTTCGCTTTCAAATGATTCATCTTCATGTTCCTAATGACAGTGCCTTGAGCTTCTACCAGGTTCATCAGCACTTTGTACTTCTCTTTCATCTTGAAGTTCTCTGCCTCTTTCTTCTCCATCTCATTCTTCATGGCAGCCACAACTGATGCACTGGCTCTCTCATCTCTCTTCTCCTTAGCTTGCAGAGAGCTGAAATCCAACACCCTGTCCTCCTGGGCACTGAGGAGTTGATGGACATCTTTCAACTAGTTTGTCATAGTTGGCATCCAGATTCCTTTTCTCTTCTTTAAGGTGGTGGATAGTAAGTGAACTTTCCAGGTTATCCTTCCTCCTAGCAGTCCTGCTGTCTTCAAACATTTCCCAAAGCTTCAACAATGCATTTTGCATTGTGGGAGGCCACTCTGGGTCAACCCAAGCAAGGAAACCACAATTGACAGCTTCCTGCAATATAGCAAACACTTATATTGTCATTCTCTGAAGAATTACCATTATGAAAGGGCACTTTTAAAAAATGAACTAACAACTGCAGAACTACAACCTATACATGTGGCCAACTAAACAATGCTACTTCACCTGCAACCTATACTGCCTCAATTAAAATTTAGCAACTACACTGCCTCAATCAACTAACAATTTGCTTCATCATCAGTACTAGTGAACACAGCCAACTAAGCTGCTGCCCATATACATATTACAGTGAACATAAGCATCAAAACCATAATCATCAGAACTACTAATAAATAACTAAACCATAAATATATTAAAGTGAACAAAGCCAACTAAGCTATTGCAGTGAGCATCAGTACTAGAAGCATTAAAACTACTAAGTGGTAAACTATGTGCTTCATCATCAGTACTAGTAACTATATTACAACTATATTACAGTGAACATAAATAGAGCATGAATCTTACAGGCTGAGCACAAACTAGAAACCTCCTGCCCGTCTCAAATGATTCAAAAGCTACACGGCGCTCAGTTGGCAGCCGATGCTCCACGCAGAGCCCCTCTGGTGCATTCCCCAAGCCATTGTAGTCTTGGTCTTCAATGCTAGAAGGAATCTACAGAGAGCAAATCCTCAAATCAGAAAACCAGATCATCAAATCCGCAAATCCCCAAATCACCTAACCCTAACCCTAGCTCTACCACTGACCTGATAATGCATCCCGTTGTCGGAGGAGGAGATCTGCAGGCCGGACAAGTCGTCGCTGCTCTCATCCTCGAAGACCATGGCGCGGCGGCGGTGGCGGACGCGGCGGTCTGCGCGGCGAGCGGCGGCGGCGGCTGGAGAGACGAGGGCGATGAGGCGAGGAGAGTGACAGAGTGCGGCTGGCTCCGGTTGGGTTCGACCGGACCCGGCTACATGGAGCGACCGAGACGGGTGCGAGAGTTACCGAGCGGGTGCGCGAGGGTATGCCACCGTGGCACCTGACAAGTGGGCCCGGTCGGTCAGATACGTGGTCAATACGAGCTTATACGGCTGTCAGACCGTTTTGCAACACTTAGGCTTAGAGTTGGCACTGCATGGCAAAAAAAATGACTACTGGTACTGATTCGTCACAACGTGCCGAAGTGTGGTAGTGCCTTGCAATTAACTCCACTGAAAGCACCTTTGGGCTTTGGCTAGCACGAAGCGAGAGGAGCAGTGAAGCGCCAACAACCACCTCCCGGTTGCCGCCATTTCTTCTGCTGCAGTTTCTTGTCGCGTCGTGCGGGGTGGTTGGTGGTGGATTGTTTTCTGCAAAAGTGCGTGTTGATTAAAGGAAACAGCAGGGGGTTTTGTGCAAAAGTATGTGCGCTGACCGGTCCAGCCATCTGGCTTCCAATTGTCGAGTTCTCATTGGCCTGGGACTAAATCATCATATTAGGTGCAAGTTGGGGTATGGTGGAGTCAAGTTTTGCAAGTTTGGGACTAAATCGTCACGTTCTGTGCAAGTTAGGGTACCTGGGGTGCTATTACCTCCTCTTTCTCTCGCTGTGGCATCGGAGCTTTTGTTCCCCGGATCGATGCGACGCTTGCCGTGGTGGTGGTGGTACCGGTGAGAGATATTGACAGGACTAGACGTACGCTTGCTTGGCCTTAGGCCAACTCCACCGCACGATCCCAAACGGACGTCCGGTTCGATCGCTTTTCGCCCATTTGAGGTGGCAATGGGTGTTAAAACGGACACGCATGTCCGGCTCTTGCTGGAGGCGCCCAACGCGGCCACTACCACAAACTGTCCGCCTCGGCCACGCGCCCATGCATGCGCCTTGCCCGCTCGCGAGCTCGTGCTCTCGCCACGCCAGTGCAGTGGCAGCAGCCGAGTACGCCCACGCTCGCCGCGAGCCTTGTCGCGCCGCGCCCGCAGCCGCCCTCGCGCCGTGCTCGCCGCTTGCCCGGTCGCGCGGCGCTCGCTGCCGCGAGCCGCGGCGCCGCGCCCGCTCAACCCGGCAGCAGCCGCGAGCCGCCTCGCCTCACCCTCGCCCCGCCCGCCACCTGAATAATTGTTATTTGGTGCCATCGTTAAGCAATAACATTATATCTGGATCTTGTTTGATGCGAGACGGTTATTCATTTAAATCAGAGAATAATGGTTGTTCTATTTATATGTGTAATACCTTTTATGGTAATGCACCCTCGATGAGTGGTCTATTTTTGTTGAATCTCGATAGTAGTGACACACATATTCATAGTATTGAAACCAAAAGATATAAGTTTAATAATGATAGTGCAACTTATTTGTGGCACTGCCGTTTAGGTCATATTGGTGTAAAGCACATGAAGAAACTCCATGCTGATAGGCTTTTGGAATCACTTCATGCTTGCGAACCATGCCTCATGGGCAAGATTGTTGGGGAACGCAGTTATTTCAAAAAAAATCCTACGCACACGCAAGATCCATCTAGGTGATGCAAAGCAACGAGAGGGGAGAGCGTTGTCCACTTACCCTTGTAGACCGAAAGCGGAAGCGTTATGATAACGCGGTTGATGTAGTCGTACGTCTTCACGATCCGACCGATCCTAGTACCGAAAGTACGGCACATCCGCGATCTGCACACGTTCAGCTCGGTGACGTCCCACGAACTCTAGGTCCACCTGAGTGTCGAGGGAGAGCATCGTCAGCACGACGGCGTGATGACGGTGATGATGAAGTTACCGACGCAGGGCTGCGCCTAAGCGCTGCAACGATATGACCGAGGTGGAAATCTGTGGAGGGGGGCACCGCACACGGTTAAACAATCAACTTGTGTGTCTATGGGGTGCCCCCTCCCCCGTATATAAAGGAGTGGAGGAGGGGAGGGCCGGCCCTCTCTATGGCGCGACCTGGGAGGAGTCCTACTCCCACCGGGAGTAGGATTCCCCCCTTCCCTAGTTGGAGTAGGAGAGGAAGGAAGGAGGAGAGAGGGAGAAGAAAAGGGGGCGCCGCCCCCCTTCCCTAGTCCAATTCGGACCCAAGGGGGAGGGGGCGCGTGGCCTGCCCTGGCCGCCCCTCTCTCTCTCCACTAAGGTCCATTAGGGCCCATATACTCCCCGGGGGGTTCCGGTAACCCCCCGGTACTCCGGTAAATGACCGAACTCACCCGGAACCATTCCGATGTCCAAACATAGGCTTCCAATATATCAATCTTTATGGCTCGACCAATTCGAGACTCCTCGTCATGCCCGTGAACGTGATCACATACGGGACTCCGAGCAACCTTCGGTACATCAAAACACATAAACTCATAATACCGATCGTCACCGAACGTTAAGCGTGTGGACCCTACGGGTTCGAGAACTATGTAGACATGACCGAGACTCATCTCCGGTCAATAACCAACAACGGAACCTGGATGCTCATATTGGTTCCTACATGTTCTACGAAGATCTTTATCGGTCAAACCGCATAACAACATACGTTGTTCCCTTTGTCATTGGTATGTTACTTGCCCGAGATTCGATCGTCGGTATCTCAATACCTAGTTCAATCTCGTTACCGGCAAGTCTCTTTACTCGTTCCGTAGTGCATCATCCCGCAACTAACTCATTAGTCACATTGCTTGCAAGGCTTATAGTGATGTGCATTACCGAGAGGGCCCAGAGATACCTCTCGACAATCGGAGTGACAAATCCTATTCTCGATCTATGCCAACTCAACAAACACCATCGGAGACACCTGTAGAGCATCTTTATAATCACCCAGTTACGTTGTGACGTTTGATAGCACACTAAGTGTTCTCCGGTATTCAGGAGTTGCATAATCTCATAGTCATAGGAACATGTATAAGTTATGAACAAAGCAATAGCAACAAACTTGAACGATCATCGTGCTAAGCTAACGGATGGGTCAAGTCAATCACATCATTCGTTAATGATGTGATCCCATTAATCAAATGACAACTCATGTCTATGGCTAGGAAATTTAACCATCTTTGATTAACGAGCTAGTCAAGTAGAGGCATACTAGTGACACTCATTTTGTCTATGTATTCACACATGTACTAAGTTTCAGGTTAATACAATTCTACCATGAATAATAAACATTTATCATGATATAAGGAAATATAAATAACAACTTTATTATTGCATCTAGGGTATATTTCCTTCAGTCTCCCACTTGCACTAGAGTCAATAATCTAGATTACATAGTAATGATTCTAACACCCATGGAGTCTTTGTGCTGATCATGTTTTGCTCGTGAGAGAGGCTTAGTCAACGGGTCTGCAACATTTAGATCCGTATGTATCTTGCAAATCTCTGTGTCTCCCTCCTTGACTTGATCGCGGATGGAATTGAAGCGTCTCTTGATGTGCTTGGTTCTCTTGTGAAATCTGGATTCCTTTGCCAAGGCAATTGCACCAGTATTGTCACAAACGATTTTCATTGGACCCGATGCACTAGGTATGACGCCTAGATCAGATATGAACTCCTTCATCCAGACTCCTTCATTTGCTGCTTCCGAAGCAGCTATGTACTCCGCTTCACACGTAGATCCCGCCACGACGCTCTGCTTGGAACTGCACCAACTGACAGCTCCACCATTCAATAAAAATACGTATCTGGTTTGTGATTTAGAGTCATCCGGATGAGTGTCAAAGCTTGCATCGACGTAACCGTTTATGACGAGCTCTTTGTCACCTCCATAAACGATCAGGTCTGATACACAGCATTGCATACATGATAGAACCTATGGCTGAAGCATAGGGAATGACTTTCATTTTCTCTCTATCTTCTGGAGTGGTCGGGCATTGAGTCTGACTCAACTTCACACCTTGTAACACAGGCAAGAACCCTTTCTTTGCTTGATCCATTTTGAACTTCTTCAAAATTTTATCAAGGTATATGCTTTGTGAAAGTCCAATTAAGAATCTTGATCTATCTCTATAGATCTTGATGCCTAATATATAAGCAGCTTCACCGAGGTCTTTCATTGAAAAATTCTTATTCATGTATCCTTTTATGCTATTCAGAAATTCAGTATCATTTCCGATCAACAATATGTCATCCACATATAATATCAGAAATGCTACAGAGCTCCCACTCACTTTCTTGTAAATATAGGCTTCTCCAAAAGTCTGTATAAAACTATATGCTTTGATCACACTATCAAAGCGTATATTCCAACTCCGAGATGCTTGCACCAGTCCATAAATGGATCGCTGGAGCTTACACACTTTGTCAGCACCTTTTGGATCGACAAAACCTTCTGGTTGCATCATATACAACTCTTCTTTAAGATATCCATTAAGGAATGCATTTTTGACATCCATTTGCCAAATTTCATAATCATAAAATGCGGCAATTGCTAACAAGATCCGGACGGACTTAAGCATCGCTACGGGTGAGAAGGTCTCATCGTAGTCAACTCCTTGAACTTGTCGAAAACCTTTCGCAACAAGTCGAGCTTTGTAGACAGTAACATTATCGTCAACGTCAGTCTTCTTCTTGAAGATCCATTTATTCTCTATGGCTTGCCGATCTTCGGGTAAGTCAACCAGAGTCCACACTTTGTTCTCATACATGTATCCCATCTCAGATTTCATGGCCTCAAGCCATTTTGCGTAATCTGGGCTCATCATCGCTTCCTCATAGTTCGTAGGTTCGTCATGGTCAAGTAACATGACCTCCAGAACAGGATTACCGTACCACTCTGGTGCGGATCTCACTCTGGTTGACCTATGAGGTTCGGTAGTAACTTGATCAGAAGTTTCATGATCATCATCATTAGCTTCCTCACTTACTGGTGTAGGAATCACTGGAACTGATTTCTGTGATGAACTACTTTCCAATAAGGGAGCAGGTACAGTTACCTCATCAAGTTCTACTTTCCTCCCACTCACTTCTTTCGAGAGAAACTCCTTCTCTAGAAAGGATCCATTCTTAGCAACGAATATCTTGCCTTCGGATCTGTGATAGAAGGTGTACCCAACAGTTTTCTTTGGGCATCCTATGAAGACACATTTCTCTGATTTGGGTTCGAGCTTATCAGGTTGAAGCTTTTTCACATAAGCAGCGCAACCCCAAACTTTAAGAAACGACAACTTGGGTTTCTTGCCAAACCACAGTTCATAAGGTGTAGTCTCAACGGATTTAGATGGTGCCAATTTAACGTGAATGCAGCCGTCTCTAAAGCATAACCCCAAAATGATAGCGGTAAATCAGTAAGAGGCATCATAGATCGCACCATATCTAGTAAAGTACGATTACGACGTTCGGACACACCATTACGCTGTGGTGTTCCGGGTGGCGTGAGTTGCGAAACTATTCTGCATTGTTTGAAAGGAAGATCAAATTCGTAACTCAAATATTCTCCTCCACGATCAGATCGTAGAAACTTTATTTTCTTGTTACGATGATTTTCCACTTCACTCTAAAATTCTTTGAACTTTTCAAATGTTTCAGACTTGTGTTTCATCAAGTAGATATACCTATATCTGCTCAAATCATCTGTGAAGGTAAGAAAATAACGATACCCGCCGCGAGCATCAACACTCATCGGACCGCATACATCAGTATGTATTATTTCCAACAAGTCTGTTGCTTGCTCCATTGTTCCGGAGAACGGAGTCTTAGTCATCTTGCCCATGAGGCATGGTTCGCAAGCATCAAGTGATTCCAAAAGCCCATCAGCATGGAGTTTCTTCGTGCGCTTTACACCAATATGACCTAAACGGCAGTGCCACAAATAAGTTGCACTATCATTATTAAACTTATATCTTTTGGCTTCAATACTATGAACATGTGTATCACTACTATCAAGATTTAGTAAAAAATAGTCCACTCATCAAGGGAGCATGACCATAAAAGATATTACTCATATAAATAGAACAACCATTATTCTCTGATTTAAATGAATAACCGTCTCGCATCAAACAAGATCCAGATATAATGTTCATGCTCAACGCTGGCACCAAATAACAATTATTTAGGTCTAAAAATAATCCCGAAGGTAGATGTAGAGGTAGCGTGCCGACGGCGATCACATCGACTTTGGAACCATTTCCCACGTGCATCGTCACCTCGTCCTTAGCCAATCTTCGCTTAATCCGTAGCCCATGTTTCGAGTTGCAAATATTAGCAACAGAACCAGTATCAAGTACCCAGGCGCTACTGCGAGCATTAGTAAGGTACACATAAATAACATGTATATCAAATATACCTTTTACTTTGCCATCGTTCTTCTCCGCCAAATACTTGGGGCAGTTCCGCTTTCAGTGACCAATCCCTTTGCAGTAGAAGCACTCAGTCTTACGCTTAGGTCCAGACTTGGGCTTGTTCACTTGAGCGGCAACTTGCTTGCTGTTCTTCTTGAAGTTCCCCTTCTTCCCTTTACCCTTTTTCTTGAAACTGGTGGTCTTGTTAACCATCAACACTTGATGCTCCTTCTTGATTTCTACCTCCGCAGCCTTTAGCATTGCGAAGAGCTCGGGAATTGTCTTATCCATCCCTTGCATATTATAGTTCATCAAGAAGCTCTTGTAGCTTGGTGGCAGTGATTGAAGAACTCTGTCAATGACACTATCATCAGGAAGATTAACTCCCAGTTGAGTCAAGTGGTTGTGGTACCCAGACATTCTGAGTATATGTTCACTGACAGAACCATTCTCCTCCATTTTGTAGCTGTAGAACTTATTGGAGACTTCATATCTCTCAATCCGGGCATTTGCTTGAAATATTAACTTCAACTCCGAGAACATCTCATATATATGCTCCATGACGTTCAAAACATCGTTGAAGTCCCGGTTCTAAGCCGTAAAGCATGGCACACTGAACTATCGAGTAGTCATCAGCTTTGCTCTGCCAGACGTTCATAACATCTGGTGTTGCTCCTGCAGCGGATTTGGCACCTAGCGGTGCTTCTAGGATGTAATTCTTTTGTGCAGCAATGAGGATAATCCTCAAGTTACGGACCCAGTCCGTGTAATTTCTACCATCATCTTTCAACTTAGCTTTCTCTAGGACGCATTAAAATTCAATGGAACAACAACACGGGCCATTTATCTACAACAACATAGACATGCAAAATACTATCAGGTACTAAGTTCATGATAAATTAAAGTTCAATTAATCATATTACTTAAGAACTCCCACTTAGATAGACATCCCTCTAAGCATCTAAGTGATCACGTGATCCATATCAACTAAACCATGTCCGATCATCACGTGAGATGGAGTAATTTTCAATGGTGAACATGACTATGTTGATCATATCTACTATATGATTCATGCTCGACCTTTCGGTCTGAGTGTTCCAAGACCATATCTGCATATGCTAGGCTCGTCAAGTTTAACCCGAATATTCTGCATGTGCAAAACTGGCTTGCACCCGTTGTATGTGAACGTAGAGCTTATCGAGCCCGATCATCACGTGGTGTCTCGGCACGACAAACTTTCGCAACGGTGCATACTCAGGGAGAACACTTGTACCTTGTAATTTAGTGAGAGATCATCTTATAATGCTACCGCCGAACTAAGCAAAATAATATGCATAAAGGATAAACATCACATGCAATCAATATAAGTGATATGATATGGCCATCATCATCTTGTGTCTTTGATCTCCATCTCCAAAGCACCATCATGATCACCATCGTCACTGGCTTGACACCTTGATCTCCATCGAAGTTTCGTTGTCGTCTCGCCAACTATTGCTTCTACGACTATCGTTACGTCTTAGTGATAAAGTAAAGCAATTACATGGCGATTGCATTTCATACAATAAAGCGGCAACCATATGGCTCCTGCCAGTTGCCGATAACTCTGTTACGAAACATGATCATCTCATACAATAAAATTTCGCATCATGTCTTGACTATATCACATCACAACATGCCCTGCAAAAACAAGTTAGACGTCCTCTACTTTGTTGTTGCAAGTTTTACGTGGCTGCTACGGGCTGAGCAAGAACTGTTCTTACCTACGCATCAAACCACAACGATTTTTCGTCAAGTGTGTTGTTTTAACCTTCAACAAGGATCGGGCGTAGTCACACTCGATTCAACTAAAGTTGGAGAAACTGACACTCGCCAGCCACCTGTGTGCAAAGCACGTCGGTATAACCAGTCTCGCGTAAGCATACGCGTAATGTCGGTCCGGGCCGGTTCATCCAACAATACCGCCGAATCAAAATATGACATGCTGGTAAGCAGTATGACTATTATCGCCCACAACTCTTTGTGTTCTACTCGTACATATAACATCTACGCATAGACCTGGCTCGGATGCCACTGTTGGGGAACACAGTAATTTAAAAAAAATCCTACGCACACGCAAGATCCATCTAGGTGATGCATAGCAACGAGAGGGGTGAGTGTTGTCCACGTACCCTCGTAGACCGAAAGCGGAAGCGTTATGACAACGCGGTTGATGCCGTCGTACGTCTTCACGATCCGACCGATCCTAGTACCAAAAGTACGGCATCTCCGCGATCTGCACACGTTCAGCTCGGTAACGTCCCACGAACTCTAGATCCAGCTGAGTGTCGAGGGAGTGCTTCTTCAGCACGACGGCGTGATGACGGTGATGATGACGTTATCGACGCAGGTGAGGGAGTCCTGGATTAAGGGGTCCTTGGGTGTCCGGCCTGTGTGACATGGGCCGGACTGTTGGGCCATGAAGATACGAGATAGATGACGTCCTCCCGTGTCCGGATGGGACTCTCCTTTGCGTGGATGGCAAGCATGGCGTCCGGATGTATTATTTCCTTTCTCTGTAACCGACTTTGTGTAACCCTAGGCCTCTCCGTCTATATAAACCGGAGGGTTTAGTCCGTAGAGACAATCACAATCATACAGGCTAGACTTCTAGGGTTTAGCCACAATGATCTCGTGGTAGATCAACTCTTGTAATCCTCATACTCATCAAGCTCAATCAAGCAGGACATAGGGTATTACCTCCATCAAGAGGTATTGCGACTAGAACAGCTTCTCCGCTGAGCTCCCCTCTTTGTCTCGGAAGAACTCTGCTGCATCACCAACACTGCGCGGCAGATCCGCAAACGCTCCTGGAGAACTCCAAATCCGGGTCAGTAAGAGGTACCTTTTCTTCACAAACTTGCTCTGCATAATAAAGGCCTTACCCACCGCAATTTTCTTGGCTTCCTGGATCTCCTGGAGGGCACCCCGGGCTTCGGCCCGGGCCTCTTGCGCGCTTTGGCGGGCCTTAGCAAGTTTGGACTCTTGGTCTGAAATCTTGCGCTCCAAGGACTCGCATTTCTTTGCGAGGTCCTGGAGCGCCTGCTAGACCTCCCCGACCCTTGCCTCGTGTTTTCACGGGCGGCTTGTTCCTTCGTCGCTCTCTCTTGGGCCTCGGCCAGCGACTTCTTGAGGGTCTCCACCTCAGTCGCAGCTCCTACGAAATATCATGATAGTATGATCAACTCATATCTTTCTACATCTGAATAGACCATTGCATACCATGCTGGTCCTCTAGTTGTTTTTTAACATGGCCGAGCTCTTCCTCGGCCCGCTCCAAACTCTGCTTCAGTTTAGAGACTTCGGCAGAATGAGAGGTCGTAGCCAGCATCGACGCCTACTTATTCATATAGACATATATTGGTTAATCTCCTGCGAAAATTATTTGATCCTCTGTCTGGCTTCTCTTTTCGAGCACCGGACAATATCTCAGGGGCTACTGTCTATACTATGATATTCTTTTTTGCATAAATTACGTTGCATACCTCAAAGCTTGTCAGAAGGCTGGTGCAGGCTTCGGGCAGTCCACTCTTAGCGGACCGAACCCTCTCAACCACCGTACCCATGATGGTACGGTGTTCTTCAACAATGGAAGCACTTTGTAGTGCTTCCAGTAAAGTATCCGGCGCCTCTGGATGGACAGAGGTCACCGGCGGAATAGGTGCACCTCCTTCTCGCGAAGGAGGCTGCTTGCCTGATTCCGGAGCCGTATGGGCCTCCGGAATAGTGTTCGGCTGGGGGCTGAATTGTACATGGCCCCCATCGCCAGTCTCCGGGGGGATTTGCTCCCCCATGTGTCTGGCGGCCGAGGTCTCGCCTTCTGGCGCCGCCCTGACGACCTCCTGTTCCTCTCCTAGGCCTGGGAAGGTCCTTCGGGACAACACCTCGGCGTCGTCCGTGGCCTTGGGAGAGGAGGCCTCCGGAAGTGACCCGCTGTCCATCACATTTGGATCCAGCGAGTTCCCCGAAGATGAGGATCGCTGGGGATGGGCGTGAGCCGGACTGCAGCGCATGATTCGACACATTAAAACCGTGAAATAAAGAAGTTGGTTATATGTGTTCATAGGTGCTTTTGAGTACTTACGATTCGGCCAGGGGCTTCTCCCTGGGGCGCCACTCGGAGCTGCTGTCCGTATCCAACGTGGAGTTGTCCGCGAGGGGGACCCTCCCCTTCTTGGGCGCCTCTGCCTCCAGATCCATGGAGCCCGCCCTTTTCTTCCTTCCCCCCTCGGGGGAAAGTTACTTTCCTCCTCCTCCTCCTCCTCGTCCTCAGCAGCGGGGGAGGAAGGGGTTTCGGCGTCTTCGGAGGTATGAAATTTGAGAACATGGATGATCCTATCCAACTTCCATATCAGAATCCAGCTACGTTTGATGAGTTTGTTCAAATGCATCAACAAATTCAATATCGAGCAACTCATTAGCAGCTGAAGGAAGATTTGATTGAGTATGTGTGGGCGGTTAAAAGGGACAACTAGAACATATGTGCGAGCTCAATTCAATTTTGAATTATTTTATTTGAAAATGTAGTTGAATTATAATATTTAAATTATAAAAATTGACCCATTTGAATATTTTCTCTGATCGCCTGATCGTAGATTTGCTATGCTATTATTTTGAGCTCGAAAACTTAAAAGGAAAACACATAAGCAGACATCTAGGGGACATGGTTGGATGACCGGCTCCCGTACCAGTGTCCACGAATCAATTCAGAACAATTTTTTTCTCGAATATGCACGAGTGTGCGTACTATATATTAAAGAGGAGAAAGGGGTGAAGAGCCCCTCCATGTTGGTGATTACATATTTACATGACCCCAACTCCACCCAAGCTAACACTTGCAAGCTAACTACTCGGTACATGACCCACCTCCATGGCCTTTAGGAATCGGCCCATGTCTACCTTAAGCAATCCTGCCATCTTCCACGCCGTGCACTCTACCGCCACCCTATGAATTACAAACACGATCGACGGGGCATCCCCCTCGAACACTATGCCATTCCGATGCTTCCAAAGCTCCCAAAGTACGAGAACGATCAATGTCCGTGCATCCTTTTTGTCTGTGGCACTGTCCGCGGTGGTCGCACACCACTCTCCAAGAATAGATGTTGCTGTCGGAGCCCATTGTGGCTTTCCCCAAGCCGTGCACACCCTCAGCCACACCTCCCTAGCGAAGGCACACTGTAGCATTATGTGGTTCATGCTCTCCTCAACTTGATCACAGAACGGGCATGTTTCCTCATGCTCCAATCCATGGCTCGCCAACTATCTGAGGTCCAACATCTATTCTGAATTGCGAGCCAGGTGAAGAATCTGCATCTCAAAGGAGCTTTGGACTTCCATGTGAACTGCGCCGTTGGAACTTTCTCTCTAGCCCAGAATTTAGCCTGATATGCCGATCTTGTGGAGAAGGAGCCGCTTGGCTCCCAAGCCCACCTTACGGAGTGAACCGAATCCTGGTGCAACTGGACCTGCTCCATTCGTTCCCACAAGCTTAGATATTCCTGAAGCATCTGGCTTGTCACCTCCAGGCCTATGTCCAACGCCCAAGCTCTGTTCGTCAAGCCTTGGCTTACTGTACGACTGCTTCGAATCCTCGGTCTCACCGTACCATATATTGCTGGCGCCAATTCCTCCACTCTGTAGCCATCCACCCATCTATCTTCCCAAAACAACGTGCTCTCTCCATTACCCACCGTTGCGTGGGTGGCAGCCTGGAAAATGTGCATCGACCTTTTGGGAACTGGAATATCAAACTCTGCCCACGGTCTCGATGTATCCACTCGTTTCAGCCAGGGCCACCGTGTTTGCATGGCCGTATTCAGCCATTTGAGATTAGGGATGCCAAGTCCGCCTGCCCACCTCGGCGAACACACTTGCTCCCAAGCCACTCTACAGTAGCCACCGGACGCCTGCTCCTTGGCACACCACAAGAACCCTCTGCAGATCTTGTTCATGGCCTTTATGACCTTGTGCGGGATGTCTATCGCCATCATCGTATGTATAGGGATTGCACAAAGCACTGACTAGACAAGGGTCATTCTACCACTCTTCGGCATGTTGGCCGCCATCCATCTAGGAAGGCACCGTGCCAGCTGATCCACCATACCCATAAGCTGCGCTGCTGTTTGCTTTCGCAGGGTGAGAGGGAGCCCCAAGTATTTGCATGGGTAAGAACCTTGTGGGCGGCCAAGCACCTGCACCACCCTCTCCATGATTTCCGAGTTGCACCTTATCGGTAAAGCTGCGCTCTTTTGCAAGTTGACTCTGAGACCTGACGCTTCGCCAAAGAGACGTAGCAGGGCTACACACGTAGTTAGATCCTCCACCCCCGGTTTCAAAAAGATCATGACATCATCCGCAAACATGGAAACCCTCTGAGTTAAACCCCTCGATGCTAGCGGAGATAGAGTGCCTCGCTCAAGAGTAATGCCAAACATTCTCTGAAGTGGCTCCATTGTGAGAATGAATAGCATCGGAGAGACGGGATCCCCTTGCCGCAAGCCTTGGCAGTTGTATATAGGCTCGGCCGGCACACCATTGACCATGATCCTCGTTGACGATGTTGCAAGCAGTCCACAAATCCAGTCAATCCACTTGGTGCTAAAGCCCATGCACCTCATCACTTTCACCAAAAAGGGCCACTGTACCGAATCAAATGCCTTCGAGATATCGAGCTTGAGCATGATGGCTGACTGTTTAAGCGCGTGTAGTCTCCTTGCTGTACTTTGCACCAGCATGAAGTTGTCATGTATGGAACGGCCCCTAACGAAGGCACTCTGGTGCTTGCCAACCATCCCCGGCAGCTCTAAAGCCAGTCTAACCGCGAGCAGCTTATCGATGATCTTGATTACTCCATGGACTAAGCTCACCGGCCTGAAATATTTTACGTCAATCGCGCCATCCACCTTCGGCAACAACGAGACAATTGCCTTGTTGATAGCATACAAGCCTCTCACATCTCCACGAAAGGAGTCAAGCGCAGCCATGATGTCCTCCTTTATAATGTCCCAACATGCTGCATAGAAACGACCGGTGAATCCATCCGGGCCTGGGGCTTTGTCCATAGGCATTTCAATTACCACCCGCCGCACCTCCTCCTCCGTGAAGGCAATGTCTAAGCCCGGCATGTCTAGGCAAGGGAGCTGGAGCGTTTCTAGGTTGATGGAGGTCGTTCGTTGGTGGGCTGCTCCAAACAGATTCTTATATTACCCGTCCACCATGCTTGCAATCTCATCTTGGTTTGTGGCCACTGAATTCCCATTCGACAGCGAGGTGATCATGTTCCTCCGCTGTCGGTGACACGCCGACTGGTGAAAGAGCTTCGTGCTCCCATCTCCCTCCCGAAGGAAAAGAATCCTAGACCGCTGTCGCGCAATGGTCCGCTCAAGAGAGCACAACCCCAACAGCTTATGCTTAAGCAATCTCCGTAGTTCCCGCTCTTGATCAGAAAGAGCTCTCGTGTCCATAGCCTTGTCTAGCCGCTGGATCACTTCCAGCGCGATTGCAATTTGCAGTTTCTACCAATCCACCAATTCAGAACAATCCACGGGCAAGTATATTATCCGTTTTAAGGCATACGTTGGAGATGCCCTTATGGATATTTGCTTGTTATTTATGGATGAATTATGCTATTTTTTATAATTCTATTGAATGTTGTGTATATAAGACAAAAACCGTATCACTGTCCGCGGACTGTTTCGGACCCGTGCACAAACAAATAGTGTCTGTTTAAAAGTTTAGCGTTGGAATATCCTGTTGATGCACACTCGGTCAGCAGCATCTACTGCATGGATGGATGGATTGCACGGCAACGGGCCTGTTTGTTTTGCACACACCACCGGAAAAGGCGAGGGTGGAATCGACGAGCACCGACGAGGAGCAGGCTGCGCCTCGCTGTTGATCCGCAGAGGAACGGAATCATTGGCGAGGCGGATCGCGTCGCGGTCGCAGCAGAGTGCTCCGTCAGCGTTGTCTCTTGTGTGCACAGACCCAGACCGCGCAGTGCTGCTGGTAGCCTTGGTGGACCGGTTTGTAGCCTGCTGCGTAGACGGCAGCGCACAGGACAGGCACAGTAGCCACTCCAGCTAGCTCGGTTCAGCAGCAGAGCAGTGGATTGCTCGCAGCAGCCATGAATGTCTCTGCCCGCCCGCCCGCCGCCCCCCGGCTCGTCGCCGTAGGCTGGCAGTGGCAGCTCCGGCTAGACGTCCACTCTACGGAGCCAGGCTACACACTGCACAACACAGTACTACAGTCTATCTCTATCCTACCCGAGATGGATGATTTGGCAAGATAAATCTCGGCAAATTTGACAATTTTAACTTATGGATGAAATCATTTCACAAAACGAACCTTCTCTAAAAAATGAGGTAATAGCACCCCAGGTACCCTAACTTGCACCCAATGTGATGATTTAGTCTCAAAGTTGCAAAACTTGACCAAACCATACCTCAACTTGCACCTCATGTGATGGTTTAGTCCCAGGCCAATCACAAGTCGCCAATTGGCTGGACCGGTCAGCGTACGCAGTTTTGCAGAAACCCCCCTGCCGTTTCCAATTATCAACCCGTTCTGTTCTTCAGAGCAGAGCAAACCGTTGGAAAAAAGAGCGTGAATTGTATAGGAGAGGATGTTACGTACCGCGCAGCGCGGAGGCGAGGTTGCCGTTGTTGATGAAGTCGGTGACGACGAGCTTCTCATCGGGCGACCAGTAGTAGGCGCGCAGCCGTACCACGTTGGCGTGCCGCACGCGCCCGACGGCGCCGGCCTCCGCCGCGAACTCCTTGTACCGCTCCGGGGCCGCGGTGCCGCCGCCCAGCCGCCGCACGGCCACCGGCGTCGTCCCGTTGCCCACCACCACCTTGTACACGATCCCCTTCCCGCCCTTCCCCAGCACGTACGCCGACGACCGCAGCAGCTCGTCCAGCTCCATCCGGAACCCCTTGTCGATCGCCACCAGCTCCCCGTCCTCGCCGCCGCCTCCGCCCCCGGAACCGTTGCCGCGTTTCTTCTCGCCGCCGCCCGCGTCGGACCCGTCCGACGAGTCCCCGCAGGTGTTTGCGCGCATGCACGGGCAGGCGAAGAGCCCTCGCCCCTCCTCGTCCTCGTCGTCGTCGACGTCGTCCCCGCGCCGGTCGCGCAGCTTCCAGTATATGTACACCACGATGACTCCGATGAGGGCGACGCCGGCCGCGTCGGCGACCGAGATGAGCACGACGGTACGAATTACTCTACTTGTACATGTGTCATGTGTGTGTGCTCTACTGTACGAAATTCAGAGCTCGAATACAACACTACTCATATTCTGTGATTCACAAATTAATGACCCTAGGAAGGGCATATACAGCAGAATTAGCAGTTTAAAACATGGTATAGAGGCAACGTCGCTGGGCAAAATGCAAAGTAGGGCTTGTGTACTTAACATGCATGTAATCTGAAACATGTTACTCTGCACCTCCTTTCACTGCCTTGTCTCCAAAAACAAATGCATTTAAACGAGAGTGGTAACACGATAAATAAAGACCATGTACGATGACAAGTTTATCAGTGCATAATTCTACAGAACCTGACCAACATTAAGTTGCATTTGCACAACTCCAGAAAACTGCTTGATCAGACACAACTAGGAAATTGCCTAGCAACCAACAGAAACTAACTTAGCCCAGCAACCAACTCTCCAAAAACTGTTTGATGGGACACAATTAAAGGTAACTTTAGTCAGGTTCTGTAGTTGATCAATCCTAAGTACTGATAAAATCCTGAAGCTTAGGCAGCTACCAACATTTCTGTCATAAGCTAGAATTTAACCGAGGTGAGTTCATCAGTCAAAACCGAAAAGGCGAGAATATCAAAGAGTTTCAGTAAGGCTGATCCTGTATCTGAATGACATTCGTCCTACATGATCCACGGTGCAAAAACAGAACATGCAGTCGATCAATCATGCACACCTTAACAGATCAGAAACAAGATGAACACTGTAATTAAGTTCATGAGCCATAACCGAAAAGGGACTGACAAAGACATTCAGTTAGCAATTTAGCCCGCAGGACACCGCGACCGCCTCCTGCAACTCCAGCACCGCCTGCAGGACCTCCAGGGGACTGACAAAACACATAAATATGCAGTACTTCGGAGTACTATCATAATAGAAGAACGAAATGATCATTGCAGTGAGTTTGTGGCATCCGGTCCTGTGCCTGATCATCAAACGCTCACGCTTTGCAAACAGAATTCTAACAACTGAACAACATTCCTTATATGCATAGGATGATTCAGAGTAAAAACTGGAAGTGAATTGAGCCATCTAAACAGTAACTGATGCATGCAGGAAAAAAATTAGCACAAGCAACAACAGAAGTTGAACAACCAGTCGGAACAGAGCACAAGAAGATCAACCAAATTCGCACCAAAATTCATTCAAGTCGTACTGGATAAGCTAGGCAACAACCATTCGGTGCCACATAATGCAATCAGAAGTACAGAACACGGTGCTCATCTCTCATCTGAACCTCTATTGAACTAAACGACTACCCAAATCACTCATCCAAACCACTACGCACTACTAGCAGTAAATCCTCCATGGCTAGAAACATAACAGAGCAAGATGACTCACGTACGCGTCACTCGGCAAGGCTGGCGCGAGCTTCTTGGGCTCCATGAAGAGGGAGAGGACGGAGACGGCGATGTCGATGTGCTTCACGGCGAGCGATCCTGCACGCGCGGTACAGGTAGTCGAGCGACTTGCCCACGTCACCGCCGCCGCCTCTGGCTGCCTGCCGGGGCTTGCTGGAGCCGGACTTGGCGGTGGCGGTGGTGTCCGGGTCGTCGGAGAGGTCGACCTTGGCGAGGGCCTCGGTGGCGGCCGCGACCGGGTCCGGGTCGTCCCTGTCGGGGCTGCTGTCCGGCTAGGAGGTGGAGGAGTCGGGGGTCTTGCCGGGGACGGGGGCCTTGCCTCTGGCGAGGCACTCGACGCAGAGCGGGATGAGGTGCTCCTCCAACAGCTTGATGGCCATGACGCGGTCGAGGGCATGGGCCTGGGATCTGGGGCGGACCGGGAACTGCTGCGTGAGCAGCGCATCGTGGCGTCTGCGTCGGCGTACGCGTCAGAGGTTGGAGGCGAGCTCGCCGAGCGTGGCGTCCGCGTCCGCAGCGGTGGCGGTGGGGGCGCCGTCGACAGATTTAATTCAGGCGGGGGGTGACTGCGGGTTGATAATTGGAAACGGCAGGGGGTTTTCTGCAAAACTGCGTGCGCTGACCGGCCGAGCTGTGATTGGCCTCGGACAAAATCATCACATGAGGTGCAAGTTGGAGTATGGTTTGGTCAAGTTTTGCAACTTTGGGACTAAATCATCACATTAGATGCAAGTTAGGGTACCTGGGATGCTATTAGCTCCTAAATTTTTTCACTCGGGTGACCTTTTTGAGTGGCACCCGACACGAAGGCGCCACTACTGTGCAACGCCTGACTGACACACTCTACACGCCTGCCCAGCGTCGCACCCCGGACTGCCTAAAAATTACTAAGTCAATGTGCAGCGCCTAGCCTCTAGCCGTTGCACTAGTGGCTGCATTATTTACCACTATAAAATGAAGCAGCCGCTAGTTAACGCCTAGACGCTAGGCGCTACACTGTATAGTGTGGCGCCTGGCTCTCAGGCGCTGCACACTGACTTAGTAATTTTCGGATGACCCGGATGCTAGGCGCGCTGCACAGTGTAGTGTGACGCCTTCGTGTCGGGCGCCACTCAAAAAGTCAGTTGAGTGAAAAAAATTTAAAAGCAGTTTATTTATGAAATGATTTCATCCACAGGTTAAAATTGTCAAATTTGCCTTATATCTGGCCTAAGTCCGACCAGGATTATCGGTGCAGCAGCACAAGTCAGCAAGACCTGCACGACAGCGGTGCACGGCACGGACGGACAGACCGGCCGTGCGTGTCCGCTCGCCGTCCCTTCTTTCCTTTCTGCTGGCTCGGCTGGGCAAAGTTTTTCGCATGCATGCCATGCGGCCGGAGTGACACGGTTTGCGTCCGGTGCTGGCGCTGCTCTGCGAGTGACACCCGTCGTGTCGGCTCAGGGAAGGGGAGGGTGGAAAGGGCGCGTCACGTCTGGGGTCTGCGCTGCCGTGCCGTGCCGTGCTGCCGGCCGGCGAAAACCACGGTTGTCTTTCTCTCTCTGGCTGTGGCGGCCCCGATCGACGCGACGCTTGCCGTGGTACAGTACCGCCGAGAGATATTGACAGGACTGGACGTACGCTTTGCCTGGCCTTAGGCCAACTCCACCACGCGACCCTATTCTGTCCGGCCTTGTCCGTTTGAGGTAAAAAGGACAAACCGGTCGGTCCAGCGCGCGACGGCCTGAACCATCTGATCCGTTTTGTGACCGAGCCGACCCATTTCGAGTGCAAACATGCGCCTGGTTTGGGTCGCGGCGGACACCAAACAGACGCGTCGCTTGTCCGTGTCGGGGCCGCGTAGCAGGCGACCACCTACCTCGCACCCGCCCACATCAATGCGCAAGCGGGCGGCCCCGCCTGTCATCGGCCCAGGCGAACGGTTGCGGTCCTTCTTAAATGAGGAACCCGTGGACCGGTCGTCGTCCACACTCCCACTCCACTCCGCGGCCTACTCAAAACCCGACAGCACCAAACCCTAGCCTCGAACTCGTCTGCCGGCCGCCTCGCAGCCATGGGCTTCTGGAACCACGGCCGCAAGGGGAAGCACGATCACGAGGCCGGCTCCTCCTCGGGACGCCGTCGCGGCTCCGTGAAAGACGAGGCCGCTTCGCCGCTGCGTCGGCCCCCACACCTGCTCCGCTCACCATCGCCCATAGGGCCGCCGGCGAGCGCGACCGACAGTACCTGTCCGTGGACGTATGCCGGCGCTACTGGGAGATGAGGACGCCGGTCCCGTGGAGCGGCGTCCACCTCCCCAACAATTGGCACCTCCCCGCCGACCGGGTCCCGATCCCGCCGGTGCTGATGAGCGGTCGTGCGCGCCGCGATGAGATCGAGCGCCGTCGCCGCCTCCTCCCAGACGACCTCTACTAAGACGACAGGTACGCCCCCGACTCTGCGCTCTGGGACACCTGGCTCCAGGACGAGCACGAGGTGCGGCGCTCCTCCTACTTCGCCGGCACGGTGTCGGGGCCGCGGCGGCCACGTCGGGAGGTGCGCGGGTGTACGCGGCCTCACGCCCACGCCGTCGCCTTCCCCGTCTACGTCACCACCTCCACCTCCTCGCATGACAGCGGAGGAGGAGGCCCATCTCATGGCGCGTGTCATGGAGGACTCCATGCGCATGCACGATGAGCGCCAATAGGAGGGCCTCGAGGAGATGACGGCCCTCTCCGCGGCAGGCGATGTCGCCATCCCCGAGCTGGAGATGGTGGCGGCGAAGGAGGTGGTGGAGGAGACGCCAGTGGCCGCGTTCCACCCGGGCCTGGTGGGCCAGCACTGGAGCTGGCCGTGCACGGCTCCGGAGATGGCATAGGCCATGGGGGGCGTGAACTGGTGCCCCACGCCGCCGCGGTCACCCGAGCGGGACGCGTCGCCACGAGAGGAGGTGGTGCAGGCACCTGCCACCTTCCAGCCTGCCCCGGCGCACCACGGACCGCCGGCCCACCTCTGGACGCCGCCGGACTACGTCGACCTCGTCAGCGACGACGGCGACACCGGCGGCCACTGAAGACGGCGACGGCCATGTCATCGACGGGCGCGGCAGGAGCGCGGGCGGCATTTTGTTTTGTTTTTTATGTTAATTATGGCACAGGGCCGTTAAGTGAACCGTGAAACTGAGCCGTTTTGTGGCCATGATCCCTAATTTGTGTTTTAAACTGCGTTTATTTACTTTTAAGTCATTTTATTTTAGTTTTTTTTATCACGTCCAACACGGACATGATTTGGTGTGCGGCGGCGCGCTCGGCGCACCCACGACCCAACGGACAGAGGCGGACATGGGCGAACACATTGCCGCCTCAAAGGAACAAAATTCGGCCAAACCGAACATTCGTTTGAGGTCGTGCGGTGGAGTTGGCCTTATCTTTCCCGTCGGCTTGAACGCGCGTCCCGTGCGTTGATCGGACCGCGCTGCAACGGGCGGTGGACGGACGGAGAAGGGGCCACCGCCAGGCTTTTGGACAGGACCATGGTTCGTCCTTATTTTGGACGGACAAACGGCCTAGCAAATCAAATTCCAGACCCAGGGGCGGATCTGGGCCCCAGGACCCCAGGGCCCAGGCCCGGGGCGTGGCCTTTCTTTTTAGTTATTACCGAGATATTTTTTAATGGGCCCGGGGCTTAGCCCAACACACAGCCAGGGCCCAGGCCAGCCTCTCCATCTTTGCACTCGCACACAGCCCAGGACCCAGGTCGCCCAGACCTAGCGACGCACACGCACACGAGCCGGAACTGCAGCGAGTTCCAGTGCGCAGCCGCCACCGCCCGTCCGTCTGATTCCCCTCCGCTCCGGCGCTCCCGGCCGTCCTTGCCTGCTCGCCGGCTCTCTGCCTCTCTCTGCACGCCAGCTCTGCTCCGGGATCCGGCCTCTCCTGCCCTTGTTTCCGCCTGTCTGCCACGCTCAACTGCACTGCAGGGAGTCCCAAACTCAGACTGGCCAGACCCAACTGGCTGCAGATTGGTAATGGATGTGGATGTGCATTGTGCTACTGCCTTGCTGCTGTTGTTAAATTTTTGTAGATTGAACATTTTTTGATCTGCTTACTATAATGTGTTTATTTTCTACTGTAGTACTGCTCCGGATATTGTTGCTGCTGCTGTCAAACATTCAATTTCACTAAGTTTTTAACTTTGTACAATGTTAGTTGTTTCATTTGATGTTTATGTCTTCTCTTATGAAATTTTCCTGTTGATTTGTCTAAGGTGTTGCTCTTCTTCCACCGTTGATCAAGTTATGAAAGACACTGATGAAGCAAGCCATTGATTTGGTATTCTTTTTATTGCATATACTCTAAGCATTGAGTTTAAATTCTAATTTTTTGGTGCAATTGGGCCATATTGGAGGTAGCTATAGCTTGATGGATGTTAAGTTTTTCTCTCGTGACGAAAAAAAATTGGGCCCGTGGCTTGCTTCAATCCTGGATCCGCCACTGTCCAGACCAATTAGTGGGAACCTTTTTTTACATTTGCATTAGTGACACTTTAAGTTTAAGCAGTTTGCTACATTTCCTTGTTGAAATGTCACCCATCCTTCCAGATCATTACCATTGTCATACTAACCCTTCAAACTCAAATCTTTGCTAGTGTAAAACTAGAATTTCTTCTATTATAAACTGAGTGTTTGCTTGCTGTGCTGCAGAAACATATTTGCAAGGATGAGTATCTCCGACAACAATGTAGGAGATATGCCCTAGATGCAATAATAAATGCTATTACTTATCTCCATGTTCATAATTATGTTTATGTTCCATGCTATAACTCCTATGGTTCTCGAGTCTGCAATAACACGAGGCTCGGAGGAAGACTCATATGCACGTGTGGAATAATAAACGGTAAGAAATATTCCTAGTCTGGCCTCTAAGACTAGCTCAAGTGTTGCATGATGATTATGTTTTCCTGGTCATGGGCATGTCTATGCCAGCAACTTTGAGGGCACAATGTTAAGAGAACATTTGTGTTGAATCGACCCGGATTGATGTTATGCTATGAGATTCATTCGTCACAAGTTTAATGGTACATAACACAGAAATGGTTAATGTTTGCATGATCCTTAGACCGTGAGAGTATCGAGTTTCTTCATGCTTGCTTCATGAACTTTGGGGTTTGTTAAACGCCATCCGTAAATGGATGGCTATTACGGCGGCTTACGGGTTCATTAAAAAGTATGTTAAGTAACTTGATATCTCAAGATTGGGATTTGCTCCTCCGACGATGGAGAGATATTCTCGGGCCCTCTCGGTGTTACGGTATCCATAATCGTCTGGCCAGACACCTTGTGATTTGATCACTGGAATGCCGGAACACGGAAATGAGAAAAGAGAACAAAACCGGTAACGAGGTAACTTGCATTGTGGACAAATTGTCCGTCCATGGGGATGCAATAAATCTCACCTCGGGTGTTTGTGACATATCGCGAAGCAACAGGAATAGCTCACTACAACTGGAGGTTCACTCGAATGTTTATTCGTGTGGGTATAGGGGTCAATATGGGCGTCCACGACTCCGATGTTGATCATTGATCGGAAGGGGTTCCGGGTCATGTCTATACATCACCGAACCTATAGGGTCACACGCTTAAGGGTTATCTATCTGCTGAATACTAGACAGGGAGTCTGAGAGAAAATCCTCGAAAAAGTTTCGGACACCGAAAACTTTTGGACAGCGGAAAAGTTCCGCAGAGAAAGGTCACCGGATGAGTTTCGGTGAAACCGAAATAGTTGTTTCGGGGTATGCCATTAAGTCAAAATGATTTTGGCACATGCCTGATAATTCTTGGAGGGTGCCAGAATCATTTTGGAAACTTTTTGGAATTTTCAGAAATAAAAACCGGAAATGTTCCGGAGATGCAGGAACCGGTTCAGATGCTTTTCGCAGATGAAAATCACTAAACTGGAATTGTTCCAGAACGCGTTGAAAATTATTATGGTGGGTACTGGAAATGTTCTAAGCCCACAAAAATATTTTCAGTTCGAACGGACGCTGAAAAATGTCGTCGTGAATAGTGAAAGTGCTTTTTGGGATATTTTATGGAAAGCCATCTTTTGGGGCTTTGCCCAAAAGATCTAGGGATGACATGGAAGGGTGGGAACCTCCTTTTGGGGGGCCCCACAAGGGGTGGGACGTTCATGGTTGCAGCTCATCCATGGGGCCCCACTTGTCCCTTGTTTTCACTCTTTAGGTCCTTGGGAAGGACTCCATTTCATGTGGGTTTTGGGTTTTCTTGTAAAACCACCCTACCCCTTGGGATTTCCTATAAACAGAGGTGGAGGGGCAGCCCTCCACTCTCATCCCTTGCTCTCATACACATGCCATGCATTATCTGGCTTCTTCTCTCCCTCCCATGAAAAGAGTTTCGTAGAGCCGTAAGGCTGTCTGGGTTCCGGCAGGAACTAGTTCTGGACGGCGAAGCCCTGCCGGATAAATGACACCGTATGTGTGCAACTCTATAGAGAGATCGTAGTTTCGGTCTTAGTTCGTGAGTCCCTCCCGAAGGGCTGTCCGTGTGACTGTCCGAGTTTCGAAGGTCCTCCCGAAGGGCTGTCCGAGTGACCGTTCGAGTTTGGAAGGTCCTCCCGAAGGGTTGTCCGCGACACCGTCCGGGGGGCTGTTCGACCGCCTCCTGGAGGGCTGTCTGAGGAGCAGATGAGGGTATACATCCTCGCGGTTGGGAGATTGTAAATCCTAGCTGCGGGGATCTGCACCGCCGATTGTCATCGACTCTACTTCCAGCTGCGCTACGAGTCGGTAACGAAAAAGATCAAACCCTGTATGCAGTCTCCATAGTGGTCCTGGGCTGGTGCGTAGGTTGGAAATTTTTAATTTTGTGTCGCGTTCCCTTACAGTGGCATCATGAGCCGTGCTATGCGTAGATGCAGGTCGCGATCTAGAATACATAGATGAAGGAAATATGTCCTAGAGGCAATAATAAAGTTATTATTTATTTCCTTATATCATGATAAATGTTTATTATTCATGCTAGAATTGTATTAACCGGAAACATGATACATGTGTGAATACATAGACAAACAGAGTGTCACTAGTATGCCTCTACTTGACTAGCTCGTTGATCAAAGATGGTTATTTTTCCTAGCCATAGACATGAGTTGTCATTTGATTAACGGGATCACCTCATTTGGAGAATGACGTGATTGACTTGACCCATTCCGTTGGCTTAGTACTTGATCGTATAGTATTCTGCTATTGCTTTCTTCATGACTTATACATGTTCCTATGACTATGAGATTATGCAACTCCCGTTTACCTGAGGAACACTTTGTGTGCTACCAAACGTCACAACGTAAATGGGTGATTATAAAGGTGCTCTACAGGTGTCTCCAAAGGTACTTGTTGGGTTGGCGTATTTTGAGATTAGGATTTGTCACTCCGATTGTCAGAGAGGTATCTCTGGGCCCACTCGGTAATGCACATCACTATAAGCCTTGCAAGCATTGTAACTAATGAGTTAGTTACGGGATGATGTATTACGGAACGAGTAAAGAGACTTGCCGGTAACGAGATTGAACTAAGTATTGAGATACCGACGATCGAATCTCGGGCAAGTAACATACCGATGACAAAGGGAACAACGTATGTTGTTATGCGGTTTGACCGATAAAGATCTTCGTAGAATATGTGGGAGCCAATATGAGCATCCAGGTTCCGCTATTGGTTATTGACCGGAGACGTGTCTCGGTCATGTCTACATTGTTCTCGAACCCGTAGGGTCCGCACGCTTAAAGTTCGATGACGGTTATATTATGAGTTTATGTGTTTTGATGTACCGAAGGTAGTTCAGAGTCCCGGATGAGATCGGGGACATGACGAGGAGTCTCGAAATGGTCGAGACGTAAAGATCGATATATTGGACGACTATATTCGGACATCGGAAAGGTTCCGAGTGATTGGGGTATTTTTCGGAGTACCGGAGAGTTACGGGAATTTGCCGGGGAGTATATGGGCCTTATTGGGCTTTAGGGGAAAGAGAGAGGAGAGCTGCGCGTCCCCCAAGGCCTAGTCCGAATTGGACTAGGGGGAGGGGCTGCGCCCCCTCCTTCCTTCTCTTCTCTCTCCCCTTTCCTTGACTCCTACTCCTACTACTTGGAAGGGGGGAATCCTACTCCCGGTGGGAGTAGGACTCCTCCTAGGGTGCGCCATAGAGAGGGCCGGCCCTCCCCCTCCTCCACTCCTTTATATACGTGGAGGGGGGCACCCCTTGGAGACACAACAATTGATCTCTTAGCCGTGTGCGGTGCCCCCCTCCACCATAATCCACCTCGATAATATCGTAGCGGTGCTTAGGCGAAGCCCTGCGTCGGTAGAACATCATCATCGTCACCACGCCGTCGTGTTGACGGAACTCTCCCTCAAAGCTCGGCTGGATCGGAGTTCGAGGGACGTCATCGAGCTGAACGTGTGCTGAACTCGGAGGTGTCGTGCGTACGGTACTTGATCGGTCGGATCGTGAAGACGTACGACTACATCAACCGCGTTGTGCTAACGCTTCCGCTTTCGGTCTACGAGGGTACGTGGACAGCACTCTCCCCTCTTGTTGCTATGCATCACCATGATCCTGTGTGTGCGTAGATTTTTTTTTTGAAATTACTACGTTCCCCAACAGTGGCATCCGAGCCTGGTTTTATGCGTAGATGTTATATGCACGAGTAGAACACAAGTGAGTTGTGGGCGATACAAGTCATACTACTTACCAGCATGTCATACTTTGATTCGGCGGTATTGTTGGATGAAGCGGCCCGGACCGACATTACGCGTACGCTTACGCGAGACTGGTTCTACCGACGTGCTTTGCACACAGGTGCCTGGCGGGTGTCAATTTCTCCAACTTTAGTTGAACCGAGTGTGGCTACGCCCGGTCCTTAAGAAGGTTAAAACAACACTAACTTGACAAACTATCGTTGTGGTTTTGATGCGTAGGTAAGAACGGTTCTTGCTCAGCCCGTAGCAGGCACGTAAAACTTGCAACAACAAAGTAGAGGACGTCTAACTTGTTTTTGCAAGGCATGTTGTGATGTGATATGGTCAAGATGTGATGAGATATAAGTTCTTTTATAAGATGATCATGTTTTGTTGAAGTTATCGGCAACTGGCAGAAGCCTTATGGTTGTCTCTTTATTGCATAAGATGCAAGCGCTAAATAATTGCTTTACTTTATCGCTATGCGATAGCAATAGTTGCAAGAGCAACAGTTGGCGAGATGACCATGTGACGACACATTGATATAGATCAATATGATGGAGATCATGGTGTCATGCCGATGATGATGGAAATCATGACGATGCTTTGGAGATGGAGATCAAAGGCACAAGATGATGATGGCCATATCATGTCACATATTTTGATTGCACGTGATGTTTATCTTTTATACATCTTATTTTGCTTAGTTTGACGGTAGCATTATAAGATGATCTCTCACTAAATTATCAAGGTACAAGTGTTCTCCCTGAGTATGCACCGTTGCGAAAGTTCTTCGTGCTGAGACACCACGTGATGATCGGGTGTGATAGGCTCTACGTTCAAATACAACGGGTGCAAAACAGTTGCACATGCGGAATACTCAGGTTAAACTTGACGAGCCTGGCATATAACAGATATGGCCTCGGAACACTGAGATCGAAAGGTCGAGCGTGAATCATATAGTAGATATGATCAACATAGTGATGTTCACCATTGAAAACTACTCCATGTCACGTGATGATCGGACATGGTTTAGTTGATATGGATCACGTGATCACTTAGAGGATTAGAGGGATGTCTATCTAAGTGGGAGTTCTTAAGTAATATGATTAATTGAACTTTAATTTATCATGAACTTAGTCCTGGTAGTATTAGCAAATCTATGTAGATCAATAGCTCGCATTTAGCTCCACTGTTTTATTTTGATATGTTCCTAGAAAACTGAGTTGAAAGATGTTAGTAGCAATGATGCGGATTGGATCCGTGATCTGAGGATTATCCTCATTGCTGCACAAAAGTATTATGTCCTTGATGCACCGCTAGGTGACAGACCTATTGCAGGAGCAGATGCAGACGTTATGAACGTTTGGCTAGCTCAATATGATGACTACTTGATAGTTTAGTGCACCATGCTTAACGGCTTAGAATCGGGACTTCAAAGACGTTTTGAACGTCATGGACCATATGAGATGTTTCAGGAGTTGAAGTTAATATTTCAAGCAAGTACCCGAGTTGAGAGATATGAAGTCTCCAACCACTTCTATAGCCAAAAGATGAAGGAGAATAGCTCAAGCAGTGAGGATGTGCTCAGATTGTCTGGGTACTACAATCGCTTGAATCAAGTGGGACTTAATCTTCCAGATAAAATAGTGATTGACAGAATTCTCTAGTCACCATCACCAAGTTAGTAGAACTTCGTGATAAACTATAATGTGCAAGGGATGACGAAAACAATTCCCAAGCTCTTCGCGATGCTAAAATCGGCGAAGGTAGAAATCAAGAAAAACATCAAGTGTTGATGGTTGACAAGACCACTAGTTTCAAGAGAAAGGGCAAAGGGAAGAAGGGGAACTTCAAGAAGAACGGCAAGCAAGTTGCTACTCAAGTGAAGAAGCCCAAGTCTGTACCTAAGCCTGAGACTAAGTGCTTCTACTGCAAAGGGACTGGTCACTGGAAGCGGAACTGCCCCAAGTATTTGGCGGATAAGAAGGATGGCAAAGTGAACAAAGGTATATTTGATATACAGATTATTGATGTGTATTTTACTAGTGTTCGTAGCAACCCCTCGGTATTTGATACTGGTTCAGTTGCTAAGAGTAGTAACTCGAAACGGGAGTTGCAGAATGAACAGAGACTAGTTAAGGGTGAAGTGACGATGTGTGTTGGAAGTGGTTCCAAGATTGATATGATCATCATCGCACGCTCCCTACACTTTCGAGATTAGTGTTGAACCTAAATAAGTGTTATTTGGTGTTTGCGTTGAGCATGAATATGATTTGATCATGTTTATTGCAATACGGTTATTCATTTAAGTTAGAGAATAATTGTTGTTCTATTTACATGAATAAAACCTTCTATGGTCATACACCCAATGAAAATGGTTTGTTGGATCTCGATCGTAGTGATACACATATTCATAATATTGAAGCCAAAAGATGCAAAGTTAATAATTATAGTGCAACTCATTTGTGGCACTGCCGTTTAGGTCATATTGGTGTAAAGCGCATGAAGAAACTCCATGCTGATGGGATTTTGGAATCACTTGATTATGAATCACTTGATGCTTGCGAACCATGCCTTATGGGCAAGATGACTAAAGACTCCGTTCTCCGGAACAATGGAGCGAGCAACTGACTTATTGGAAATAATACATACTGATGTATGCGGTCCGATGAGTGTTAAGGCTCGCGGCAAGTATCGTTATTTTCTGACCTTCACAGATGATTTGAGCAGATATGGGTATGTCTACTTGATGAAACACAAGTCTGAAACATTTGAAAAGTTCAAACAATTTCAGAGTGAAGTGGAGAATCATCGGTACAAGAAAATAAAAGTTTCTACGATATGATCGCAGAGGTAAAATATTTGAGTTACGAGTTTGGCCTTCAGTTAAAACAATGTGAAGTAGTTTCACTACTCACGCCACCTGGAACACCACATTGTAATGGTGTGTCTGAACGTCGTAACCATACTTTATTAGATATTGTGCGATCTATGATGTCTCTTATCGATCTACCACTATCGTTTTGGGGTTATGCATTACAGACAGCTATGTTCACGTTAAATAGGGCACCATCTAAATCCGTTGAGACGACACCGTATGAACTATGGTTTGGCAAGAAACCAAAGTTGACGTTTCTTAAAGTTTCGGGTTGCGATGCTTATGTGAAAAAGTTTCAACATGATAAGCTTGAACCCAAATCGGAGAAGTGCGTCTTCATAGGATACCCAAAATGTTGGGTACACCTTCTATCACAGATCCGAAGGCAAGATCTTTGTTGCTAAGAATGGATCCTTTCTAGAGAAGGAGTTTCTCGCGAAAGAAGTGAGTGGGAGGAAAGTAGAACTTGGTGAGGTATTTGTACCTGCTCCCTTATTGGAAAGTAGTTCATCATAGAAATTTGTTCCTGTGACTCCTACACCAATTAGTGAGGAAGCTAATGATGATGATCATGTAACTTCAGATCAAGTTACTACCGAACCTCGTAGGTCAACCAGAGTGAGATCCGCACCAGAGTGGTACGGTAATCCTATTCTGGAGGTCATGTTACTTGACCATGACGAACCTACGAACTATGAGGAAGCGATGATGAGCCCAGATTCTGCGAAATGGCTTGAGGCCATGAAATCTGAGATGGGATCCATGTATGAGAACAAAGTGTGGACTTTGGTTGACTTGCCCGATGATCGGCAAGCCATAGAAAATAAATGGATCTTCAAGAGGAAGACGGACGCTGATAGTAGAGTTACTATCTACAAAGCTAGAATTGTCGCAAAAGGTTTTCGATAAGTTCAAGGTGTTGACTACGATGAGAGTTTCTCACTCGTATCTGTGCTTAAGTCTGTCCGAATCATGTTAGCAATTGCCGCATTTTATGAAATCTGGCAAATGGATAAACAAAACTGCATTCCTTAATGGATTTGTTAAAGAAAGAGTTGTATATGATGCAACCAGAAGGTTTTGTCAATCCTAAAGGTGCTAACAGAATATGCAAGCTCCAGCGATCCATCTATGTACTGGTGCAAGCATCTCGGAGTTGGAATATACGCTTTGATAAGTTGGTCAAAGCATATAGTTTTATACAGACTTGCGGTGAAGCCTGTATTTACAAGAAAGTGAGTGGGAGCACTATAGCATTTCTGATAAGTATATGTGAATGCCATAATGTTGATCGGAAATAATGTAGAATTATTCTGCAAAGCATAAAGGAGTGTTTGAAAGGAGTTTTTCAAAGAAAGACCTCGGTGACGCTGCTTACATATTGAGCATCAAGATCTATAGAGATAGATCAAGACGCTTGATAAGTTTTTTCAATGAGTACATACCTTGACAAGATTTTGAAGTAGTTCAAAATGGAACAGTCAAAGAAAGAGTTCTTGCCTGTGTTACAAGGTGTGAAATTGAGTAAGACTCAAAGCCCGACCACGCCAGGAGATAGAAAGAGAATGAAAGTCATTCCCTATGCCTCAGCCATAGGTTCTATAAAGTATGCCATGCTGTGTACCAGATCTATTGTATACCCTACACTGATTTTGGCAAGGGAGTACAATAGTGATCTAGGAGTAGATCACTGGACAGCGGTCAAAATTATCCTTAGTGGAATAAGGATATGTTTCTCGATTATGGAGGTGACAAAAAGGTTCGTCGTAAAGGGTTACGTCGATGCAAGTTTTGACACTGATCCAGATGACTATAAGTCTCAATCTGGATACATATTGAAAGTGAGAGCAATTAGCTAGAGTAGCTCCGTACAGAGCATTGTTGACATAGAAATTTGCAAAATACATACGGATCTGAATGTGACAGAACCGTTGACTAAAATTATCTCACAAGCAAAATATGATCACACCGTAGTACTCTTTGGGTGTTAATCACATAGCAATGTGAACTAGATTACTGACTCTAGTAAACCCTTTGGGTGTTGGTCACATGTCGATGTGAACTATGGGTGTTAAACACATAAAGATGTGAACCATTGATGTTAAATCACATGGCGATGTGAACTAGATTATTGACTCTAGTGCAAGTGGGAGACTGAAGGAAATATGCCCTAGAGGCAATAAAAAGTTATTATTTATATCCTTATATCATGATAAATGTTTATTATTCATGCTAGAATTGTATTAACCGGAAACATGATACATGTGTGAATACATAGACAAACAGAGTGTCACTAGTATGCCTCTACTTGACTAGCTCGTTGATCAAAGATGGTTATTTTTCCTAGCCATAGACATGAGTTGTCATTTGATTAACGGGATCACATCATTAGGAGAATGATGTGATTGACTTGACCCATTCCGTTGGCTTAGCACTTGATCGTATAGTATTCTGATATTGCTTTCTTCATGACTTATACATGTTCCTATGACTATGAGATTATGCAACTCCCGTTTACCGGAGGAACACTTTGTGTGCTACCAAACGTCACAACGTAAATGGGTGATTATAAAGGTGCTCTACAGGTGTCTCCAAAGGTACTTGTTGGGTTGGCGTATTTTGAGATTAGGATTTGTCACTCCGATTGTCAGAGAGGTATCTCTGGGCCCACTCGGTAATGCACATCACTATAAGCCTTGCAAGCATTGTAACTAATGAGTTAGTTACGGGATGATGTATTACGGAACGAGTAAAGAGACTTGCCAGTAACGAGATTGAACTAGGTATTGAGATACAGATGATCGAATCTCGGGCAAGTAACATACCGATGACAAAGGGAACAACGTATGTTGTTATGCGGTTTGACCGATAAAGATCTTCGTAGAATATGTGGGAGCCAATATGAGCATCCAGGTTCCGCTATTGGTTATTGACCGGAGACGTGTCTCGGTCATGTCTACATTGTTCTCGAACCCGTAGGGTCCGCACGCTTAAAGTTCGATGACGGTTATATTATGAGTTTATGTGTTTTGATGTACCGAAGGTAGTTCAGAGTCCCGGATGAGATCGGGGACATGACGAGGAGTCTCGAAATGGTCGAGACGTAAAGATCGATACATTGGACGACTATATTCGGACATCGGAAAGGTTCCGAGTGATTGGGGTATTTTTCGGAGTACCGGAGAGTTACGGGAATTTGCCGGGGAGTATATGGGCCTTATTGGGCTTTAGGGCTTTAGGGGAATTCGCCGGGGAGTATATGGGCCTTATTGGGCCGGCCCTCCCCCTCCTCCACTCCTTTATATACGGGGAGGGGGCACCCCTTGGAGACACAACAATTGATCTCTTGATCTCTTAGCCGTGTGCGGTGCCCCCCTCCACCATAATCCACCTCGATAATATCGTAGCGGTGCTTAGGCGAAGCCCTGCGTTGGTAGAACATCATCATCGTCACCACGCCGTCGTGCTGACGGAACTCTCCCTCAAAGCTCGGCTGGATTGGAGTTTGAGGGACGTCATCGAGCTGAACGTGTGCTGAACTCGGAGGTGCCGTGCGTTCGGTACTTGATCGGTCGGATCATGAAGACGTACGACTACATCAACCGCGTTGTGCTAATGCTTCCGCTTTCGGTCTACGAGGGTACATGGACAACACTCTCCCCTCTTGTTGCTATGCATCACCATGATCATGTGTGTGCGTAGGAATTTTTTTGAAATTACTACGTTCCCCAACAATAGAGATGTATGGGTATTGCATAATATAATTAGGTAGTAGATGAGATCTATTGCTGAAAATTTATGCGGGTGACAGATGAAATCTGTTACCCGATGTTCTTGTTACTTCCCTGGAATTTGCATATTTCCGATCTTGCTAACAGTATGGTGGAGTTTCAATGTTCTGGCAATCCGCGATCCTGATTGATCAACGAAGTGCTAACAGTTCATTGAATTCCACCGTAGTTAAAAAGAAAGATGAAATTTAGCAGACGAAAGGGCAATGCAGATATGATCTGCACGGGGGTCATGCATATGACGAAGTTCAGTATGGGGCTCGAGATTTTATTATCTCGTGTTTCATACACCCCGGAAAGTTAATCTAGCGACTTGAATTATCATACTTAATGATGGACGTTGGTAGCTTCAGTTTGTTTCGAAACCTTAGAAGCCATGAAAAACAAGTCTTTGCATGAACCGATTAGAGGCGTCTAACTTGGTTTTGCAGGAGGGTTTTGCATGTGCATGTGATGTGGTATAGCAGTGCTCATAATAATTTGATTATGTATGAGATGACTATATGATGTAAATTGATTAACATGACCTGCGTGTCATGATTCGGCCTGATGGCTGGAGCCATATGATTGTCACTTTAGTGACCTGCGTGTCAACCTTAAGTAATGCACTTATTTTATTAGCTATAGAGATAGCAATATTATCTGGTGCATCGACAAGGTGGTGGCAATCTTCGTGAAGGTGAACACCGACGCGAATGCTGAAGACGAAGGAATGAAAGACTTCTCCGTCATAAAGGGTTATACCATATCATGCTATTATGAATTGCCTGAGATGTTTATCCCTTTGATGCACCCTTTTTGATTGCGTGGTAGTCGCTTTTTATTAGGGTGATCTCTCACTAAAATATCAAGTAGTTAGCGTTCTCCCAAGTGTAGCACCGTCACGGCACCTATCTTTTCGGGGTGCACCATGGATGCATGGGTAAGAACGATTAGAGAAGTGTGAGGCGGGTGAGGTCAGACCTCGCAGCAAGATCACTTGGTTGTCTTGACGTTCATGGCAGGATCGTCCTGAGCTCGGAACACACGCATCGAAAGATGAGCAAGAGTCGCATAGAGATGTGATCGGCAAGTTGGCCTACCGATTAAAATTCCCGTTATGAGATGATGATTCTATGGCGGTGAATTGAAGTCTGGATCTTGTATCACTCAAAATTAATTATGAGAGATATTGATTTGAGTGGGAGCGCACTGTTGAATTAACATGTTTAATTCTCGGTGCAATTAATTATGAACACTGTCTAAGTGTTTCTTGCAAAATAGTTGTAGAATAATGGCTCGCGATTCCACTTTCCCTGTTAAAATTGAATAGCTGTTAAATATCTGGTTAAAACTTTACGATTGGTAACGTAATATGAGGATTGTCCTCAAAAGTGCCGAGAAGGACTTTGTCCTATCGCATGCTTTCCGTATCCTCCCGCTAATGCTATGGATCATGTGACTCTCGTCCTTCGATCCAAAAGCTAGAATTCTGTTATGGTCAAGTCGAATATGTTTGCTTCCATGAAACCCAAACTTCGAAAGTTGGGATTGTTATATGATATTCATGGAACTGAAAATTATTTTCAGATACAAACAAAGCAATGTTTGTTTGCAAGTATTAGTAAAAGTGTTTACTATGCATTTGACTGTTGGGAAAGGGATCCAAAAGAACGCCAGTCATATAATGAAAGGTGAATAAAACAACTTAAAGAGAAAGGAAGTGTCCAAAGGGTGTTAGTATGACTTACACGCCTAGGAAGTCTGGGGCTAACGCCACTCTTAAGTTGGGTGCTTCTTTTGCGAGTAGGAGAAATACTAAAAGTTAAACTGTTAGAAGTATAAAGGCAGAAAGAAAGATGACTGGAATATCCAGCTCATGTATGAATGTCATACAAGTTTTTGATGTATAGTAGGCTGGTCAAAGATATAGTTCTTGGGAATTATGGTTAAACATGTTAATCACTAATTCTTGGGTATTGTGAGTTAATCACAAAGATACCCGCTCGATTGCATTCTGTTACGAATCAATGTAAGAGCTACTATGGCCTAAAAAGACTAGCCAGAAATGAGGTTAAGGTATACACAGGGAACATAGTAAATGTTACTATACCTTCCATCGGTGTATTGCCGTCTGTATTTATTTTCATAATTCATTTAGAGTTTTACAAACTCTAGCCCATTGCATAAGGTATCTTGCAAGAAGGTTGTTCATAAGAGAACTTTTTATGTTCGATGTTATGAATAACACAAGGGCCATACTTTCATTATGAATGAGATGTATGTTATGAATATTGATAATAATACAATACCTCTGGGTTTACTTTCATAATTCATTTTAGAGTTTCATACACTCTAGCCCATTGCACAATGTTTGTTGCAAAAGAGTTGTTCATAAAAACAACAATTGTTGTTAAGTATTATGAATAACATGAAGGGCCATGCTTCCATCCAAGATGGGATGTATGTTATGAATATTGATGGTAATATGATACATCCATAACACTGACGCTAAATGTCGCAAGACTAAAAGAATACCACACAAGTGTGGCACTACATTTGGTCACATTGGAGAAACCCGCATGGAAAATTCCATTATGATGGATTTTGAAGTTTTTTGATTTTGAATCATCTGACACTTGCAACTTTCCTCCGAAAAGTGAAGTGACTAAAATACCGTTCACAGGCCATAAGGAACGAACAACAAATTTATTAGTGATCATACATTTGATGTGTGTAGTCCGATAAGTGTTGTTAGTGGTGGATTTATTTATCTTCAGAAATGACTCAAGTAGATATATGGATATTTACTTGATGAGACGTAAGTCTGGATCTTTTGAAATCATTCGAAAAGTTTTCAAAAATGAAGTAGAAGTTATTGTAACAAGAAAATTATGTTTCTGCAATTTGATTGCACAAAGGAATATTTGAGTTACATTTTTAGCGAATGTCTGATGAGTTGTGAAAGGGTTTTCATAACTTGCACCTCCCGGAACACCACTGCAAGTGAAAAGTCCGTGGAGATGTAATCTAACCATTTATGACATGGTAAGGTCAAAGAAGACATAAATAAATTTGCCATTATCCCTTTTAAAGTGATGCTTTAGAGACTGCGGCTTTTACACTGAAAAGAGCTAGATCGGGTCTGTTGAATGAAGCCATGGTATGGTACGCCCAACCATGTTATATCTTTTCTTAACATTTGGATTATGGGGCTTGTGTAAAAGGTTACAAACCTATTCTAAATCAGACAAGTGTTACTTTGTAGGTTATACCAAAATGTTGGGTATTCTTCCCTCACTATACCGAGGCAAATAGTTTTGCCGCGAAACGGTGTGCTTTTAAAGAGAATGGTTCTTTTTAAAAAGGTGAGTGGGAGAATAGTGCAACTCGACGAGATAAACAGTATCTTCGTCATCAGATCAAAGGAAAGAGACCTTGAAAGTAATTCCAGAGTTTCCTACTGCGACTGATACGGAAGTCTCTACAATAAGATGTATGAACTTCGGTCGAACTTGCAGCTCACGTAGGCAAGGCTCGTGCAAACTTCTCAGGTGCGCAAACGAGATATTGTTGTTAGACAACATTATACCTACGATACACAAGGAAGCGTTGATGGGCCCTGACTCCGGAATTGGCTAAATGCCAATACAACCCGAGTTAGCTTCCATATAAGTGATTCAAGATTAAAACCTTGATACACCTTTCGGAAGACTTAGAGTCTAACGAATATTTATGGAACTTAAAACTGATACGGATAAAAATGTTTTATCCATAAAGCTCGACTTGTTGAAATAACAAGTTCAAGAGTTGACTACGATGAGGTTGTTTTCATCGTAGCGATGCTTAAAGTCGATTCGGGTTGAACTAGCAATTAATACATATTTCAATCATGAGATATGAAACATGGATAACAATAGGATTTCCATCTGATGGAAATGAAACCAAGGACTTGCATGTGTTACAGTCCAAGGCGTTTTGTCTATCCAGAGGATGCTAGTAAGGGTGCAAACTTCAGAGTTCCAGCGATGGACAGAAGAGAGCAAAATGGAGTTGGAATCTTCGTGCTTTGATGAAATGGTCAAAGGGGTTTGACTTCATCAATGGGTAACGAAGATGCTTGTAATTCAAGAAAGTAAGTGGGAGCGTAATAATATTTCTAAAAACCTTGTGTGCTTGACACATTGTTAATTGAAAATAAATTTCTTGACACGAATTAGGACTTCATTTGAAAATAGTTTTTTGATGAAGTGCTTAGGCTAAATAGCCTCAATATTAGGCATAATGATCTATGGCGATAGATTTACCTAATAGGGCTAAGCAATGAATACATATTGACAAGGTGCTAAAACCTTTTAGCATTTAAAACCGCCAAGGAGTGATTCTTGCCGGAGTCACATGGAAGAGTTTTTTGCAAGACTCGGTGTCCCAAAACACTAATGAGCAAAATACATGATGCAGATTCCACACGCTTTTGTGTTTGGATTAATCATGTATTTCATGGTATGTAAAACAACCAGATATGTCCGATACTCCCAAGGTGTTGCGAGTATGGATACTAAAGTGATCAAAGTACTGATCGTGGGACAACAGTGAAAGATGTCATTGAGTACTAGAGTAAGTACTGATGATATGTTTTCTCGCAAGCGAAGATCATGAAGGGTTCATTGTAAAATGTTACATCGATACAGTCTTCATCTTTTCTCCATGCGCTTTTCGATTTAAGTTAAGGGTTTTGTGTAATACACAATATGGTGGCACGGTAGTTGGAAATTGTTCCCAACAGGATACTGTGGCGAATTCTATAACAAATGACTAAGTATGTTGACGCTTTAGAAGCGGCAAACAAGATGTTGAATCATATAGTTCATTCATGAACTTAGTATGGTTCCAAGATAGCTTTTGTCAATGGGACACTACTACAGGTAGTTTCTCCATAACTCAGTCTGAGGAATCCAGGTTCGACCTGTGATTCACATACATAAAAGCCAAGTCCGCACAAAATATGAATTTTGTGAAAGCGTGAAAACACGAGGATATGCAGAGATAGACACGGAACTGAAGTTGTCAGATCCGATGGAAATCAGGCTATACCACATGCGAAGCATTTTTTACACCAGTATGCCATAGGTGTAAAGTGCATTAGCATTAACTAGATTATTGACTCTAGTGCAAGTGGGAGTCTGTAGGAGATATGCCCTAGAGGCAATAATAAATGCTATTACTTATCTCCATGTTCATAATTATGTTTATGTTCCATGCTATAACTCCTATGGTTCTCGAGTCTGCAATAACACGAGGCTCGGAGGAAGACTCATATGCACGTGTGGAATAATAAACGGTAAGAAGTATTCCTAGTCTGGCCTCTAAGACTAGCTCAAGTTTTGCATGATGATTCTGTTTTCCTGGTCATGGGCATGTCTATGCCAGCAACTTTGAGGGCACAATGTTAAGAGAACATTTGTGTTGAATCGATCCGGATTGATGTTATGCTATGAGATTCATTCGTCACAAGTTTAATGGAACATAACACAGAAATGGTTAATGTTTGCATGATTCCTTAGACCGTGAGAGTATCGAGTTTCTTCATGCTTGCTTCATGAACTTTGGGGTTTGTTAAACGCCATCCGTAAATGGATGGCTATTACGGCGGCTTACGGGTTCATGAAAAAGTATGTCAAGTAACTTGATATCTCAATCCGATGATGGAGAGATATTCTCGGGCCCTCTCAGTGTTACGGTATCCATAATCGTCTGGCCAGAAACCTTGTGATTTGATCACTGGGATGCCGAAACACGGAAACGAGAAAAGAGAACAAAACCGGTAACGAGGTAACTTGCATGGTGGACAAATTGTCCGTCCATGGGGATGCAATAAATCTCACCTCGGGTGTTTGTGACATATCGCGAAGCAACAGGAATAGCTCACTGCAACTGGAGGTTCACTCGAATGTTTATTCGTGTGGGTATAGGGGTCAATATGGGCGTCCACGGCTCCGATGTTGATCATTGATCGGAAGGGGTTCCGGGTCATGTCTATACATCACCGAACCTATAGGGTCACACGCTTAAGGGTCATCTATCTGCTGAATACTAGACAGGGAGTCTGAGAGAAAATCATCGAAAAAGTTTCGGACAGCGGAAAAGTTCCGCAGAGAGAGGTCACCGGATGAGTTTCGGTGAAACCGAAATAGTTGTTTCGGGGTATGCCATTAAGTCAAAATGGTTTCGGCACATGCCTGATAATTCTTGGAGGGTGCCAGAATCATTCTGGAAACTTTTTGGAATTTTCATAAATCAGGAACCGGTTCAGATGCTTTTCGCAGATGAAAATCACTAAACTAGAATTGTTCCAGAACGCGTTGAAAATTATTATGGTGGGTACTGGAAGTGTTCTAAGCCCACATAAATATTTTCAGTTCGAACGGACGCTGAAAAATGTCGTCGTGAATAGTAAAAGTGCTTTTTGGGATATTTTATGGAAAGCCACCTTTTGGGCTTTGCCCAAAAGATCTAGGGATGACATGGAAGGGTGGGAACCTCCTTTTGGGGGGCCCCACAAGGGGTGGGACATTCATGGGTGCAGCTCATCCATGGGGCCCCACTTGTCCCTTGTTTTCACTCTTTAGGTCCTTGGGAAGGACTCCATTTCATGTGGGTTTTGGGTTTTTGTTGTAAAACCACCCTACCCCTTGGGATTTCCTATAAATAGAGGTGGAGGGGCAGCCCTCCACTCTCATCCCTTGCTCTCATACACATGCCATGCCTTATCTGACTTCTTCTCTCCCTCCCACGAAAAGAGTTTTGTAGAGCCGTAAGGCTGTCTGGGTTCCGACAGGAACTAGTTCTGGACGGCAAAGCCCTGCCGGATAGATGACACCGTATGTGTGCAACTCTGTAGAGAGGTCGTAGTTTCGGTCTTAGTTCGTGAGTGCCTCCCGAAGGGCTGTCCGTGTGACCGTCCAAGTTTCGATGGTCCTCCCTAAGGGCTGTCCGAGTGACCGTTCGAGTTTGGAAGGTCCTCCCGAAGGGTTGTCCGCGACACCGTCCGAGGGGCTGTTTGACCGCCTCCCAGAGGGCTGTCTGAGGAGCAGATGAGGGTATACATCCTCGCGGTTGGGAGGTTATAAATCCTAGTTGCGGGGATCTGCAGCACCGATTGTCATCAACTCTACTTCCCGCTGCGCTACGAGTCGGTAACGAAAAAGATCAAACCATGTATGCAGTCTCCATAATGGTCCTGGGCTGATGCGTAGGTCGGAAATTTTTTGTTTTCTGTCGCGTTCCCCTACAAACAAGCCTTCTGAATAGTGGTGGTCTCGACAGCACATTCAGATTGATATGAGAGTCATGCAATCCATAGTATGAACGCCAAATCTATAGATCCTCCCATGCAACTCCCTCCAGAACGGTTGTTGCATCTTTGGAGAGCCCTTTGTAGTGATTTTTCCATCCCGCGGGATAATCATTCCATGTTCGATGCATCCAATCAATTGATCCAAGCATACCGGGTCATCCTCGTTTTTCACTCAAACCCAGAAGCCTCTCGATGTGTGTATCTGCGCCCCATAGATTGCAACCACAATTTGTATGTATCTTCGAACGGCCTTCAGGATTGAATCTCCCCCGGTGCGGACATAGTCATCAGTGGCGTCGTCCAGACACTCATAGGCAAGCACTCGAACAACCAGGACACACTTCATCACAATATGCAATATTATAGGCTGAATTTGACTGCAAAAACAACAAATGTAATCAAATTAGCTAAAAACACCTAAGCAATTCGTCGAACACTTTGCGGGCAGAGGAACTAAGAGCCCTGACTGGTGGCGTTGAGCCGAAGCCAAAGCTAGGGGTGGACGGCGGCCAGGGCGGTAGACGACCGATAGCAGACGGCGGGCCTCAAACCAAACTCCCCAATTGACGACAAAGCTTGCTAGTCACCAAAAAAGATCACCGGTCTTGCTGCGATAACGACGCCACTCAAACAACAAAGCTCCTCAGTGAGTGCTCTACGTCATCTCAGTCGTCCGCTAGCTTCTTTTTTAACAAACGAAGCTCCTCTAGTGGTTTTTTCAGCCACGGGATCGAGGCGGTGACGGGCCGAGATATGGGACGATTCTGGCGACGGGATCGAAGTGGGGCAGGAGAGCAGCAGAGGCTGCGGTGGACGCCGGAGGCAACACCAGCGTCGATGCGGTGCGAGCAGGGAGAGGGACGTCGCTGGGGAGCAAAAATTATGATGAGAAGTGGCGCCGGCTGAGCCGACCCTTATAGTTTTGAAGCGTTAAGCTGAATAAGGGTTCAACTAGGTTCGCTTTTACTCCTCAAAATAAAAAAAATAAAGAGTTAAAGTTAAACTTTTAACGGATCGGCTCAAGATGCTAGATGCCCTAAGAGAACTGGGATCAGAACGAAATGTTATTTACCCGCTGAAGGCACAAATCGGGCGCGGGCGGGGAGGAGATTTTTATTATTCCTGTCGGTTTGTATAAACCTGGGATCAATTCCAACAGTGTTTATTGTAAAATTCGAGTTTAAAAATATTTGGCTCCATTCGTTTGAATCAGACGGATGAAGAATGTGACTAAACGAGGATCATCTATTCCTGCAACTTTGAAGCAGATGGATTAACAGTGCCACCGGCCGCTTCGTGGGGTGCTCCAGCGCGGTCCAAGCCACGGTGCGTACGGTACAAGCCGACGGGAAACACACGCAAGCGAGCGCATCAATTTCTCTCGTCGGTGGCGAAGGCAACCGGAGCTCCCGACGCCGGGGAGGGAGAGAGACAAGCGTTTTCTTCTTTGAGCTCGTGGCCCGGAAGCGGCAGCACAGACCCCAGACGAGACGCGCCCTTTGCACGCTCCCCTGAGCTGAGCTGAGCCGACACGACCGGTGTCCACTCGCAGAGCAACGCTAGCACCTCAAGCAAGCAAGCGAACCGTGTCACTCTGACGGCGAGCGGGCATGCACGGGTCCGTCCGTCGACCGTGCCGTGCACCGCCGCTGACCCGCTGTCAACAAGTTTTCGCTGACTTGTGCTGATGATCCTGGCCAGGATTCGGCCGGGCTCGACGTGTTTTAGGCCAACTCCAGCGCGCGACCCCATCCTGTCCGGGTGCGTTCGTTTGGGGCAAAACAGACAAACCAGACAGCCCAGCGTGCGGGCGCAAACGGATTTTTGTCCGTTTTCTGTCCGCTTTTGACCCATCCCCGGTCCAAGTTTGGGCCGCTTTTGGGGTGACAGCGCGCGGACTGGCGGGACACGCGCGCTTGTCCTCCCCTGTCCCGCCCGTCGGTGGCTCAAAACAAAACCCCCGCACCCCATTTCATGCCATTTTCCTCTAAACCCTCCCACGTCCCGCCCACCACCCTCCTCCGTCCATAGCCGATGCCTCGCCGAATTCCGGCGGCCTGGCCGTCGACCCGCCCGGAAAGGTGAAGAAAAAGAAGGCGGCCAAGGGTCCAAGGAAGCCGTGGTCGGAATGCACGCCGGAGGAGCTCGCAAAGCTGGCCACGGAATCGATGAAGAGGAGGAACCAGAGGGCGGTCGTCAAGGGTAAGAACGTCGCGGCCAAGTTCGCCGCCGAGCGTGGTGCGGTGGAGGCCGCGCGGCGCAAGGCCGAGGTCGACGAGAAGGAGGACATCGTCAACAAAGCGCACGCCCTCCTCATGCTTGGGCTTTGCCGTCCGGCGGGTTTCTCTGGTTCGGCCGTCAGCCCGGCGAGCACAGGCTCGTCAGTCGCCAGGCCTCACCACTGCCCCTCGCCGACGTCGCGGACGATGCCTTTGTCGCCTGGCTTTCCCTCGCCATGGCACGATGGCGAGGCCCGTTTTTCGGGGTCACACGTTGGCGTGATCGCGTCGTCCACCCCGCGCCCCTCGGCCGTCATCGACCTCAACGTCACGCCGGGGTCCAGCAGCGGCGGCCGGCCGTCCGTCGAGATGCAAAGAAAGCAAGCAGGGCCACCATTTACGGGCACCATGCTGTCGCCCAGCGTCCTGTTCGACGAAATGGCAACACAACGCCAACGATCAACGACCCCTTCTACAACTAGTTCATGGAGAATGTGATCTACGAGGGTGGCCATGGCGGTGCCTACGATCCCGAGGAGACCCAAAGTCAGGATGGCCGCACCCAGTACGTTGCCGATGAAGACAATGAGGCCCACGACCATGCTGACTACGACCATGGTGACTCGTGGCATGAAGAGGCATCTATTGTGAAGGTGATGGTGACGAAGAAGAGGGCGTTGATATTAGGGGCGAGCCATTGTTCATCGACGAGCTCACTCAAAGAGCGGAAGCCCAAAAGAGGAAGAAGAGCATTCGTACGGGTTCATACACACAAGATGAGGACAAGTTGATTTGCCAATGTTGGATGGAGATTAGTCAAGATCCGAGGACCGGTGCACAACAAAAAGGACTTGTTTTTTGGACAAGAGTTCACAAAACATTCCATGAAAGAAAGTTGTTTGAGCCCTACCAATTTACGAGCGACCGTGGCATCACCTCGATTCAAAAAAGGTGGTTGTTCATCCAACAAGAATGCAACAAGTATTGTGCCGCACTTGAGAGTGTTGAAGCACAACCCGTGCGTGGTCTCGGCATTGGGGACATGGTATGCTCTCCTCATCCTAGTTCTTTCATTGCTACGGCCTTGAGACTTCGGCCTTCTATATGTTTGCATGTTCAATTGTTGTTGATCGGGTGGTGTAGGCATTTCAATCTTTGGAAGCATTCAAGGCCCGGCACAATGACAAGCCATTCACTCTTACGCATTGTTGGACGATTATCAACAATTACCCTAAGTTTAAGGATCAATACCGTGAACTTCAAAGGAAGAGAGGCAAAAAGACGGCCGCGTTGACCGGAGGTGGAGATGGTGAGGCGTTGAAGAGGCCGAGGGACAAGACCAACTCCAAGGTGGACGACATACGTGTGCGTCATCCATGGCCTTGCATGAGACTTTGCACGGCATGATGTCTCAAAAGGACGTGAGGGACGAGAAAAAGCGACAAAGCAAGGACAAGCAAATGAAGCAATACCTAGAGCTTCAAAGGAAGAAGCTTGAGATGGAGTAGACGGCCAAGAAGAGGAAGATCGACATGGAGGAGGCGTCCCTGGCAAATGCAGCTCGACATCGAGGCCGCCAATGTCACGGCCTGGCAGAGGCAGCTCGACATCGAGACCACCAATGCCGCAACCAAAGCAAATGAGGTGGCCCTTGCGATCATGAGCGTGGACTTGACAAGGATAAGCGAGAAGACGAGGAGCTGGTTCGAGGCCAGGCAGAAGGAGATGTTCGACGCCGATGGCCTGAACTAGGTCGTCTGATCGGCCGTGGCCGTTCTTTTTGGAGGCCTGCCGGCCACTGGCTGTGTGCCGGTGAGAAACCTATTCATTTTGGGGGCTGGCTGTGTTGCCGGCGACAAAACTATTCATTTTGTAGGCTGGCTCTGTTGATGGCCGCTGGCTGTGTTGCCGGCGAGGACGTGTGGGCCGCTGGCTGTGTTGCCGGCGAGGACGTGTAGGCGCTGGCTCTGTTGCCGGCGTGAACTAGGGACATCGGCCTGAACTAGGGCGTGGTTTCAAAAGTTGGCTTTTGAAAAAGGAGGCTGACGGGATGTCGCTAAAGGATGCGTCCGCGCGCTGGGCGCACGACCACCACATCCCAGGACAGGCCCCCGGACATGACCCATTGCCCTATCCAAATGGACAGAATCCGGGTAAAACGGACATCCCTTTGGGATCGTGCGCTGGAGTTGGCCTTATCTCCCAAAATCAACCTCGGGTAGGATAGGCTGTAGTATGTATGTAGCCTGGCTTCGTAGAGTGGAGGCCGACGAGCCGGGGACCGGGGTACGTACTAGTACATTCATGGCTGATGCTGCGTGCTGTCCACTGCCGTTGCTACACCCAGCTAGCTGGCTGGAGTGGCTACTGTGTGTGCCCGTCCTACGCCTGCGCGCGCTTCACTTCGGCGCCATGCAGCTTACGACCCGGTCTAGGAAGGCCACAACCACAAGTACTAGTAGCACTGTGCAGTCTGCACCGCGGCTGGATCTACACACAAGAGACAACCCACACGAAGCGCTGGCATAGTGGTGGGTACTCGACCGATCGGATATCAGAATGATCGACCGGTACGCTGTGCGTGGCGTGCGTGGTACTCTGCTCCGCTGCTCCAAGGATTCCTCCGTTGCTTTGCGGTTCAACACCGCGGTGCGGTCTGCTGCTGCTCGATCGTCGTGTTCACCCATCCCGGTTTGGTCTTCTGGTGCGACGAAAAGAAACAGTGCTGTTGCCATGCCATCCATGCGGCAGACGCTGACCGAGTGCGCTTGATCAGGATTCTACTGACCCACTGATCGATCATTGGCGTTTTTACTGCTCAGTTTCTGAATTTCATAAACCACGCTCTGTGTCTTAACTCTGTATTTGTGTGCAGATTCCATGCGTGTTATTTTTCGCTATGCGCGCTTTCCAGGATGAAGGTTCTCCTCTGCTTGGCGCTGGTGCGGATCGATCGAAGAGCTAAACCTTTCCCAGTGATATCCTCCATTGAGGGATGCCCTCGTCATGGGGTCGCTAAGCCGGGGAGCTCAGCCTTTGCCTTGCCGACGCAAGGCGAGGTGGTGGAGGTTAGATCTGACCGACCCGTTCGTTTGGTCGTCATGGCTACTAGCATGAGCGGGGTTGGAGTTGGGGCCTTGGGTACCGGGTTGGCGGCCCTGGAGGTGGGAGTCATGGTGCTCATGGGCGGAGCTCGTGGCTCGGTTGTCGGCTAGCTTCCATGGCCGTGTGGGCGGCTTGAAAGCGGTGGTCCTACGGGCATCTCTTGGCTCACTGTTCTATGTATCCGAGGCAAAGAGGGCTTGCGGAGATGAAAACCCTCTCTCGCTCTGCCAGACCGACGAGGCGTCGTCTCCTTCTAAAAGGTGTCGTCGCGGCTCCGCTTCATCCTTCACTTTGCTCCGAGAAAAACCTTGATCCTTGGATCGCGCGGCGGTGGTACTCGGGTATCGTGCCCTTGCTGAAGGCCATCGCCTTCGAGCACTCACATCATCGGCTCAACTTGGTTAGCTGTTCATTAACCCACACCCCCCATATATCGTGCCTTGATTGTGTGTTGTGGTGAGTTGTATGGGAGTATTGTGTGTTGTTGCTTTACCTATAAAGTGGGGCCCAGTCTTTTTCAGTAAATGAAAGAAAAATAATCATTTGGGCAAGATACATAGGCCAGAATCTATAATTTGTCTGCTTGAATTGTTAGTCATGCATAAGTGACAAAGTGGAACCATCCAAAATATTCCACGCATGTAATAAAAACCATCATTTGCTACATATTTATCTTAGAAATTTCATCATTATATAATAAGATGAGGGCCGTCAACCTTTGCATATATCCACATCCTGCAACTTGAAACCAGAAACAGACCTAATTACACCCAAAAGAACAAGCTACCACTACCTCTCTGTCACTACACGCTCCTCTCTGAACCCATAACCTACTGTGATCAATCAACCGCCAGACTCCTGCTGCTTCTGCATCTGTTCTCCCTTCAACCCCTGACAGAAGAGAGCAGAACAAGAACCAGCCAAAATGCCAAAAGAATTACGAGAGCGCCATGGAAACCAGCCGATCGAGCTAACTACAAGCTTCCTCCATGTCTTTCTCTCCTCGCCTACAGCGCCATCGCCATCCCCTGAGCCAGCACAGACCACCAGAGCACGGTGACCATGCCAGCCGAAGAGGACGACGCCGGCAGGCTCGAGCTCGCCTCGGGCTTCCTCCCGCCCCCATCCATCCTGTCCCTCACGCCGACGCGAGGCGGGTCCTGCGCGTCCTTGCACACCGCCACGCCGGCCGGCGCGCCCCCGGCCGTCTCCGCCGTGCACAGGCCGGGGTTGTCCCAGGAGGCGAACCTGGTGCCCATCCTCTGGTAGAACGCCGGCGAGAACTCCAGCGCCCCCGTCAGGTTGTTCCCGTTGAGGTACATGGCGCCGATGCTCGGCAGCGCGGCCAGCTTGGCCGGCACGGGGCCGGAGAGGCGGTTGTGGTCCAGCGCCAGGAACCGCAGCCTCGGCATCGCCGCCATGGACTCCGGGATGGCGCCGGCGAGGCCGACGTTGGACAGGTCCAGTGTCGCCAGGCTCGCCATCTTCTCCCAGCCGCGCTGCATCAGGGTGCCTCCCAGCAGCGGGTTGCTCGAGAGCAGCAGGTCCTGCAGGGCCGCCATGCCCAGCACGAACCCTGGCAGGCCGCCGGTGAGGCTGTTGTTCCGGAGGTCGAGCAGCGTGAGGCTCTCGAGGCCGGCGAGCTCCGGCGGGATGCGGCCGTCGAGGCGGTTGTTGCTGAGGTCCATCTTGAGCAGCCCCTTGAGCCCACCTAGCGACGGAGGCAGAGACCCGGTTAGAGAGTTCTTGCTCATGTCCATGATCAGCAGCTCGTCGAGGCGGCGTAGTTGGGTGTTGTCGTTACCGAGCGTCGCCGGCACCGGGCCTGACAGCCCGTTCCCGGACAGCACGAGCCGCCGCAGCTTCGCCAGCCCGCCGAGCTCCGGCGGCACGGCGCCGGTGAGGTTGTTGTCGACGAGGACCAGGGACTGCAGGCTGCCAAGCCGGCCGAGGGACGCCGGGATGGCGCCGGACAGGCCCGGATTCGAGCGGAACTCGAGCGTCTCGAGGGTGCCGGCGAGCTTGTCCCAGCTTGCCGCCGGGATCGCCGTCGGGTTGGCCGCCGGGAAGCAGGCGTAGAAGGTGAGGCTCTTGAGGCGCCGGAGGTCGAACAGCTGGGGGCTGAACCTGGCGTCCGGGGCGCACTGCAGCGAGTTGTCGAGCACCGGACCGATGCTGACCACTGTTGGGTACCACAGGCCATTGAAGAGGTCACATGACACCCCCTGCAGAAAAAAAAGAATGGGGATCCAAGAACCAATTATTGCACTGAATTTGAATATCGATGTCCAAATTACACAAAAAATTGAATGTCAAATCATCACTCAGTAAAATTGCAGGCAAATTGAGAAGTACTACCAACAAATTGGGATCCAATAACAATTTGTTTCACTGAATCTGAATGTCATCGTCAGTCAGTTAAATTGTAATAAGCAGAAGCAGGACATGTAACAAGCAAAACGTACAACATGTAATGGTCACATGTTCATGTACAGCTTTCTTGCCTAGTTAGTACAACTGAGAGTGTAAATAATTCCTAGCAGATGTAAACCAGGCTAAACTAACTACTGCGTATGAAGGTAACAACAAGTGTTAAATCGGTGTAAGGTAAAAAGTAGTACTAGTAGTACTTGGTACCAATAATCCTCTGGGCAAAGCAAAAGAGCAAGAGGACGGAGACATGGGAAAAGAAGGACCAAACGGGATGCGTTTAAGAAAACATTGACATTTCAAATCACAGATTCTTATCATGTGCGGTGAAAAAAGTAGTTGCGCACAACAGAGATAAAAAGAAGCTCCCAAATTAGGCAAAAATCCCGAGGCCGTAGGTAGGTTGAGGAACAGAGGTTTGGTCTCACTCGTCCGTCCAACAGTGAAGTAGTTGTAAAATCTTGCATTCTCCGAGGAGAAACAGTTGAGGAACAATGGAGCAAACAGTGAGGGAGCTGCTGCTTGTGAAAAGGCAGGAAACGGAGGTTGCACACAAGAACGGGGGAACTTGGAGCGATGATACAGTGCTGAGAAATTGTCGAGATCTTTGGCGATAAAAAGCATGTTTGAGGAACGCTTGCTCGGAGCATCTCACCTTGCGTTCCCAAGATATAAGACAATTAATTGGATGTGCAAATAAACGGGATCCTTTTGAGCAGCGATTTGTAGTGAATCTCAAGACAATGTAATGCAGAACAGGATAGATTTGACCGGGCATAAATCCATGAAAAAAAGGAGGCAAATTTTGGTGTTTTCCAATCCTCAATTTGCTCAGAGTTGAAACTAACACTTCCCATGAATCAATCAGGAGAAAGAGCTATAGCTGTGGGGGAGACGAACAAGAAGACGAACCTGGATGGGAGTCTGGCCGCAGGGGTCGGGGAAGAGGCCGGAGCCGTTCCAGGCCTTGCCCACGAAGCCCCCGATGGCGGCGTACAGGGCCGCCTTCTCCTTGTCCTCCATCGGCGCCTCCGGCTCCTCCGCCGCCACCGGCGAGCCCTCCTCGTGCTCCCCTTCCGCCGCGCAGCCGGAAAGGAGGAGCAGCGCCAAGAAGAGCGCGGCGAGGGGCAGGAGCAGCCTGCCGCCGCGAGCACGCCTCATCGCAGTACTTCTCCGCAAGAAAACAAACAAGAACCTCTGCTCCCCCTCCGGTCTGCCTGCCCTGCTCGCTATATAGCCGCCATTGTTCCTGTCGCGACCTCTGCGTTTCGCGGTGCGGCGTGGTAGGAATTGAAGCTGGGGTTGGGAGGTGTGCCCCTTTTAGGTGGCAAATAAATGTGGCTTTCGCTGCGCAGAGGCGGAGGCCCGAGACATTCCTACGCAAGCAAAGGCCAGCTCAGTGCTGCGCTGCGCCGGGGGATCCCGAGGCGGCGAGCAAAGGAAAGGAGAGAGGAGGAGGAGCAGGGGACAGTGTGCTCTGTGTTGCGTGTTGCGGGTGGCTTGTGCTGGCGGTTTGTTTGGTTTTGTATAGGAAAAGAGAGGCCAGAGGGAGAGAGATAGGGGACGGCGGTTTCTGACTTCTGATGGAAAGATGGCAACGGTAGTACAACGAGAGACAGAGAAAAGCTCTGGCCAATGGGTTACTTAATGGTTTGCGCACATGGATGGGTAGCTGTGAATATAGATAAATCTGGCTTTTAAAAAAACAACGCAAAATGAATCCATTTTGATTAAATTTCATAAAATGTCTCGCTTTTCCATGGCGCCCTGGGCTGGGACGCCATGCTGGATAGCATGACGCCCTGATCCGAGGCTCCATGCTAGGGCCCATTTACATGTTGCCCTAAGCTAAGGCGCCATACTAGATAGAAGGCGCCTAGATAACATGAAGGCGCTATGCTAGGCCCATTTGCATGACGGCCCTAGGTCTGCGTGTCATGCAAATCGGCCATTTCGTGAAATATTTTCGGATTTGGTTACTTTTGTGATGAACTTTTCGAAAAGGGCCAGATTCGTTCGTTTTCATTGGGTAGCTTGGCTTTAGTGCACAAATAAGGATGAAATTTCAAAGAGAAAATATGAGGGATCATTAGAGCATCTTTGGCCAATCCCTTGAAATTTAGCCCCTTATATTTCTCCTCAAACTTCAACTTATATTTGAGGAGTTAACAAAATGTGGTTCTTAGTCGAACTCTTAAATTTAACACCGTAAAAAACCCACACAAATTTAAATGCAGATGGCACAATCCGATTCAAACTACATGGTATGACACAGATTTAAACTAGTCGATTTCAGATGAAATGAAAACTCAAAAACCTAATAATCTTCCTCGATTCGAATTAGGCGTCACAGTCAAAGTCTTCTTGAGCCATGATTTTGTCCCAATTCACAACGCCAGAGTAGGAGTAGGAGTCGTTGGACGAGACATTGATAACGTCCAGTCCGGCCTCATCGTCGACCCCTCAACCCCTCCCCACGGGACGGCCCGGCCCGGACTCGTCGGTACCCTCCTTGTACAGCTCGAGGACCTGAAGATCATTGACGAAGAGCTTCCGATGATTCTGGTGGAGTTTCGTCTTGTACGCCTAGTCGACGCGTGCCACGTCGATCCGCTCAAAGGCCTCCTGATTCTCCCGCTCCCCGCGGCGGGAGACTACTTGGGGGGTCGATGTCGACTCACTACAGCACTTGGCAGCTGCTGAGGGGGAAGTTTATCTTCACCCCACTTTTGTGGACGCGGACCTCCTGCATGTTGTAGGGCCTCGCCGCCTGGATAGAAGGCGCCAATGCTAAATACCATGCTAGATACCATGACGCCCTGATCCGGGGCTCCATGCTAGGGCCCATTTACATGTTGCCCTAGGCTAAGGCGCCAATGCTAGATAGAAGGCGCCTAGATAACATGACGCCCTCCAGGGCGCTATGCTAGGGTCCATTTGCTTGACGGCCCTAGGTCTGGGTGTCATGCAAATCGGCCATTTTATGAAATATTTTCGGATTTGGTTACTTTTGTGTTGAACTTTTCGAAAAGAGCCAGATTCGTTCGTTTTCATTGTGTAGCTTGGCTTTAGTGCACAAATCAGGATGAAATTTCAAAGAGAAAATATGAGGGGTAATTAGAGCATCTCTGGCCAATCCCTTAAAATTTAGCCCCTCATATTTCTCCTCAAATTCAACTTATATTTTAGGAGTTCACAAAATGTGGTTCTTAGCCGAACTCTTAAATTTAACTCCGTAAAAAACCCACACAAATTTAAATGCAGATGGCACAATTCGATTCAAACTACATGGTATGACACAGATTTAAACTAGTCGATCAGATGAAATGAAAAACTCAAAAACCTAATATTCTTCCTCGATTCGAATTAGGCGTCACAGTCAAAGTCTTCTTCAGCCAGGATTTTGTCCCAATTAACGCCGCCAAAGTAGGAGTAGGAGTCGTTGGACGAGACATTGATAACGTCCAGTCCGGCCTCATCGTAGACCCATCAACCCCTCCCCACGGGACGGCCCGGCCCGGCCTCGGTGGTACCCTCCTTGTACAGCTCGAGGACCTGAAGATCATTGGCGAAGAGCTTCGGATGATTCTGGTGGAGTTTGGTCTTGTACGCCTAGTCGACGCGCGCAACGTCGATCCGCTCAAAGGCCTACCGATTCTCCCGCTCCTCGCGGCGGAAGACTACTTGGGGGGTCGATGTCGACTCACTACAGCACTTGGCAGCTGCTGAGGGGGAAGTTTATCTTCACCCCACTTTTGTGGACGCGGACCGCCTTCATGTTGTAGGGCCTCGCCGCCTAGATAGAAGGCGCCAATGCTAAATACCATGCTAGATACCATGACGCCCTGATCCGGGGCTCCATGCTAGGGCCCATTTACATGTTGCCCTAGGCTAAGGCGCCAATGCTATATAGAAGGCGCCTAGATAACATGACGCCCTCCAGGGCGCTATGCTAGGGCCCATTTGCTTGATGGCCCTAGGTCTGGGTGTCATGCAAATCGGCCATTTCGTGCGATATTTTTGGATTTGGTTACTTTTGCGTTGAACTTTTCGAAAAGGGCCAGATTCGTTCGTTTTCATTGGGTAGCTTGGCTTTAGTGCACAAATCAGGATGAAATTTCAAAGAGAAAATATGAGGGGTAATTAGAGCATCTCTGGCCAATCCCTTAAAATTTAGCCCCTCATATTTCTCCTCAAACTTCAACTTATATTTGAGGAGTTAACAAAATGTGGTTCTTAGCCGAACTCTTAAATTTAACTCCGTAAAAAACCCACACAAATTTAAATGCAGATGGCACAATTCGATTCAAGCTACATGGTATGACATAGATTTAAACTAGTCGATCAGATGAAATGAAAAACTCAAAAACCTATTATTCTTCCTCGATTCGAATTAGGCGTCATAGTCAAAGTCTTCTTCAGCCAGGATTTTGTCCCAATTCACGCCGCCAGAGTAGGAGTAGGAGTCATTGGACGAGACATTGATAACGTCCAGTCCGGCCTCATCGTCGACCCCTCAACCCCTCCCCACGGGACGGCCCGGCCCGGCCTCGCCGGTACCCTCCTTGTACAGCTCGAGGACCTGAAGATCATTGACGAAGAGCTTCGGATGATTCTGGTGGAGTTTGGTCTTGTATGCCTAGTCGACGCGCGCCACGTCGATCCGCTCAAAGGCCTCCCGATTCTCCCGCTCCTCGCGGCGGGAGACTACTTGGGGGGTCGATGTCGACTCACTACAGCACTTGGCAGCTGCTGAGGGGGAAGTTTATCTTCACCCAACTTTTGTGGACGTGGACCGCCTGCATGTTGTAGGGCCTCGCCGCCTGCTGTGACGACTTTTTTTTAAGATTTGCGTGCTTTGACAACTGCAAGTTCTCGATATAGTGTCGGTGGCCCTTGTCTTGGCCCTTTATCTTCGAAACCCATGCCCCCATGGTCGCTGCCGCATGTAGTGGTACTTCTTCTGCAGCGACGACATGTCGGTGAAGGATCAGGAGGAGGGTGCGCAGGTGTGTGCTCGGGGCAGCTGTGCGCTTTGAATCGGCGGTTAGATCGAGCCATTTTTGGGGAGTCAGGGGCGGCGCCGGTCAATTGGAGTGCCAACCGAGGCGGCATGGTTGCGATAAGGGCGGGGGTACATGTGCATTTGGGCGGCACCGGAGTGGATGCAGCCGAGTGGGAGAGAGCGGCGAACACAAGAGAGGAAGAAAATTATTCTGATAACGAGCCGCAGCCGAGTAAATATAAATGGGGGCCGACCGAGGTGTGTAATTACCCTAAGGAAAACTCCAACTAGCTGACCCAAACGAGACGCAATTTGTTCGCCTTTCGTCTGTTTGAGTCGGCAGTGGAGGTGGCGTCCGTCCCTTGTCCGCGCGTTTCTGGGCAGTTCACCCAACCATCTGACCCATTTAGTTCGCATAGAACGTTTTTTTTTGCCAAATTTACTCACCCGGGACATTCTATACATTTTACATAAAAAAATTAATGAAACATTGCACATCATTAAACAAATAAGTCACACATTTTATAACACAGTAAATAAAAATCACATGGTTTACAACCAAATGAATTCAAAATTATACCAAATGCATTGAAAGAAAAATAATATATATACATCTATTGATTTCCTATGGAAGTCCACTTATGCTCAACCAAATCGGCTTGTTCAAATTGCCCTTAAAGCGTATAAGGGCTCGCCTACGTCTGGTTTAACTCTTCAAAACAAACAAATTAGGGAGTTAATCAGTTCTGAGGGATCGACTAGAGATGCTTTTAGCGACAAGGCAAAAAAAGAGTTGCATTGGGATGCAAACTATGCTTGCGAGCTCCATGATGATCAATGAAATTGGAAAAACATTTTAAAAATAAAATAAAACTAAAAAATTTGGCAACAAACATTGACCATGTTTGTACATACATACAAATTTTTGCGAAGTAAAAACGTTCCTAAATGCTATGAAAAAATTCGATGCCCCAAAGAAAAAAATTGGAAAGCAGTATGGAGCAACGGTTAGGCGCTTTTTGTTCGAGCAATGGGAAAGTATTTTCTTCACGAAACTTTGCATGTATGAAAACATTCAACAATGAAGCAGTCTTTGGACATCATGCAGCACTTTCATACTCCACTCTCCTTTATTGCCTTCCAGCAACTACATGATATTACACCAATTTTGCTTCAGTTGGAAAGCTCTAATGATTCTTGGACATATGAGTGGAAATCTGATAACTTTTCTGTTAGTAAGATGTACAAGCATCTGATGGGACTCCCTGACACTCACCACTTGTTCAAAGATCTCTGGAAAGCTGCCAGCAGGATAAGACACAAAATATTCTTTTGGTTGCTACTTCATGACAAAGTCAGCTCCAGGAGTCTGCTGAAAAGGAAAAATTTCTTGCTTCAGAGTTATGAATGTGCCATCTGTCAAGACCATGTTGAAGAAACATCCATGCACCTCCTCTGGGACTGCCATTTTGCCCTCTCTTGCTGGGATTCTATTGCTCCACTCAGACGTAGAGGCGTTTCTGCTTTTGATGATATCATTTTTCTCAAGCAATGTTTTCAAGCCCTGATTGCCATGGACATTTGGATGCAAAGGAATGAGAAAATCTTCAATAATGTCCCCCCAGGAATTCATGCCTGGAAGCAGGGTTTATACCAAGACCTTTCTCTAGTCAAATATCGAACTAAAGAGAAGAACGTTGCCACTCTTGAGCAATGGATGAGTTCCCTTCTTTCATAAGCTCTCTCAGATGATATTTAGTTATGTTAGAAAAAACTGGAGTTGGATAGATGCCCTGTTTTTTCTCTTCATTTTGCCTGTACATATTTACTTTTATTAAATGAAAATATACCGTAGAACTATTGTTCTATGGTTTCAGGGTCAAAAAAACATTCAACAATGTATGCGCGTGTATATGAGCGGTTGCGTCTGTATTGTGTTAAAAAAACAATGTTACTACCAAAACCATCTATTTTTTCGAAAAGAAGTTACGTCTGTCCGATTTTACATTTTCGGCATTGACATTTTGTCTTATCTAGGGTCAGGTATTTTTTTTAGCGGGAATGGGGTTCAGAGAATTTGGTGCCATTGAATTTGAGACACGCCGATGACGTGGTCTTATTCATCAAGCCAAACTATGCGGACCTGTCATTTGTTCAAGAGACTCTCAAGATTTTGAGAGGCATCAGGGCTCAAGGTGAACTACGCTAAGTCGTCTGCCATTCTTATCAGAGGGAAAGAAGGGGATGAGGAGCTGGTCCGAAGCATGGTGCCCTGACAGATTGGGAAGTTCCCATGCAGATACTTAGGCTTGCATCTCAGCATCAAACAGCTCAAACGTTCGGATTGGCAGCCGATGATTGACTCTGCTATGAGAATACTGCCGGGATTGCAGAGAGGGATGGTGACCCGGCCCGGAAGGCTGATTCTAGTTAACCAGGTTATGAGGGCAAGACCTACTCATCACATGATTGTGGCCCAAGCTCCTAAATGGGCATTGGAGAAGGTGGACAAAGGTTGCAGAGCTTTCTTTTGGGCTGGTTCTGATCATATTATTGGCAGGAAGTGCGCCGTGTCCTCGCAGAGGGTTTGCAGACCAAAGTACCTCGGTGGGCTGGGAGTAATTGACCTGCAAAAGCAAGGGATCGCGCTGAGGATGAGGTGGGAATGGCTAAACCGAACTGAAAATTCTAGGCCTTGGCAGGGGTTAAGCGACCTGGTGGATAAGCAAGCAGTTTCAGCGTTCGGCAGCCTTGTCAAATGGAAGATTGGAGATGGATCGAAGGCTCTTTTTTGGAAAGACAGAGGGATTGGAGGATCGGCGGTACAGGATGTGGCGCCCACTCTTGTGGCCAAGGTCAAGACGCGCGTGATCAACCGTAGATCTGTCAAGGAGGGGCTTCACCTCCATGCTTGGATGGAGGACATCGTGGGAGTGCTGGACACGGACGGGCTGATGCAATTTGTGAGGTTGTGTGAGGCGGTCATGCAAGTTCAGCTGCAGCTAGGCGAGGAAGACAGGCCGATTTGGGAGTGGAACTCCACAGGAAAATACACAGCATCATCGGCATATGCCATGCTATGCGAAGGCGGGATCAGATTCCAGCTTGCCGCACCAATCTGGAAGTGTGGAGCGCCCCTCTCTGGCAAAATTTTCATGTGGCTTGCGGCACAGTACAGACTTTGGACATCGGATAGAAGAACCCGGCACGGGTTGCAGGACTCAACATCACCTTGCCATCTTTGCGAGCAGGAGGAGGATACGGTAGACCACATCTTGGTCCAATGTGCGTTCGCCAAGCAAGTGTGGTTCCAATGCTTCATCAGGGTCGGTCTGCCGCTGGAGCTCACACCAACTGGCCAAGTTACAATGGAAGATTGGTGGACGACGTCACGGAAGCTGGTGCCAGAGACTCACCGGAAGGACTATGACTCATTGGTGGTGCTCATCTGCTGGTGCTTGTGGAAGCAACGGAATGGTAGAGTTTTTGGTAGAAATGACAATTGTAACGAGCTCGGCACGGTCCAGCTCATATTTAGGGAGCGCCAGCTGTGGGCGATGGCGCGTAGGAGTGGAGTATTACATTTTTGTGAGTAGTCCCTTACATATCTAGGGAGAGATCGGGTGTAGGCACATCCAGGTGATGCCTGTTGTTGTTAACTCTTGTAAATATTTTTCACCTTTCTATAAAGTTAAGGTACGTTTTTGACGTACTCTTGAAAAAAGAATTTGAGACACGCATCACAGGTTCGTGGCTTGAGTTAGAGCAAAACAAGGAAGAGATCGGGGATCAAAAAGGCTGCAGGCAGAATGGAGTTGGTAAAGTAAAGAGGACGATGCGGAAAAGAAAAGCAGGGGGGAGGGAGAGCGAAAATATTGTTGCATGCCGCGCTGGCTGGCTGCCTGCGCGTCACATCACGCTGCCCTATGGAGGTGGCAAGGTACGTACACTCCTAAATTCATACGGAGGGAGGGACCGGTACAGTACAGGGAGCACGCAGCAGCAGCAGCCTACTCTCTGCTCTGGCCTGGTCCTCCCCCTCCCTCTCCCCTAGACAGTAGACCCTGGTACTCTGACGAGCAAAAGCACGGCCACCGAGCGAGCGACATGCACAGTACTGCACGGAGGACTGCGGCCGATGGCGACGGCGCCGGCCGGCCCCCGGGTCTACTCTGCGTGCACCACGGCATCTTACCGCTGCCTAGCCCACGGCACGCGTGTCCGTCCGGCCGGCCGGTGCATGCAAGCACCAAGCAGCGTGTCCGCGGATGAGGTGGCTGGCTGTTCCGCCGGCCCCGTTGACGGTTTGTACCCGCGGCCGTGGACGGTTCGTGTTAGTTGTAAAGTTGGTGCTACTGCTGCTACTACTAGTAGTACAGTGGATCAGATTCCACGGCCGGCCGATCAGTTCCGGTCGAGCTCCGGACGCGCCGGCCGGCAACAGTGCTATCCATCAACCAACAGCCGGTGCCTGACAAGTCTGCACGTACGTACGCGCCCGGGTCTCAGCCCAACTCCATCGCGCGATCTCAAACGGACGTCCGTTTTATTCAGATTTTATCCGTTTAGGGTGGCAATAAGGACGAAAGCGAACATGCGTATCCGATTTGGGTTTAAGGCGCCCACCGCAACAACTAACCCCAAAACGCCTGCTGCCGTCCGAGCCCGCCGTGGCCGTTCGCGCTCGCTCACCGGGGCGCTCTCCCACGCCTGGCTCCTGTCCAGCCCGCAGCCGGCGCCGTGCCTTGCCGCACCTGCGCTGCCCCGCCGACGCCGCATGCACGCGCGCTGCCCCGCCGCCGCTGCACGCCGCGCCTGCGCCCCCGCTGCCCCGCCGCCGCTGCACGCCGTGCCCGCGCCTGCACGCCCGCGCTGCTGCCTCGCCTCGCTCCTGCACGCCCGCGCCCGCCCTGCCGCCCCGCCTGTGCCCGCCTCGCCGCGCCACTGCCCGCGCCTGGCCCCGCCCTGCCTGCGCCCGCCTCGCCCCGCCCGCCCCCGCCTCGCCGCACTCGCGCCTGCCGCGCTGCCGGCCTCCCCTCGCCCCGCCCTGCCCGCGCCCGCCTCGGCCCGCGCTGCCGGCCTCCCCTCGCCCCGCCCTGCCTCGCGCTCGCGCCGCGTCCCGCCTGCAGCCGCCGCGCCGGCGACGCCCCGCACCCGACCGCTCGCCGCCTCGGCTCGCCCCGCCCCGCTCGCGCTCGCCTCGCCGCCGCCCGCCTCGCCCCGCGCGCGCCCCGCCCGCCTCGTCGCCGGCCGCGCCTCGCCACGCTCGTCCACAACGTGAGCTGTCGGTGCTTGTCCACGGGCGGAGAGAAATGGAGGAGAGAGAGGCGGGGATGACACATGGGGCCGGGGGGACATGCAACGGACGAGGACGCCACAGAGACGCCCGTTTCGTATCCGCTTTACCCCAAAGCCAGCTCAAGTTTGGGTCGCGAATGGGGTCAAACGGACAGAAAAATAAGATGGGGTTGCGCGTTGGGTCGTTGGTTTTGTCCCTTTTACCCCAAACGGACGGGGCCGGACAGGATAGGGTCGTGCGGTGGAGATGGCCTCAGATCGTTCGGCAACTGTTCCTTCCTTCCTGCCCCTGAGTTTATGATCAGCGGTGAACAGTGAGCAGAGAGTAAGTAATGCGGCGGCAGGGAGATGCCAGAGTGATTTGAATTTACTCTAGGGCTTTCGGCCGTCACGTACACGTATGTAGTACTACGTACTCCCTCCGTCTCACAATATAAGAGCAACTCCAATGGGGCGACCCATTTCGTCTGCCCGCGTCCGTTTGGGTCGGTGCGGACAAAAGTGGCGGCCCAACGCGCCGACCCAAACTCAAATCGTGTTCGCGTGGCGTCCGCGCTGACCCATTTCCGGCCCAAAATGCGTCGGCGCGGACGTGCCGCGCGTCTTCTCGCCGTCCGCCGCGTCCCCACCTGGCGGCCACCCAACCGCCACCGGTCATCTTATTTATGACGACCACCGACAGCGGGCCCACGCGTCAGCCAGTGGAAGCGTCCTTTTTTAACCACGCGTGCGGCGGGGTCGGCCTCATCCACTTCTCCCGTCCACATTTGCCCCCCCACCACTCCCTTTCCTTCCTCGCCGGCGACCGCAAACCCTAGCCATGGGCCTTTTTGGCAGCAGCAATGGCAAGGGCAAGGGCACCCCCAGCGCCTCGTCCTCCCGTGCTCCCCTTTGAAAGATCGTGGATGTCGCCTAGAGGGGGGGGGGTGAATAGGCACTTTAAAATAATTATGGTTTAGGCTTGAACAAATGCGGAATAAACCTAGCGGTTAATTTGTCAAGCACAAAACCTACAACAACTAGGCTCACCTATGTGCACCAACAACTTATGCTAAGTAAGATAAACAACTACGTGATAGCAAGATATATGACAAGAAACAGTATGGCTATCACAAAGTAAAGTGCATAAGTAAAGGGTTCGGGTAAGAGATAACCGAGGCACGCGGAGACGATGATGTATCCCGAAGTTCACACCCTTGCGGATGCTAATCTCCGTTTGGAGCGGTGTGGAGGCACAATGCTCCCCAAGAAGCCACTAGGGCCACCGTAATCTCCTCACGCCCTCGCACAATGCAAGATGCCGTGATTCCACTAAGGGACCCTTGAGGGCGGTCACCGAACCCGTACAATTGGCAACCCTTGGGGGCGGTCACCGAACCCGTACACTTTGGCAACCCTTGGGGGCGGTCACGGTACCCGTCAAATTGCTCGGGGCGATCTCCACAACCTAATTGGAGACCCCGACGCTTGCCCGGAGCTTTACACCACAATGATTGATCTCCGAACACCACCAACCGTCTAGGGCGCCCAAGCACCCAAGAGGAACAAGCTCAAGGGCACCAAGCACCCAAGAGTAATAAGCTTCTCAACTTGTAACTTCCACGTATCACTGTGGAGAACTCAAACCGATGCACCAAATGCAATGGCAAGGGCACACAGAGTGCCCAAGTCCTTCTCTCTCAAATCTCACCGAAGCAACTAATGCTAGGGAGGAAGATGAGAGGAAGAACAAGAAGGAGAACACCAAGAACTCCAAGATCTAGATCCAAGGGGTTCCCCTCACAAAGAGGAGAAAGTGATTGGTGGAAATGTGGATCTAGATCTCCTCTCTCTTTTCCCTCAAAAACTAGCAAGAATCCATGGAGGGATTGAGAGTTAGCAAGCTCGAAGAAGGTCAACAATGGGGGAAGAACACGAGCTCAAGAGATAAAGTAGAATGGGGAAGAAGACCCCCTTATATAGTGGGGGGAACAATCCAACCGTTACCCCCACTTCAACCCCGCAGAGAGCGGTACTACCGCTTGCCCCTATAAGCGGTACTACCGCTCCCCCTCGCGGTACTGCCGCTGAGCCCAGAGCAGTACTACCGCGGTGGCAGGGCGGTACTACCGCATACGAGCGGTACAACGGCCCCCACTGCCGTGGCCAGTACCGTAAAACTCGACACGAAAAAGGACCCCTCGAATCGAGGCGGTACTGGCACGAGACCGCAACGGTACTACGGCTGGGGGCTACCAGAGGTACTACCGCTCAGGAGCGGTACTACCGCTTGTAGCACCCAAGCGGTACTACCGCTCCGGCCCGCGGTACTACTGCTAGGAAACCAAAACTGCCATAACTTCTGCATATGAGCTCCGAATTGAGCAAACTCAAGCTTGTTGGATAGAGGAAGACGAGTAGCATCAAAACAGCGACTGGTTATAGTAAGAAGAGGCAGGGGAGGTATGCCAACAAATAGAGGAGTGAAACCTCCAACCGAGAAGAACCGGCGTAACCTCCAACATCGAAAACATCATAGAAGATGCGAGTGAACTCCGTTTTCGATGAACTCGAGCTTGTCATCAAGATGACCATAAGCTCCAAAACTCACAAAGAGAAGAACCAAACAAGAACCAATAAAGATGATGCAAGGATGCAATGGTTTGAGCTCTCTATGAACGATACGATCAAGCTACTCATCGAGAGCCCCCCTTGATAGTACGGCAATCGATCCTATAACCCGGTCTCCCACCTACCATCATGGGACCGGTAAAATAGAAAACCTATCAAGAGCAAACATTTGCCTTGCACATGGTCCACTTGAGCTAGATGATGACGATCTCGACTCCCTCAAGTTGGACCACCTTTCTTGGTTGCGTTGGCTCGATGAAGACTAGTTGATTGCTCCCCCATGCTCCACTATGGGTGAGCCACTCTTCCGCACATCTTCACAAGTCCATTGTCACCACAATGGACGGCAAGCTTCAAGCATTTGATCTCTTCATGATGCTTCACTTGAACTTGCACACCGCAACATCTTCACAAGTCCATTGTCACCACAATGGACGGCAAGCTTCAAGCATTTGATCTCTTCATGATGCTTCACTTGAACTTGCACAGTGCAACCTAACCCCACAAAGAACTCTCACGAAGATCATGGGTTAGTACACAAAGCGTAATTGACAATGCTCACCACACCATGGGATCGCTTGATCCCTCTCGGTACATCTTCTACGCTTTGTGAGTTGATCAAGTTGATTCACTCTTGACTTAGTCTTGATCAACCATGAATCTTTTCAACTCTCTTCATTTGGATGATGTCTTGAAGATATACATGAATGATCACACAATCTTCTTCTCCAAGACATGCTTGCAATAAGCTCAACTCTCACATGACCAATCTTTGGATAATTCCTTAATAACACCTTGGTCACCACATAAACTCCTTGAAACCAACACATGAACTTCAAGAAATGCCTATGGACAAATCCTTCAAATATAACTCAAGGCAACCATTAGTCCATAGAGATTGTCACCAATTACCAAAACCAAACATAGGGGCACCGCATGTTCTTTCACCCTTCCCCCTCCTCCTCCTCCGGCGGTGACGCGTTTCCGCCCTGGTCGCCGGCGCCTGCACATCCCGGTGCACCAAGCGCGGTGGCACTGGGCGTACAAGCAGCCATTGCCATACCCCGATGTCACGCTGTCGCACCGTTGGCATCTGGATCCGCAGCGGATCCCGCTGCCGGCGGTTCCTCGTACCCAACGGGCGCACGACGACGAGGTGCGCAGGCGCCGCGCGCAGCTCACGCCGGAGCAGCGTCGGCTGCCAGAGTACGCCGCCGACTCCCCCAACTGGGAGGCGTGGTTCGCCCTCGAACACGAGGAGCAACAACGCTCGGGTGCCGACGCCGTCCCGCCGCCATTCCCACCGCCGCCCCCGCAGGTAAAGCCGGAGGAGATGGAGGCAGAGGCGGAGTACCAAGCCGCCCTCGAGGAGGCCCTGCAGCACGCGCTGGAGGCTAGCCGCCTCGAGGAGGACGCGCACTGCGATGGGCTGGAGCAAGCCCTAGCCCTGTCGGCAGCGGGGGACTCTGTCCACACCCCGCTCTTCGTGCCGCCACCGCCACCGTCGCCGCCCGTCCAGCCCAAGCCGGAGCCGGAGCCGGAGCCAACGCGTAAGCGCTCCCCGCCTCCACCCACTTGGCCAGAGGAGGCCTACTCGTGGACGGGTCAGTACCGCGAGTGGGTGAGCGCACCTCCCGTCCACTTCGCCGCGACGCCGGCAGATGAGGCGGCCCACCTCGAGCGATGGAAGGAGCACTGGCTCCGCCAGGAGAAGGCCGACGGCGAGGAGCAGATGCGCTACGAGGCCATGCTCCAACGTGACGCGGAGGCGCTCCGGCTCGAGGAGGAGGAGGAGGAGCGCACGCGGCTTGCCGCAATGCCGCCGCCCCAGCAGACGCCGGAGGAGGCTGCCCTGGTAGCATACCAGGCGGCGTTCGGGTGGGCTGGCCCTGCTCCGGTCTTCATCGACATCACTAACGACGGCGGCGTCGACGGCAAGGGCAAGAGCAAGGCCGATGACGTCTAGGGCAGCGTGCCGGGCAGCAGCAGGTGGGCGCAGACTTTTATTAATGTTTATTAGATTTAGGTGGACTTTGACCGTCGTTTGACCGGCCACTTTATGTTTAATTATGTTTATTTCGTGTAACTTATTATTTTTTTCCACGGCGGCACATTTGGGTCGGCCTTCCCGTTGGGCGATCAGCCGACGCATTTTAAAATGCGGACGCGCATGTCCGCCTGTCCGACCCAAACGGATAAAAAGCGGACAAAGCGCGCGTCGGTTTGAGTCGCCCCGTTGGAGTTGCTCTAAGAGTGCCAAAAATGCTCTTATATTATGAGACACAGGGAATACTACATACCGGTACTGATAATTGATTGGGATCTTGATTGATGATGATACGTCCCGCCCCACTCCGCGGGGGATGAGCTGCCCGAGCGGCGAGTGGGGTTCTAGGCAGCGTCTCGTACGTGGATCTTTGCTGCTTTTGTTGCCGCGGCCAAAGTGAGAGAGACACGGAAAACAGTGAAAACTGAAAAGATTGCGGGGCTGGGAGGGACAGAGCTCTGTTTTGTTGTTAGAGCATCTTCAAGAGAATTATTCTCCTTACCAAAATTACGGTGCTTGGAGAGTTGACCAAAACGTGTTCCAGTAAACTCCATTTTCTTCGAAAATTATTGGAGCGTACCAATAAATCCCTCCGTCTCTCTTAATACGTAGGAAAATTTGGCCTCTCCGCCACAACAAACAATCCAACTTCCTACTCAACTTCACGTGCCCCCACCATCTCCTCGCTTCCGTCTCGCCGTGCCGACCGCCTCCACCTCCTCCACCCCTGGGCGTTGGTACCGCCCCGTCCTAGGCGTGCTCCCCGTTAACACTAGTGCCGTGGGGGAAGAGGGAGGCATCGCTACTCGCTGGACTGCCTCGCCGGCAAATAAGGTCCAGACGACGAATAAGGCCGCTGTCCATTCCGAAGGTTGTGCTGGTCGTCCCCACCTTCTACGAGCCGAGCAATGGCACCGTCATGGGGACGCCGCCCACGAGTTATTCGACGAAAGGAAGGAAAGGTAAGCTATTTGTTATTCGTATCTTTCATTTGTTTCATATTTGTGAAATGCACATGGCAATGACGCGATGGCCATTAGTTTTACATTTCCGATTACATAGTGAGCAATCATTTGTCAACATGATGAACGAGTCGGTACGCATAAAGGATGTTTCTTTTTCCACTCCGCACCCGAGGGTGATGATGTTGTCGTTCAGATTGGCGCTACCAAAACGAAAGCAATCGGCAGGGGATGCCATCTTAGTAATGGCATGTGGGAGTGTGAGCATTGATCCGGTAGCAGGGTACGATGCATGAAGGCCTATTGGAGACGCATTGCATACCAGTTTCATCAAAATAATGAAATTTCCACCGACCAGGCGGAGGAGTGCAAGGTACAATGTGAGGAGTGCAAGGCGGCAATTGAGGAAGAAGTTTAGGGTCCTTGCATACGAAACACATACAAAGAAAATGGAGCAAGAGTACAAGATCATGTTCACGAGCCCTGTTGGCCTTGAGGCAACACAACTCCTATATCATTAGTTGATGAAGGCACAAATTATACAACCGAAGATGGGAGGGGGTGCGGGTGTGAGGGGACATGTAGCGTGGATGGCATTGGGAGTGGGAATTGTAATGCAAGTGAGGAGTGATGCTCTATGTTTGACCCGTGAACCATATGCTCTATGTTTAATCTTTGTGTATGTTTAATTCGAATCATTTGGATCATATGTTATGTTTACTTGTAATCATTTGGGACTTGATATGATTGAATTTGAATTTAATTTGATTTGAAATTTCATAAATTTGAAATGATGTTTAATTATGCATGCATGTGCATCATTATTTCAATTATTATATTAACAGAATAGACATGCATATGCCATTTATAGCTAAGTTTAATACTCTCTCTGTTCCTAAATATAAGTGTTTGTAGAGATTGCACTATGGACCATATACAGATGTATATAGATGTATTTTAGAGTGTGGAATCTTTACAAAGACTTATATTTAGGAATGGAGGGAGTAAAAATACAAAAATAAGATATTATTGGGGTTATGAGTAAACAACTCACCTACAAACCGCAACAAAACAATTGGAAGAGACAAATAACCATATATTGGGGTGGGGGGGGGGGGGGGTTCTTGAAAATGCTCTTGCTACCAGCAATGCCAAAAAAGAAAAGCTTTGGCCCATAAAATAACATATATTGCGGAGTATTTTTTTTTTGAAAATGCTCTTGCTACCTTCAATGCCAAGAAAGAAAAGTTGAGGCCCATAAAATCTAAGATTTGTTGGTGAGGTTTTTTTCTTGAAAAACTCTTGCTACCTGCAATACCAAAAAAGAAGAGCCGAGGCCCATAAAATCTAACATTTATTGGGGGAGAATTTATGGAAACTTCAAGAAAAAAACCCTGAGAACAGAGCACGACATATCGAAGATTATGATGCTACCCTTTTACCCCTGTCGGGCTTTTCCACTGGCACTTTATTTCTTCTTTTGAGTTTTATATTTTGCACACATATTAAGCACTGAAAAGGCTCAATGTAATCGATTTCAACTCTTTATCTTTTTTTTTAAATGTTCCACATACATTTCTGGCAGGGAGAGATGTATGTTCTTTGTTATTGTGATGCCAAAGAAAATGAATAGCCGGGGGAAAAGCAAGGCAGAGATTTATATGATCATGCTGAGAAATTTAATTCGGCGTACCATTTTTTTAATATAAATGTGAACAAAAATTGAAAATATATATATATATATATATATATATATATATATATATATGTGTGTGTGTGTGTGTGTGTGTGTGTGTGTGTGTGTGTGTGTGTTCACTGTCACAATCAAATGCTATCTGCAATTTTTTAGGAGTAAAGCTTAAGCATTTTGCTTGTGCAAAAAATAAAAGGTCAAACGCCAAATGTACACTTATTTTTTTCTCTGATGGAGCACTACTATTCTGTTTCACATGAAAATTGTCAAGCAGGCTTGTTACACTAACAAAAACATCTACAAAAAATCAAAAAATTTAAAATCATTTTGCTATTTATTTTAAGTTTACTGTTAATCCAAGAGCATATGCACCCCAGAGCTCAAACGGTCATCCCACTCATCATCCTATTGTTTACTCTTGCCTGCTGTTTGCTAAACGTGCCGGTGCAATTCTGATTCCTAGTACCAGTGAATAACATATGTTAATGAACCATGCACATGTTCTAACAGTCTAGAGTCTACTCTGCACTCTGCACCGTCTGCCTTTCCTAGCCCACGGAACTTGACGCTAGCTGCTGGTAAACTACACGCGGAGGCCCTTTACAGTTTGCGGTTGTTGGTGCTGGAGTGAATGTACTCGGCCGGCCGATCAGCTGATGCCACATCCGTCTCCGTGGACGAGCCAGCAGCCTCGTTACTTGAATAGTTGGCACAGTGAACAAAGATTCCACGATGTTTGTACGTGCGAGCGCGCACCACTGTTCCTCACTGACGAAAACCTTGCTGCTGCTCGCTAGCGATGATTAGCGAACAGTGGCCGGCCGCCCTGATCGATTTCAAACGCAAAATTCAATAATGTTTATAATTCTTGTAGGAGTATCAGTTACGGTTCACTATAATTGGAGTGTAGTGCAATAATCCCTGACGTCTGTACTCGCAAAACAAGAGTTGAGTTGAGTTGGTTGGAAAGTTCAAAGTCGGTACAGTGCTGCATCAGATTCCACATGCACGGTCCAGCCCAGGCTCACTGTGATCGTTTCGCTCGCTTTCCCGGGGCAGTCAGTCAGTTATACTGCAGCTAGCTCGTACGGCCGATCGAGCAGTGATGTTCATAAACCAAGATCCATCCATGACATCCACCTCCAGCTCTGAGAACAGTGGTGCGTTGACACTGTTCCTCCCTGACAAAAAGAAGGGCAGAAATCACATATTTGACCTAAGGGCGAAATCAAATCACAAACTGACATGCGTTCGAAAAAAATTCACTCTGACCCTTTCGTGTGGCGCCCGACAGCTAGGAGCCGCACACTACTATGCAGCGCCCTTCCCTTTGGCGTCGCACGTCCTGCCAGCGTGGCAGCCCTGGTCTAGTTGCGGCCCACAGACAGCACTGCAGCGCCTAAGTCCTAGGCGCCACACTTGTAATGTGCAGCGCCCGTCTCTTAGGCGCTGCACAGTCTGTGTTCCACTTAGGCTGGCGCCACCCTCTCTCCCCTCCCACCCCCACCCCACACACCCCCACCCCACCCAAACCCTTAGACTTGCGCCCCTCCTCTCTTCCCCTCTCCCCCCTCTCAAATCCTTCTCAAATCTTGCAAATCCGGAGTATTTGACCGTGGATTTCGAAGCCAACCCCTCCCTTAAGGTAATCTCCTCCGATCCCCTCGTTTTCATCCATAGGAATTGTCTCATTTGCTCAAATCTTGCTACTTTGGGGAAACCCTAGTTTCGGCTTGGATTTGCAAATTTGTGTTGAATCATGCTATGTTTCTTTGCTAATTTGGTATGGTTAGGCTTTCATAGTATGCTAGGGTTAGGGTTATGTGTGTTTGATGTTGGTGTTAGGGTTATGTTATGGTTAGGGTTGTGGTTATTGTTAAGTGGGGGTTATGGGAATTAATCCATTTATATGTTATGGCATATGTATTTTGTGCAAATATTTTTGTTATGTACTTACTTGATATACGTGTGTTTTGATTATTGTAGGGATGGGGAGAACATGTGTTTATGTTCATCATGTGGATAAACAAGCCTTTTTGAAAGGCAATGTTGAGCCGGATCCGGATGAGCTTGACATGGTGTTTGAGAGTAGTCCTAGCTATGCGGAGCTCTTGGACCAAGTGAGGAAGGATTTGAATTGGATGGACCCAAGTGACGTTGTTGAGTTCGAGGGAAGGCATAATGTTGGTTTTGGAATGCACATGCGTTGAAAGACAATGCGTGTGAACTCCAAGCAACGTCGGGTTGCATACAAGGAGACGGTTGCCGAATCTCTAGACAAGGCTCTTGAGTTATTTGCCTCCAAGAAGGTTGAGTCTACTTTGAATTTGGACTTGAATCGGAACCCCTCCCCGTTGGTTGCTAGCACTCCCCCACCCATTAACCAAGATCAAATGAGTGAACCTCATTTCATGCAACAAGATTGGCCAACATTGAGCCCGACTCCAAACAAACAAAATGAAGCTTTTGAAGAGGAGAATGATGAGTACGAGGAGGATGACAACGAAGTTGATCTCCATGACAACAATGTGGGTGATCTCGACCAATATCATGTGCAAGAGACAATGGACCAATCCATCCCTTTTTCCCGTGCATATGCATCGGACTCGGATGACGATGGTCCCGATGAAGAAGTTCATGAGGAGGGGTTCACGCCGAAGGAGGCCCAAGCATTCATGAAGGTATTTGGGCGGGATCACAAGACACCATTGTTCAAGGATCTTAGTCTCGCGGATGAAGCCGTTGTGGTGTAGGAGATATGCCCTAGAGGCAATAATAAATGATATTATTTATCTCCGAGTTCATAATTATGTTTATGTTCCATGCTATAACTGCTATGGTTCTCGAGTCTGCAATAACCACGAGGCTCGGAGGAAGACTCATATGCACGTGTGGAATAATAAACGGTAAAATGTATTCCTAGTCTGGCCTCTAAGACTAGCTCAAGTGTTGCATGATGGTTATGTTTTCCTGATCATGGGCATGTCTATGTCAGCAACCTTGAGGGCATAATGTTAAGAGAACATTTGTGTTGAATCGACCCGACATGATGTTATGCTATGAGATTCATTCGTCACAAGTTTATTGGTACATAACACAGAGATGGTTAACGTTTGCATGATTCCTTAGACCATGAGAGTATCGAGTTTCTTCATGCTTGCTTCATGAACTTTGGGGTTTGTTAAACGTCATCCGTAAATGGGTGGCTATTACGGCGGCTTACGGGTTCATGGAAAAGTGTGTCAAGTAACTTGATAGCTCAAGATTGGGATTTGCTCCTCCGACGATGGAGAGATATCTCTGGGCCCTCTCGGTGTTATGGTATCCATCATCATCTGGCCAGACACTTTGTGATTTGATCACGGGGATGCCGGAACACGATAACGAGAAAAGAGAACAATACCGGTAACGAGGTAACTAGCATAGTGGACAAGTTGTTGATCCACGGGAATGCCAACATGTCTCACCTCGGGTATTTGTAACATATCGCGAAGCAACAGGAATAGCACACGGCAACTGGAGGTTCACTCGAATATTTATTCGTGTGGGTATAGGGGTCAATATGGGTGTCCACGGCTCCGATGTTGATCATTGATCGGAAGGGGTTCCGGGTCATGTCTATACTTCACCGAACCTATAGGGTCACACGCTTAAGGGTCATCTATCTGCTGAATACTAGACAGGGAGTCTGAGAGAAAATCACCGAAAAAGTTTCGGACACCGAAAAGTTTCGGACAGCGGAATCGTACCGCAGAGAGAGGTCATCGGATAAGTTTCGATGATACCGAAAAGTTGTTTCGGGATACACCATTAAGTCAAATTGGTTTCGGCACATGCCTGATAATTCTTGGAGGATGCTAGAATCATTCTGGAAGCTTTTTGGAATTTTCTGAGATAAAAACAGGAAATGTTCCGGAGCTGCCGGAGCCACTTCAGATGCGTTTCGCAGATGAAAATCACTAAAACCGGAATTGTTTCGGAACGCGTTGAAAATCATTTTAGTGGGTACTGGAAATGTTCTTAGCCCACATACATATTTTCAGTTCGATCAGACGCTGAAAAATGTCGTCGTGAATAGTGAAAATCAGCTTTATGGTTACTTTATGGAAAGCCACCTTTTGGGGCTTTGCTCCAAAAGATCTTGGGGATGACATGGATGGATAGGAGCCATTTTTTGGGCCCCTCATGGGGGTGTGGCCGGCCACATGGGGTATCCCCCCTTGGGGACCCTCTTGTTCCTTGGTTTCACTCCTAGGTCCTTGTGGAAGGACTTCATTCATGTGCATTTTGGGTTTTTTGTGAAACTACCCTACCCCCTTGGGATTTCCTATAAATAGAGGTGGAGGGGCAGCCCTCCACTCTCATCCCTTGCTCTCATACACATGCCATGCATTATCTGGCTTCTTCTCTCTCTCCACTCCCGAAGGGCTGTCCGAGTGACCGTTCGAGTTTCGAAGGTCCTCCCGAAGGGCTGTCCGCGACACCGTCCGGGGGGCTGTTCGACCGCCTCCTGGAGGGCTGTCTGAGGAGCAGATGAGGGTATACATCCTCGCGGTTGGGAGGTTGTAAATCCTAGCTGCGGGGATCTGCACCGCCGATCGTCATCGACTCTACTTCCCGCTGCGCTACGAGTCGGTAACGAAAAAGATCAAACCATGTATGCAGTCTCCATAGTGGTCCTGGGCTGGTGCGTAGGTCGGAATTTTTTTGTTTTCTGCTGCGTTCCCCTACATGTGGATGGTGGCAAATGCATTTCTCTTGGAGCTAGGCCAAGTTCTCACCGTGATTTGGAAGACGGCAAGAACGGGATATATCCCGGTTGTGAGTTTGAATCCTTCTTGGAATTAAAGATGTGGCTCGACAACTACTCGGTTACACATTATCGTCCACATAAAGTGGCCAACTCGGACGTCAATGTGCGTTACACGGTCAAATGTGAAGTGCCAAGATGTCCATGGATTGTGCGTGCGAGGTCATGGAAAGGAGGTCCTACTTGGCGCATAGTGAGTTGTCTAACAACTCACATGTGCTGGCACAAGAATGCGGATGGCGAGCTTGTGTACCAACAACGCAGACAACTCACGTTCGAGTTCATTGCTTACAGGTTATCCAACCAAATATCCACACTTCCAATAATGAGCATCAAGAGTGTCATTGACCTTGTGAAAGCCATCTTTCATTACAAGGTGAAGTACGGCAAGGCATGGAAGGCGAAGCAAGCCGCATTCAAGATGCTGTATGGCCAATTGGGAGGAAGCATACAACCGACTCCCTAGGTTATTGTTAGCTATGGCCGCCACAAATCCAGGCATGGTTCACGTGGTTGAGCCTCATGGGCACCAAACATTGATTCATAACGGGAGGACCATCCGAGTATTTGGCCGTGCATTTTGGGCCTTTGAGCAATGCGTGAGGGCTTTTGAGCATTGTCGGCCCGTTATCGCCATTGATGGCACGTTCTTGACCGGACAATACAAGGGCACTTTATTGGTTGCAATAGCAAGTGATGCCAATAACCGGGTGTTGCCTTTGGCTTTCGCTTTGGTTGAGGTGGAGAACAATGATAAATGGGAGTGGTTCTTGCATCAATTGAGAACAAGGGTATTACCGACTGAAAGGGAAATTTGTGTCATATTGGATCGCCATCCAGGAATTCTAAACGCGGTGGTGGTTGACATTCCCAGACATACAAAGTTGCACCATCGATGGTGCATGAGGCACTTTTGTGCAAACTTCTATAGGGCATGTGGTATCAAGGAGTTGGCCGATGATCTTCAAGATTGTTGTCTCGCTTTCACCAACAAGCGGTTTGCCACATTGTTCAATGCATTGCTCAGACACAAGAAACTTGACCCCGGTGGTCTTGAATTTCTGAATAGGAACATTGTCGAAAGGAATATGTGGGCACGTGCTTTTGATGAAGATGGCCGGAGGTACGGTCAAATGACAAGCAATATGGCAGAATGCTTCAATAAGGTGCTCAAGGGTGTACGTGCATTACCCGTGACGGCAATAGTTCAATGCACATTTGACAAGATGAATGGATACTTTTTAAAGTACTCAATGGAGACGGATAAGCAGATTGCTGGTGAGAACAAGGATAAGCACAAGTACTATTTCCCACCAAAGGTTGAAGAATGGTTGGACTTTCAATCACGAAAGGCAGACTCCCAAGAAGCTGTACTATATGACGACAACGAGTGGAAGTATGAGGTCAAAGAGCCTGGAGTGTTTGTTCAAATTGTTGTGATGCTGCAGTCATTGTAAGTATTATGATGTTCCGGTGAAATGAACGTGTTGTAAATTTTGTTTTTCCAGTAAGTCAAAGTGCAGCGCCCAGAACACAGGCGCTGCACTATACTGTGCAGCGCCCAAGGGATAGGCGTCACACAGTACAGTGCAGCGCCTGGCTCTCGGGCGCTGCACTCTGACTTGGTAATTTTCGTGGATGGTCAGTGCTGCAAGCCTTCTGTGGCTCTTTGGATAGCCATGGCCAGTTGAGCAGCGCCTATGAGACGGGCGCTGCACTGCAAGGTGCGGCGCCTAAGCGTTGGGCGCTGCACAGTACAGTGTAGCGCCTGGCTGTTGGGCGCTGCAGTGCTGTTAACTGCCAAACTACAGAAACAGATGCCACTCTGGGCTCATGCAGCACTCACATAACTTGTTCAACATAACTAAAATTACTGTAAAGACAAATACCGAACAAAGACAACTAATAACTTGAACATCACATCATTTAGGACAATTCAACATTACTACTAGTTCGCAAACACAAATACCACACTAGTAAGAGTTCACCAACATATAACATAACCTCACAAGTTCATCAACCTAATGAAACGGTTACAAGAGCACTAACAAACACAAGCACTAATGCTTTCCGCGCGTGTTCCTGGTGCCACGCCTGCAGGCAATCTTCTTCTTCCTGGGTGGACGAGCCTCCTCTTCCTGCACTTCCTCCTCCGCCTCATGATCCAAGCTAGCCATCCGCGAGGTCCCTACGACCACCTTTGGGTTGCCTCTGTTGTCAAAGTCGTTGGGCGTGTACCGGCGTCTGGGCTGCCTAGGCTTGAACACATATGGGGACCAAAGTTGAGTGTCCGCCAAAGTCATGTCATCATCAATGTCATGGCCCTATCACACAATCAAACAATATGGTGAAGACCGGCGTCGTAATCAAGTGAGAATCACATCTAAAGGATTAGTCATACCTCTTGGGTGACCGCACCCTCATCATCCAGATAAGCATATGAGGAACTCACATCGTCCCCCTGATGGTGAGATGAGGGGTCTGATGGTGTACCAGACCTGGAGGCAGATGGTTCATCAAATTCGGGATCACGGCAACCGAGAAGATTCGATAACCGCCTTAACTTCCTGGCCTGACGCTGTAACATGAACAAGTGTGGAAGATATCAAACTCCGCAACATAGACTGGCTCTCATAGTGAATGCGATATGTACCTTGAGGAATGCTCGTAGTGAACCATCATCATTGCCTTTTCCAACCGGTGTGTTCTCCAGAATAGACTGGCTCTCATCAGCTGCTTTCTTGATCTCGGTGCGCTGCGGATGAGAAAGAATGAACACATTAGCCATTCATACATGTGTAATACGGCCAACGGGAAAGTAAAGAAGGAACACTTTACCACATAGTTAATCACCGGAACAGCAGGGACTCCTTGCCCAACCCTGACATCTCTGTTGTACTTCCCCTTTTATAGATCCTCAAAGTTCACGGGTTCTTCAAGAATATCCTCATTATATGCCGGCGGGCATATCTCAACTCGAGTATTTTCAAGAAGCCATCGTATGTAGTTATCAAAAGCAAGTGGGTTATGCTCACGAAGCTGGGCGCGTGCACTGCTATGAGCTTGCTCCACGCAAAGCTGGAAGCGGGTAACATACGAAGCATGATGCTTGTCCCAGTCCTTTATCTTCCGCTGCCTTCTCCTGTCCAACCTGCATGGTACAATACCAAACATTAGCAAAATCAAGAAGGACTGACGATGCTTAGTCAATACACTCTCTTACCTATGAAGTGCTTTGTCCGTATCCACCCATTCCGGCGGGTGAGGCTGGAACAGACCAAACTGACGAAACACGCGATGTGGCAAATGAAAATCAACAGCCCAGTTGCATATTAGTGGGCACCGCATAAGCCAGAGATCCCTATCCCGCAAGCACATCGGGTTGATGGAAAACTCCGGGGTGTACCCAAGTCTGTCATCGGCGCCATATGGCTGCCATTCCACCTATGAAATAGGGCAGCAATGCAAAATTGGTGACTTTTTTTCAGGCAAGCATGAGAAATGACTGAAGTAATGACCTCGTTACCTGCTCAGGCGTAATCGTGTCCAACTCGGCAATGTACTTTTGGTACATGAGATTGACATCGTTCGTCATCTCGGAAACCACATCCCACTTGTAAGCCCAAGTGGGGCGCCGTAAGTCGTCATCTTCATCTTCATACCAAGGATTAAACCTGACGCTCTTCGGGCGTCCAACAGGCAGACGCTCCCAGCTCCATACAGAAAGTAGAAGCATATTACCACCAATGCCTGCCCTATCTGTGATCCTGCAACACGCATCGTCCAGCTGCATATGAAAGAAAAACAATGTTAAGTTGACAGCAAGGTTACATTGGTAATGAACAAATGAGTTGATAACAAAACAAACCAACTACCTGTCGGCACAAGTACGCAAGAGTCGCTGAACCCCAGCTCCATTTGCTATCGAAGACGGTCAACGCCTTCAGCCACATCCATGGAGCGTTCTTGCCCGTGGAGTCAGGAAACAAAGTCCTCGAGACAACGTACCACATATAGACACGAGCATGTGTCTGTATCACATCATTAGTGGCATCCGCAGGGCAATGCGCAAAGTTTGCTTGAATCCACGTGAAAGCAGCTCCGGCTGCTTTCCTTTCCTTCTTCTTCGGCTCTTCTCCCTCCTCTACATCAGCCTCAGCCTCGGTAGGAGCCATACCGATAAGAGCAATCATCTGCTCGCGCCACCCATCAGAATCGGTGCTCATACAGAGAGGCATCCCGTCGATAGCAAGACCGGTGATCAACGAGACATCCTCGAGCGTCACGATCATCTCCCCAGTCCGAAGATGGAAACTGTGCGTCTCCTGCCTCCACCGGTCAGCAAGAGCAGACACCAGTGGAGCGTTCAGATTCGGCGTCGACCGGCTGACCAACTGAATCCACGGGAGTAGTCCTACCTACTTGATGTACGGTGTGTACTGCTCATCGTAAGGCATGGCAGGACCAGAGACCCCGTGATACTGAATCTTCAGAGGTTCAAGCTTCTGCAAAAAACAAGTAATGACAAATCTTAGGGCATGTCAATTTCAACTAAAGGCAAATTTGCTAAATATTTAGATTACTCATTATTACCAGCCCCTTCTCGCGCATCATGTAGGCCCGGTGTTGTGTGTCAATGGCATTGTCGAGAAGCCAAACCATCCTTACAAAGTTCAAACAATAAACATATATGAGTTCATCTCAAATAAACATATATGAGTTCATCTCAAATAAACATATATGAGTTCATCTCAAATGATTGTAAATTCTCATATATATCTAGTATGTCATATGTGTTCAAGTAAATCAACATCTCATATTTCAAATAAACTCAACATCTAATATATATCTAAAAAAATCAACATCTCATAATTATCTACAAAACTAGGCATCTCATATATATCTAAAAAAATATACAATCTACGTTTCACTAACAAGAATCATATAGTGTGGGGGGGGATCAAAGGTTCAACCTAATCTTGGGCAAACAAAGATCCAAACCAAGCAAATCAAAGGTTCCACCTAATCTTGGGCAAATCCATAAAAATGCAATGAATTAACGGAGGTAAAGAAAGGGAACGGAGGAGTTTACCTAGTAGGAGGGATTGGAGATCGAATCCGGGTCTCAAAACTTCAGATCTGAGAGGGGTGTAGGGGGGCTCCGAAGGGGGCGCCGCCGCCGCTCTCTGTATAGAGAGCAACTTCCTCAGAGGGGGAAGAACTACCTGGGAGGGGCTGGCCTGATGCGGCTTAAGTCAATGTGCAGCGCCCAAGCCATAGGCGCTGCACTTTACACAGTGTGGTGCCCATGCCTTAGGCGCTGCACTGCTGTCTGTGGGGCCGCAAACTGGCCCAGGACTGCCACGCTGGCTGGATGTGCGACGCCTAAGGGAAGGGCGCTGCATAGTAGTGTGCGGCGCCTCGCTGTCGGGCGCCACATGAAAGGGTCAGCAGAGTGAATTTTTTTCGAAAGCAGGTCAGTTTGTGATTTGATTTCGCCCTCAGGTCAAATATGTGATTTCTGCCCAAAAAGAAGCTTCGCTTCTCCAACGCACCGACCCATTTCGTCCGCGTGTGTTCATTTGGATCGCTGGAGACAGAAAAGTCGGCCCAACGCGCCGACCCAAACGGACGCGCGTCCGCTTTTTGGTCAGCTCCTACGTCTGACGCCGCCACGCTTGGCGGACGCCGCTAGGCCAGCTACCTGGTCCAGGGGAGGCACGCGTCTCTTCGCTGGCCAGCTTCTTCGACGACGCCGCAAGCTGTTCGACAGTTTGCCTCCAAGTACAAATGGACTCTGCCGACGAGTTCTTTTTCCACAATTTCCTCTGTGACTCCGATGAGTCCTCATCCGACGATGAGGAGATGGTGGCTGTTGTGTTGGTCGTCCATTACCACCTTAGTAAGCAGCGGCCGTTGCTCCGGGGCTTGATCCCGGGGCACACTCCGACGCTGAATCGCAACTGAGAGAGCGATCATTTCCTTCTTTGGAAGGACTACTTTGAGACACCCAAACTGGCTTCAAACATCACCAATTCTGGCGCCGTTTCCGTATGGCTACACATGTTTTCAATCGTATTCGGGAGGGGGTGGTCGGATATGATAAGTATTTCGAGTGCAAGGAGGATGCCCTTGGAATGATTGGCTTCTCCACTTGTCAGAAATGCACTGGAGCTATCCGGATGCTTGCATATGGAGTGTCCAGTGATCTCATTGATGAGTACGTATGTATGAGCGAGTCTACGTGCCTAGACTTCATGTACAAGTTCTGCAAGACTGTGATTGCAGTGTTTGGCCCTAACACTAGTAGAAAAAGGCCCATTTGTCCCGGTTCCAGAGGCCCATTTGTCCCGGTTCTGGAACCGAGACTAAAGTGTCGGGACTAAAGCCCATGACCTTTAGTCCCGTTTCGCTTACGCACTGGGACAGGTGTGGCTCCACGTGGCCACTGCGGCGAGCTCAGGCGGGAGGGCCTTTAGTCCCAGTTGGTAACACCAACCGGGACCAAAGAGCATCCACGCGTCAGCAGCTCGGGAGTTGGGTTTTTGTTTTTTTTTTGAACGGGGGGGGGGGGGGGGGTTGGTTTGGTGGTTTTGGAGGGTTAATTTAATTAGGGGTTTCATATATATTGTTAGCTAGCTAATAGAGAGAAGTGACCTCTCTTATCTCCGTGCTTGTTCGACGCTAGCTACTATACGTATAGAGAGAAGTGTCCTCTCTTTTGCTACTATAATTTTGTGGAATGCAACAGAGAGGAAAACATTTCTGCTTAAACATCTCATTGCATAATAACAAGAGGCAACCATCTGACTTAAGAGACTGCAAAAGGCAAGCATTGCTTCAGTACAACACATGCAGTTCTTCAGTACATAACTTAACTTAAACATTGTCTGCAAAAGCATACTCAATTTAAACACTGACACTTAACTAACTGACACTATGCATTTCTTCATTTCTGCATCTCCTTCATCTTCTTGATGCGGTCAGAGTGGTGAATGCCGACGCGGACGTAGGTCTCCGCCTCGATTGGCATCCTACTGTCGCCGAGCTGCGGGATCCCCGGCGCCACCATGTGCAGGTCGTCGTTGGCAGGCAGCTGCAGCTGTTGCGCCACCTCCCCCTCCCCCTCGCTGTTGTCCTCCACCTCCACCACCATCTGCTCCTGCTCGCTGTCGTCCTCCACCTCCACCACCACGTCCACACCAGGCTCCTCCTCCTCCTCGCTGGACTCTTCCTCCTCCTCCTCACCCCAACTCCTCCTCCTCCTCATCTTCACAACTCTCTCCCTCGCTGTCAGAGTGGACAATCACCTGCTCCACTTCAGCTGGTACAGCGACCACGACGCCAACGAGACCTTCCACTGGAGTTAGAGGGGCATGATGGCGGGAGCGGTACTCGTACCACCTAGCATGCTGACGCGGATCTGGTGAGTTCTCCGCTTCATTCATAGCCCAAAGGAAAACAGCGACAGGAGGAATTCCACGGCCGCCGGGGAACATCGTCTTCTTCTCATCATCCGTAGCCACGGCGATGAGGCCCCTAGCGTGGTCGACGCACATCTACAAGCTGGGAAACCTATTGCAGATCTCCTCTACGTCCGCCCTTTTCTCTGCATCTCCCTTGCAGAACTTGCTGACAGTCTCCTCCCATCGCTCTTGAGCACGGCGAATAGCTCTTGCAGACGGCCTCTTCTTGGGCGCCATGGACTTAGTGGAATTTACTGGACATGGCAGAAACATAATTAAGTAGGCATCTTGCTCAAAAGAAAATCAAACAAAATGCTATGAAAAAGACAAAATGCTATGAAAATCATTGCAAAGATGATGTATGCTTCTTTTTCTTCTTCTTCCTTCTTCCTTCTTCCTCTTTTCTTCTTTTTCCTTATTTTGGTCGGGCGAGAGGGGGTTGATCGACATCCCCCCTCATGTTGAAGAGTTACCGGAGTTCTCTGATGAATGTCCAACGTCCGAACCGCCTCTCTCATGAATTTCAAACAAGGGATTTAACAAAATGGCGCCATTCTGGATGTGCAGAAAATGGTCCATATTTTTCCTGATCTCATCTACCCTTCTATATGTCACGTTGTCTAGTGTCAAAGGATTCAAGAATACCATGACTTCATCATTAGCCGGAAATGACAGGTGCATAATGGTACGAAGCTCTTCAAAGTTGTTTTGGAACGGAGTTCCCGATAGAATAATTCGCTTTTTGGTACAAAGTTCAGCAAGAGCCTTCCGAATATCGCTATTTGGAAGGCCTTTGCTGAAATTCGCCTGTTACTTTCGGCAAATGATGAAGCCATGGATTTCTTCAATACTTTGACAGTCAACATGACATATAGAAGAATATATATATATATATATATATATATATATATATATATATATATATATATATATGCGATCAGAAAAAAATTGGATCAACTTGTGCACATCCATAATGGGGGCATTCTTGATAAATCTCGACCCTCGACCCCTCGACGACCCTCGACCCCTCGGCGATCCTCGACCCTCGACCCCTCGGCGATCCTCGAACCTCGACCCCTCGGCGACCGTCGACCCTCTACCCTAGTTCCTGACCCTCGACCGGTCGGCGATCCTCGACACCCTCGTTCCCGATAAAAAATAAGGAGAGGAAGAAGAAGAAAAAAAAAAGAGGAGAAGAAGAAGGAATAGAGGAGAAGAAGAAAAAAATAGAATTTTTTCTTCTTCTCCTCTTTTTTTCTTCTTCCTCCTCTTCTTACTTTTTTCACCTCTTCTTCCTCTCCTCTTCTTCTCCTTCTTCTTCTCCTTCTTCCTCTTCTTATTTTCCTTTTTCCTCTCCTTCTTTTTCTTCTTCTTCCTTCTTCCTTCTTCCGGTTTTCTTCTTTTTCCTTATTTTCCTCTCCACTAACCTAAAATATACTAACCTAAAATGCACTAACAGTACAACTAACCTAAAATGCACTAAATCAACCAACCTAAAATGCACTAACCTAAATCAACTAACTCAAGATATGAATTTATAAAGTGCACTTAATATGTTTCGAGGACTCCCCCCCAACACGAGAACATTTTAACTTAGTAAATTTCTATGAAAAAAATCATCATCTATATATATGAACAAAAAAAAATACATCATCTATATATGAACGGAAAAAAGCATACATCATCTATATATATGAAAGAAAAACATACATCAAATATATAGGAACAAAAAAAGCATACATCATCTATATATATGAACAAAAAAACATACATCATATATATAAGAACAAAAAAAGCATACATCATCTATATATATATATATATATGAACAAAACAAAAGCATATATCAACAAAATCATCACATGAACAAAACAAGAGGAAGGGGGCCGGCCGGACCGTAGCGCGGGGCGGCGCGGACCGGGGCGCTGACGGCGCGGGGCAGGGGCGGCGCGGCGACGAGGGCTCGGGGCAGGGGCGGCATGGAGACGGCGTCGGGGGCAGGGGCTGATGTCTACTACACAACCTTCTTCTTGTAGACGTTGTTGGGCCTCCAAGTGCAGAGGTTTGTAGGACAGTAGCAAATTTCCCTCAAGTGGATGACCTAAGGTTTATTAATCCGTGGGAGGCGTAGGATGAAGATGGTCTCTCTCAAGCAACCCTGCAACCAAATAACAAAGAGTCTCTTGTGTCCCCAACACACCCAATACAATGGTAAATTGTATAGGTGCACTAGTTCGGCGAACAGATGGTGATACAAGTGCAATATGGATGGTAGATAAAGGTTTTTGTAATCTGAAATTATAAAAACAGCAAGGTAACAAGCAATAAAAGTGAGCGTAAACGGTATTGCAATGCTAGGAAACAAGGCCTAAGGTTCATACTTTCACTAGTGCAAGTTCTCTCAACAATAATAACATAACTGGATCATATAACTATCCCTCAACATGCAACAAAGAGTCACTCCAAAGTCACTAATAGCGGAGAACAAATGAAGAGATTATTGTAGGGTACGAAACCACCTCAAAGTTATCCTTTCTGATCAATCTATTCAAGAGTCCGTAGTAAAATTACACGAAGCTATTCTTTCCGTTCGATCTATCCTAGAGTTCATACTAGAATAACACCTTAAGACACAGATCAACCCAAAACCCTAATGTCACCTAGATACTCCAATGTCACCTCAAGTATCCGTGGGTATGACTATACGATATGCATCACACAATCTCAGATTCATCTATTCAACCAACACAAAGTACTTCAAAGAGTGCCCCAAAGTTTCTACCGGAGAGTCAAGACGAAAACGTGTGCCAACCCCTATGCATAAGTTCACAAGGTCACTGAACCCGCAAGTTGATCACCAAAACATACATGAAGTAGATCACGTGAATATCCCATTGTCACCACAGATAAGCACATGCAAGACATACATCAAGTGTTCTCAAATCCTTAAAGACTCAATCCGATAAGATAACTTCAAAGGGAAAACTCAATCCATCACAAGAGAGTAGAGGGGGAGAAACATCCTAAGATCCAACTATAATAGCAAAGCTCGCGATACATCAATATCGTGCCGAATCAAGAACACGAGAGAGAGAGAGAGAGAGAGATCAAACACATAGCTACTGGTACATACCCTCAGCCCCGAGGGTGAACTACTCCCTCCTCGTCATGGAGAGCGTCGGGATGATGAAGATGGCCACCGGTGAGGGATCCCCCCCTCCGGCAGGGTGCCGGAATAGGGTCCCGATTGGTTTTTGGTGGCTACAGAGGCTTGCGGTGGCGGAACTCTCGATCTAGGTTATGTTCTGGAAGTTTGGGTATATGTAAGAGGTGTTGGCGTCGGGAACAAATCAGGGGGTCCACGAGGCGGCCACGAGGTAGGGGGGCGCGCCCAGGGGGTAGGGCGCGCCCCTACCCTCGTGGTGGCCTCGGGACTCTTCTGGTCCATCTCCGGTACTCCGTGGGCTTCTTCTGGTCCAAAAACAATCTTCGTGAAATTTCAGGTCAATTGGACTCCGTTTGGTATTCCTTTCTGTGATACTCAAAAATAAGGAAAAAACAGAAACTGGCACTGGGCTCTAGGTTAATAGGTTAGTCCCAAAAATCATATAAAATAGCATATAAATGCATATAAAACATCCAAGATGGATAATATAATAGCATGGAACAATCAAAAATTATAGATACGTTGGAGACATATTAGGGGCGCGCGCGGCGACGAGGGCTCGCGTCAGGGGCGCGACAACGGCGTCGGACGCAGGGCGGCGTGGCGACGGCGTCGGAGGCAGGGCGACGACGACGATGTCGGGGGGGGGGGGGGGGGGTAGCCTGGCGACGTCGTCGGAGGGATCGAAGACGAACTGAATCAATTTTTTGGCAAGTGCTGCTTATATAGACGAAGCATTAGTCCCGGTTCGTGGCACCAACCGGGACCATTGCGTCCCTTTAGTCCCGGTTGGTTCCACGAACCGAGACCAAAGGTCCGTTTTCAGCAGCCCAAAGGGCGGGAAACAGAGACCTTTGGTCCCGGTTGGTAGCACCAACCTGGACTAAAGGGGCGCATTGGTCCCGGTTGGTGCCACCAACCGGGACCAAAGGTCTTGTGCTGACGCGGTGCGGTGGGATGTTTAGTCCCACCTCGCTAGCTGAGAGGGGCTCAGAGTGGTTTATAAGCCCCGCTGCGCCGACCACTTCGAGCTCCTCTCTATTGCAGGCTTACGGGCCTAAATCCACTTTCTGTGCCTGTGGGCCTATTGGGCCTACTGTGGGCCTGCATCCTGGGCCAACAAGCGGGTTTCTAGTCGTATGCAGGCCGTGGTGGCCCAGTAGGCGGCATTTTTTTCCAGTTTTTTTGTTTTCTTTTTTGCATCATTTATTTTATTTTGTTTGTACTTACAGCAAAATACTTACTAGTTTTTCAGTGATTCTTTTTAGTTTTATAGGTAATAAAAATTATAAACTTTCTGTTAGTGCCATTAATTTTCCAATTTGAATAGTTTAAATTTGAATTTTTTGAAATTTGTGTGAATCACTAGTTTTTGAATAACTTTACTATAAATATAGATTTTTGAGTGATTCTTTTTCCTGCTATTTAATATTACTGTGTTTTATCATTTTTGCTATTAGAGTTTCATACAAGTTTTCTAGTTCATTCTTTTTGCTATTAGTTCACTCTTTGAGCTAAGTGACCTTGAAATTGGAAAGCACTTCAAATGAACTCTGAAGAGGTTGAAAGTTGGCATGGTATCATCATTTCATCCACATAGCATGTGCTAAAAAGTTGAGAGGGTTACGGCAAAAACTGGATGCACTTCGTGTACAAAATGGACAATCTCTTTCGAAGTATCAGGGTTTCGAACGAAAACTCATCTGTTACAGAGGGATATTTTTTGAACTTATTTGAACTCCAGACTTTTTGTGTGTTCAAAATGCACCATTCAAAGCCACATCATCAATTTTCAATCCTTTCTGACTTCATTTGTTATTTTTCATGCATTTACTGATATTTTGAGCTATATGACCCTGAAATTGAAAAGCACTACAAATGAACTCTGCAAAGGTTGAAAGTTGGCATGGTATCATCATTTCACCCACATAGCATGTGCTAAAAAGTGGAGAGGGTTACGGAAAAAACTGAATGCACTTCGTGTACAAAACGGACAATCTCTTTCGAAGTATCAGGGTTTCATGCGGAAACTCATCTTTTACAAAAGGCATTTCATTTCTTCACATGTAACTGCGGTGATATTCTAGATCAAAGGCATCATCATAATAGTTGTGGAGAGAAAGTCTTCACTTTTTCTTCGCTTGTGTCCTTGCTTATTGCGCTGTAACCATGGATATTCTTCATCATTTAACAGGGTGCTTGGGTCAGCCTTGACATTGAAGGGAGGAATTTCACGAAAATTTTCATAATCTTCAGACATGTCTGTCTTGCCCTCCAATCCCACGATGTCTCTTTTTCCTGAAAGAACTATGTGGCTTTGGCTCATCATATGATGTATTTGCTTCCTTATCTTTTCTTTTTCTTGGTTTGGTTGACATGTCCTTCACATATAAAACCCGCGCCACATCATTGGCTAGGACGAATGGTTCATCTGTGTACCCAAGATTGTTCAGATCCGCTGTTGTCATTCCGTACTATGGGTCTACCTGTACCCCGCCTCCTGACAGATTGACCCATTTGCACTGAAACAAAGGGACCTTAAAATCATGTCCATAGTCAAGTTCCCATATGTCCACTATGTAACCATAATATGTGTCCTTTCCCCTCTTGGTTGCTGCATCAAAGCGGACACCGCTGTTTTGGTTGGTGCTCTTTTGATCTTGGGCGATCGTGTAAAATGTATTCCCATTTATCTCGTACCCTTTGTAAGTCAATACAGTCGAAGATGGTCTCCTGGCCAACGAGTACAGCTCATCAAAAATAGTGTTGTCACCCCTGAGACGTGTTTGCAACCAACTGCAGAAAGTCCTGATGTGTTCACATGTAATCCAGTCGTCACACTGCTCTGGGTGTTTGGAGCGCAGAATGTTCTTGTGTTCATCGACATGCGGGGTCACCAAGGTAGAGTTATGTAGAACTGTGCACTGTGCTTGAGACCAAGAATGCCCGTCCGTACATATTATTGAGTCCCCTCCTAGCGTGCCTTTTCCAGTCAGTCTCCCCTCATACCGCAATTGAGGGAGACCAATCTTCTTAAGGTCAGGAATGAAGTCAACACAAAACCCAATGACATCCTCTTTTTGATGGCCCATGGAGATGCTTCCTTCTGGCCTAGCGCGGTTACAGACATATTTCTTTAGGACTCCCATGAACCTCTCAAAGGGGAACATATTGTGTAGGAATACAGAACCCAGAACGACAATCTTGTTGACTAGATGAACTAGGACGTGCATCATGATATTGAAGAAGGATGGTTGGAACACCAGCTCGAAACTGAAAAGACATTGCGCCACATCAGTCCTTAACCTTGGTATGATTTCTGGATCGATCACCTTCTAAGAGATTGCATTGAGGAATGAACATAGCTTCACAATGACTGATCAAACGTTTTTCGGTAGAAGCCCCTTAATGCAAGCGGAAGCAGTTGCGTCATAATAACGTGGCAGTCATGAGACATTAGGTTCTGAAACTTTTTCTCTGGCATATTTAGTATTCCCTTTATATTCGACAAGAAGCCAGACGGGACATTCATACTGAGCAGGCATTCAAAGAAGATTTCCTTCTCTTATTTGGTAAGAGCGTACCTGGCAGGACCTTCATACTGCTTTGGAGGCATGCCTTCTTTTTCGTGCACACGTTTCTGGTCCTCCCGTGCCTCCAATGTATCTTTTGTCTTCCCATACACGCCCAAGAAGCCTAGCAGGTTCACGCAAAGGTTCTTCGTCATGTGCATCACGTCGATTGAAGAGCGGACCTCTAGATCTTTCCAGTAGGGTAGGTCCCAAAATATAGATTTCTTCTTCCACATGGGTGCGCGTCCCTCGGCGTCATTCGGAACAGATAGTCCGCCGGGACCCTTTACAAAGATTACTTGTAAATCATTGACCATAGCAAGTACGTGATCACCGGTACGGATGCCGGGCTTCTTCCGGTGACCTGCCTCGCCTTTGAAATGCTTGCCTTTCTTTCGACATTGATGGTTGGTCGGAAGAAATCGACGATGCCCCAGGTACACATTCTTCCTGCATTTGTCCAGGTATATACTTTCGGTGTCATCTAAACAGTGCGTGCATGCGTGGTATCCCTTGTTTGTCTGCCCCGAAAGGTTACTGAGAGCAGGCCAATCATTGATGGTTACAAACAGAAACACATGCCGGTCAAATTCCTCCTGTTTGTGTTCATCCCACACACGTACACCTTTTCCATTCCACAGCTGTAAAAGTTCTTCAACTAATGGCCTTAGGTACACATCAATGTCGTTGCCGGGTTGCTTAGGGCATTAGATGAGAACTGGCATCATAATGAACTTCCGCTTCATGCACAGCCAAGGATGAAGGTTATAGATACATAGAGTCATGGGTCAGGTACTGTGATTGCTGCTATGCTCCCCAAAAGGATTAATGCCATCCGCGCTTAAACCAAACCATACGTTCCTTGCGTCACCTGCAAACTCCTCCCAGTACTTTCTCTCGATTTTTCTCCACTGCAACCCATCAGCGGGTTCTCTCAACTTCCCAACTTTCTTATGGTCCTCTCTGTGCCATCGCATCAACTTGGCATGCTCTTTGTTTCTGAACAGACGTTTCAGCCGTGGTATTATAGGAGCATACCACATCACCTTGGCAGGAACCCTCTTCTTGGGGGCTCACTGTCAGCATCACCAGGGTCATCTCGTCTGATCTTATATCGCAATGCACCGCATACCGGGCATGCGTTCAAATCCTCGTGCGCACCGCGGTAGAGGTGCAGTCATTAGTGCACACATGTATCTTCTCCACCTCCAATCCTAGAGGGCATACAACCTTTTTGCTGCATACGTACTGTCGGGCAATTCGTTATCCTTTGGAAGCTTCTTCTTCAATATTTTTAGTAGCTTCTCAAATCCTTTGTCAGGCACACCATTCTCTGCCTTCCACTGCAGCAATTCCAGTACGGTACCGAGCTTTGTGTTGCATCTTCGCAATTGGGGTACAACCCTTTTTTGTGATCCTCTAACATGCGATCGAACTTCAGCTTCTCCTTTGAATTTCGCACGGTCTCTTTGCATCAACAATGACCCGGCGAAGATCATCATCGGGCACATCGTCTGGTTCCTCTTGATCTTCAGCTTCCCCCGTTGAAGCATCACCGTATTCAGGGGGCACATAGTTGTCATCATCCTCTTCTTCTTCGTTGTCTTCCATCATAACCCCTCTTTCTCCGTCTTGGTCCAAGCATTATAGTGTGGCATGAAACCCTTATAAAGCAGGTGGCTGTGAAGGATTTTCCGGTCAGAGTAAGACTTTGTATTCCCACATATAGGGCATGAACAACACAAAAACCATTCTGCTTGTTTGCCTCAGCCACTTCAAGAAAATTATGCACACCCTTAATGTACTCGGAGGTGCGTCTGTGACCGTACATCCATTGTCGGTTCATCTGCGTGCATTATATATAATTAAGTGTGTCAAAAACAATAATAAAAGTAAGAAAATTACACAAGTATCTATCTAAATCATACAAGTAAGAACTTTTTTTAGAAAGAATATAAGATCAAGAGGCTCACCACGGTGGTGCCGGCGACGAGATCGGCGTGGGTGATCGATGACGGTGAGGACGGGGACGGGACAGGATCACGGACCGCCAAACCTAGACAAATCTCGAGGAAATGGAGCTTGGACAAGGAGCTTTGAGAGGAGAAAGCTTAAGTATGGCTCGGGCATTTCATCGAACACCTCATGTGCATAGGAGGTGAGATAGAGCACCACAAAGCTCTCCAACGGTCGGCCAGAAAAACAGAGCAGTGGAGTGTTCTGCTCGCGGGCGAGGTATATATAGGCATCTCATTGGTCCTGGTTCGTGGCTGGAACCGAGACTAAAGGTCCCCCTTTGGTCCCGGTTCCAGCCATGAACCGGGACTAATGGTTGTGGGCCAGGAGCGAGGCACATTGGTCCCGGTTCGTGTCTGGAACCGGGACCAAAGGGTCCAGACGAACCGGGACCAATGCCCCACGAGGCCCGGCCGGCCCCCTGGCCTCATGAACCGGGACCGTTGCCCCCATGGGTCCCGGTTCATGACTGAACCGGGACTAATGGGCTGGCCCGGCCTGGACCAAAGCCCTGTTTTCTACTAGTGTAAGTATTTGAGAGAGCCAAATGCTGAAGATACAACCCGCTTGTTGGCGATGAATGCCAGCAGGGGCTTCTCGGGAATGCTTGGCAGCATAGGCTATATGCACTGGGAGTGTAAGAACTGTCCTTCTGCTTGGCAAGGGCAGTATAGGTGCCATGTCAAGGCTTGCACTATCATACTTGAGGCCGTGGCCTCACAAGACCTCCGGATCTGGCACTCTTTCTTCGGCATGGCCGGACCGCACAATGATATCAACGTGCTTCAACGCTCGCCGGTGTTTGCAAGGCTTGCTGAAGGCAACTGCCCGCCGGTGAATGTTAACATTAACGGCCATAACTACAACAAAGGATACTACCTAGCTGACGGTATCCATCCTCAGTGGACCACTATTATGAAGACAATCTCCAACCCTATAGGAGAGAAGAGGAGGAGATTTGCACAAGAGCAAGAGAGTGCAAGGAAGGATGTGGAGCGTGCCTTTGGTGTTCTGCAATCTCGATGGGGCATCGTTCGGTTGCTAGAACTTGGAGCACCAAGAAATTGTGGGAGGTGATGACTGCTTATGTGATCATGCACAATATGATCGTAGAGGATAAGCACCCGGAATGTATCTACGACCAAGGGTTTCAGTTCCCGGGTGACAATATTGTGCCTGAGCATGGAGGAGCGGTAATGTTTGCACAGTTCACTCAATTTCATCATCAAATGCGTGATTGGGAAACTCACATTCAGCTGCAAGATGATTTGATTGAGCATATGTGGGCTCATGTTGGCAACCAATAGATATACCTTAAAAAATGTATTTGAGACAATTTAATTTTTATCTGGGTTGTAAACTATGATATATTTATTTGACTTGTGGAACTATGTTATATTTGTTTGCTTGTGAAACTATGTAAAATGTGTGTATTTTGTTTGAAAAATGACGGCAAGCCGACCACCCGGGGGGGGGGGGGGGGGGATACGGGACAGTGCGTTGGGTGCACTGTCGACCCAAACCAAAAACAGGATGGACGACGAGTGGGCGGCTGACCCAAACGGACAAAACGCGCGTCCGTTTGGGTCGGTCCATTGGAGTTGCTCGTAGTGCGCAGTGCAGTCCTGCCAACCTGCCCCCCCCCCCCCCCCCCCCAAGCTAATGCGGCGGCAGTATAATTCGGGAGCCTGACACGATGTTTTATGGAATCCTATGATTTCCGCCACGTATGTACGGGCATTTTTCACGAAAAGTCATTTTGGTGGATGGATGTATTGGAGCCCTGCATTTTAAATAGTGACATAATGATATTTTTGAAGTTTCAGAAAATTCCAGAAACAATTCCACATGTTCATATGGATGTATGTTACTCACATGCATATTTTGATGATGAAATAAGTAACCATGTGAGTTACACACAAATGACAAAATCGTGATTTTGGAACGATGAACAGTGCAGGTATTATTCACTATTCAGATATCGTCATTTTGCCATTTTTGCATAGCTCACACGTTTACTTATCTCATCACCAAACTTTACACATGTGTAACATCCATCCATATGATCATGTAGACTTCTTTTCGGGATTTTTTGAAATTTTAAATGTGATTCTTAAACTGTTTAAAATAAAGTCCTCCGATGCAACCATGTTCCAAAAATCCACGCTCCATTTTTCAAGGATATACGGTGATGATTGGGATCTTGATGACGCCGTCCCAACCGGCCACCCCGTCCGTCCTTGCAAGTTGCAACATGAGCTGTCCGAGTGTCCGGCCGGGGCTCGGATCTTTGCTGCGGTGAAGTTAGCTAGGGAAAAGATCGAGGGAGTGAGTCAGTGAAAAGATAGTGGGAGGGACAGAGAGTGGCCAGTCATGTCTCTTTTCTTTCACTAACCGCAAATCCGCAATGTGTGCCACCAAAGCAAAGCTGAGGAAAGAGCACCGCAAAACGTGATCTTATATATGGTACTCTTTACTAGTACTACTCTTGCCTGCTTTTCTCGCCGGTGCAGTTTAAGTTACTTGAGATTCCTAGTACTACCAGCAACAGGTAACTTTTCTTTCTTAGTTAATCACGCACATGCTCTAATGGTGGGGGTCTAGACACTACTACTACTGCTACTGTTGTGCTGTTTCACATTCTCTGATGAAGCTGGTGCATGCATCAATGGTGGCAATTTCGCAGGGGACGACGGTCGAGCACAAGCTTTGGGTGTGGATCAACAGCGGGCCGGCGTTGTTAGCAGCGGGAGGAGGAAGGGTAGATCGTTGCCATGCAAGGGGGCGAGAGGAAACGCGAAGCAACGAGTGGCTGGCCGGCGGCCGGCAATGTGCGTGGATCAGATCAGACGAGATCTCCTCGCTCGGTGCCTTTGTGGAGCAGGCAGCGCAGGGGACCATGCAAGCCGGTGCAAGGACATGCAGGAGGGGTACAGGCGCATACCGGCTAGTAGTAGGAGTACATGGGATGGAGGCCATGCATGTGGGCTGGGTGGGGGCCATTCCATCCCGGCAACAGCAAGCGATCATGGCTAGGGGACCTCGCCTCCACCCCCACCTCCACGATCCACAACTTATCCTCGATCCAATCTGGATCATCTCCTCCCCATTTCGCACCTTTAATTCCACACAGGCATGCATGTTACTGTAGGTTGGTCAGTCAGTTAAGTTACTACTCCACCATGGCTTGCATCCAGACTGAGCAAGTTGAAATAGAGTATGTTACTGCTCTACTGTAGCAAAGAAACACTGATATTTTGTTGTGCATGCAATTATATATGCCTGCATCGAGTGCCTTCAGAACGTTCTATTCCTCTGCTCCTCTCAGATCTACGGCTTATCCCACGAGTGCCCAAGTAACATTTTCCTTTTCCAACAAGAGGAAATTCACTACGTAGAATTAACAGGAGGGTGGCCTACCGGAATAAGGCATCTACTAAGGGGCTGGTATAAGTGCATCTCTAGCGGATCCCGTGAAATCATTTTCGGGTCCCCTAAAATGGTTTTGCCGGAACGCAAAGGTTCCGGCAGAGCGGATCCGATAAAATTCGTACTGTAAATTTAAAACCAGTTCGCGCTACAGATAATTCATCACACCACCATAGTTCGTACATAGCAAATACAAAATTCATACTACAAATTAGACCTAGATCGACCGGCTCACTCATCGAGCCGAGGTAGAACTTTGTGTTGGCGAGGGCGTGCTCGTCCTTTGCAGCGGTGAGATGGTTGGCGGCACCTTCTTCTCAGGCCGCCACCGCGCGCTCCGAGGGGAGGAGCTCCGCATCCGCCTCCCGTCACCTCCGGATGTGCGGAAAAGGGCGTCGTGGAGTTCGTTGAAGCCGGCCCTAGGGGCTGACCGCCGCTGCGGGAGAGCCGGCCGTGGTCGCAGGCTTGCTTGCAGCGCCATGGTTCGACGGCGGGCCGGATGGAGCTGCTGGCCTCCGCGTCGTGGCATCCCGGCTTCTGCGGTGGCGACCCGCACGCCCGTGAGCAGCACCGACCATGGAGGAGAATAAAATAATACTCCCTCCGTTCCTTAATATTTGTCTTTTTAGAGATTTTAAATGAACTACCACATACATATGTATATAGACATATTTAAGAGTATAGATTCACTCATTTTGCTCCGTATGTAGTCACTTGTTGAAATATCTAGAAAGACAAATATTTAGGAACGGAGGGGGTACAAAGAAGAGGCGGGATAGGATGCCGGAGTTGGGGCGTGGTAGCGGTAGCGCGCGGGGACTGCGGTGGAAGGGATGGGGTTTGTATCCGATAAAAGAGAGCCAAAGCCGTAGATATAGGGCCGGAGCGGTCGCTTTGCAGACCACCTGTAAAAGTTTTACGGGCTGGGCAAAATTTAGCCGACCTGTTCGGGCTGAAAAAGCCACCATCCTATAGAACAATCAGAATTTTACGGGCCGACGAGATTTTGCGGGCCTGCTAGACAAGCTCTAAGTTAACTACCACACATACAATTGAAGTACCAGCAACCCATAACCCATTGGCTTGCCAAAGACTTTTTTAACATAGTACAAACGTAGATGCTCATACATATTCACATACACCCATCCTTATGAACTCACACACGCACGCACGCACATTCTATCCCTATGAGCACCTCCGAGAGACTGAACTGGTACATCATCTTGATATTGACGATGTTAGAAGGGAGAGAGAGGATTGGTGGAATAGTTTGTTGTATTGCTTGAGCCTCGTGGGCATATATATAGGAGTACATGGTCATCTTGGAGTACAAGGCAAGCCAGAATATTTCCTAGTCTATCCTATGTTTCCAATCTAATCAATATACTCAACATCCCCCCGCAGTCACAACGGTAGCAACATAGACGGTGAGACTGGAGAAGAATCCGAAGGCAAGCCGACGGACACCCCTCCTCAGTCGTAACAGTCGATGCATCGCGAAAGTTGTGGCCGGAGTGAAACCGACGAGGTTGCTGAAGCAAGGTGCTAGCCCTTTGTGCCGTTTGTTGATGTAGCCGAGAGCGTAGGGTGGTGTAGCCGTGGTCGATGTAGCCGTGTGAAGAACGCCGTGGTCGATGTCGAGTCGGGGTATCCAGTGTCGGGGAAGTCGCCGTGGAGCCACGGGCGCAAGGAGGCGTCGATTTAGTATGGGCGCAGTGGTGTCGAAGTAGTGGTGCGCCGGTAGGAAGACGGTGTTGACGACACTGAAGGAAATATGCCCTAGAGGCAATAATAAAGTTAGTATTTATTTCCTTATTTCATGATAAATGTTTATTATTCATGCTAGAATTGTATTAACCGGAAACTTAGTACATGTGTGAATACATAGACAAACAGAGTGTCACTAGTATGCCTCTACTTGACTAGCTCATTGAATCAAAGATGGTTAAGTTTTCTAGCCATAGACATGAGTTGTCATTTGATTAACGGGATCACATCATTATAGAATGATGTGATTGACTTGACCCATTCCGTTAGCTTAGCACTTGATCGTTTAGTATGTTGCTATAGCTTTCTTCATGACTTATACATGTTCTATGACTATGAGATTATGCAACTCCCGAATACCGGAGGAACACTTTGTGTGCTACCAAACGTCACAACGTAACCGGGTGATTATAAAGGTGCTCTACAGATGTCTCCAATGGTACTTGTTGAGTTGGCATAGATCAAGATTAGGATTTGTCACACCGATTGTCGGAGAGGTATCTCTGGGCCCTCTCGGTAATGCACACCACTATAAGCCTTGCAAGCAATGTGACTAATGAGTTAGTTGCGGGATGATGCGTTATGGAACGAGTAAAGAGACTTGCCGGTAAAGAGATTGAACTAGGTATTGAGATACCGACGATCGAATCTCGGGCAAGTAACATACCGATGACAAAGGAAACAACGTATGTTGTTATGCGGTTTGACCGATAAAGATCTTCGTAGAATATGTAGGAACCAATATGAGCATCCAGGTTCCGCTATTGGTTATTGACCGGAGACGTGTCTCGGTCATGTCTACATAGTTCTCGAACTAGTAGGGTCCGCATGCTTAAAGTTCAGTGACGATTGATATTATGAGTTTATGTGATTTGATGTACCAAAGGTAGTTCGGAGTCCCGGATGAGATCGGGACATGACGAGGAGTCTCAAAATGGTCGAGACGTAAAGATCGATATATTGGACGACTATATTCGGACATCGGAAAGGTTCCGAGTGATTCGAGTATTTTTCAGGGTACTGGGGAGTTACGGGAATACGAGGAAGAAGTAATGGGCCTCATGGGCCAAGTGGTGGAAGAGAGGAGGCAGGGCGCGCGACCCCCCTAACCCAAACCGAATTGGACTAGGGGGCCGGCCCCCCCTTTCCTCCTTTTCCTCCCTCTCCTTCCTTCTCCCTCTCCTCCTTCCTTTCCTCCTCCTAGTAGGAGTAGGAAGGTGGAGTCCTACTCCTACTAGGAGGAGGACTCCTCCTCCTGGCGCGCCCTACAGGGGCCGGCCGGCCTCCCCCCTTGCTCCTTTATATACGGGGGCAGGGGGCACCCTAGAACACACAAGTTGATCATTGATCTCTCTTAGCCGTGTGCGGTGCCCCCATCCATCATAATCCACCTCGGTCATATCGTAGCGGTGCTTAGGCGAAACTCTGCGTCGGTAACTTCATCAACACCGTCACCATGCCGTCGTGCTGACGGAACTCTCCCTCGAAGCTCCGCTGGATCGTGAGTTCATGGGACGTCGCCGAGCTGAACGTGTGCTGAACTCGGAGGTGCCGTATGTTCGGTACTTGGATCGGTCGGATCGTGAAGACGTACGACCACATCAACCGCGTTGTCATAATGCTTCCACTTTCGGTCTACGAGGATACGTGGACACACTCTCCCCTCTCGTTGCTATCAGGGTCGGGCCCACAGTTGTCCCAAACGTGCGGCCCGCACAGGGCCCATAATTTGGGGGGCCCAAAAATTTTATGTAGACTAGTATTAAAAAAGCCCAGATCGAAGCCATACTGGGCCGCTGGACGCTGGAGTTAGGCCTGAGCGGAGGGCATCGAGCTCCTCGTCTCGTTCGCTCTTCGTTCATTCCTGCGGCAGGGAATCAGGATCGTCTGTAAAAAGAAAGAAACAACGAGATCGCAGCCTACGCCCAGGGAATCGGGGTCGTCTGTCTCCATCTCAAAACCGTAATTGCAGCCGCGTCGGCCAACAGCGACCGGGCATCGGGCGATCACGCAACACCAGGTATCTCATCCTCAATATTAGGTATTTGAAACTGATAGAGTGATAGTGATCCAGTGATCCAAAGGTATCTCTCCAAGTTCATTGTTTGCCAAACCCAACATGAAGCAGATCATCTTCTCGCCTTCGTATCATCGGATCGTTTGGATTCAGTCTGCTGTTGTAGTGTCGTTGTTGCCTTCTTGTCCCTGTTCATGGCTTCCTCTCCCAATTTCAGACTCATCGGATCGATCAGTGACTCCAGGTGCTTAGCGATTCCTCTTTTTCGATTAACTTAATTTTCTACTCTTAATTCCTAATTTCCTAATTAACTTTTGACAAGGATCGTTGCTTCGTTCTCTGTTAGAGATCGGTTCTTACCTTCTCGGTTAAAGATCACACTCACGGTGTAGCAGTTCAACCGGAGAGGACCCAAAACTAGGTGAGTTATACCCAAAATATTGACGCATGAACTTATTGATATATGCTACTGTTCAATTGTATTTTATTCATCTTTTGTATCTTGTGTTTCAATAATACCGATTTGAGTTATCGTGGGAAACATTAGTCTAGTTCCTCTAAGTGCAAGACATTATGTTATATACATTAGAATTTTTTTGTGAGATATATATATATACATTATAATTGCCCTTTAGTTCTTTTTTAGGGAGATGGGGCCCCATTTTTTAGTTTCGCACAGGGCCCCGGATTTTGCCCGCACGGCCCTGGTTGCTATGCATCACCATGATCCTGCGTGTGCGTAGGATTTTTTTTGAAATTACTACGTTCCCCAACAGTGGCATCCGAGCCAGGTTTATGCGTAGATGTTATATGCACGAGTAGAACACAAGTGAGTTGTGGGCGATACAAGTCATACTGCTTACCAGCATGTCATACTTTGGTTCGGCGGTATTGTTGGATGAAGCGGCCCGTACCGGCATTACGCGTACGCTTACGCGAGACTGGTTCTACCGACGTGCTTCGCACACAGGTGGCTGGCGGGTGTCAGTTTCTCCAACTTTAGTTTAACCGAGTGTGACTACGCCCAGTTCTTGAGAAGGTTAAAACAACACTAACTTGATGAACTATCGTTGTGGTTTTGATGCATAGGTAAGAACGGTTCTTGCTCAGCCCGTAGCAGCCACGTAAAACTTGCAACAACAAAGTAGAGGACGTCTAACTTGTTTTTTCAGGGCATGTTGTGATGTGATATGGTCAAGACGTAATGAGATATAAATTGTTGTATGAGATGATCATGTTTTGTTAAAGTTATCGGCAACTAGCAGTAGCCTTATGGTTGTCTCTTTATTGCATAAGATGCAAGTGCCATGTAATTGCTTTACTTTATCACTATGCGATAGCAATAGTTGCAAAAGCAATAGCTGGTGAGACGACCATGTGACGACACGTTTTTTTGAGGAACTTGACAGTGGGAGATAACTCCCACTGTATATTTCATATATCTATATAAATGGGGTGTTTACATAGACATACAACTCACATACATCCAACCACACTCCTGGTGTGACCACCGTGGGTGGGCAACTACGCCATGATCACTGTTATACACTTGTCTCTATATATGTTAAAGAAAGAAAAAGCCAAAGTAGGACTCAACTAAGTGTGTCACAGTAAGAAAGCAAGGCAGCTCTACGTGCAACCTTAACTGTATGTTGCAAAAGCCCCAGGTCCTCTTTGAATCGATGGAACCAAGATGCAATGCTTGGGGCGATACCTCTAAAGTGTTTATTGTTTCTTTCTTTCCACAAACTCCAGGCAGCAGTGAAGAATACTTCAAAGAAGAAAGGATTGGGCCAATTGGGTTGTGCGTTTTGCAACGCAGCGAAGCTATTTTGAAAATCAGGCCAGTCAATACGTAGGTTGGCCCAACATCTTTCGCTGAACTGGCAAGTGAAGATCATATGCTCGAGAGTCTCATCCGTATTTTGCCCACAAAGGAGACATGTGAAATCATCCCCAATGTCATAGTGTCTTCTCCTCAGCATGTCACGAGTGTTCAATCTGTCCTGTAGCAGTAGCCATCCAAACACTTTGATTTTCATCGTACAGTTTGATTTCCAAAGGAGCCGAAAAACGGGATGAGCTGTTGCGTCACGAAAGAAGCTGTTATAGTAGTCTTTTGGTCTGTACTCAGCGGCACCCCAAGTGTAGTGCCAGACATCAGAAATTGTTGTCGATGGGTGTATGTTGGATGCTGCATGTTCGACATCTTGCACCCCATTGAGAGCACGGGCGGACAGTGGTAGGTGAAAGGTTTCATGCAGCTCTGTATTGGCCCAGAAGTTAGCGACCGTCATGTCTTCATGCAGAGCAAAAGAAAAGGCACGCGGGTGTGATGATTGGAGCACATCATTTGACCACAGGTCCCTCCAGAGCAGCGTAGTCGAGCCGTCAACTACTTGGACACGGGTGATTCCCCGGTAAATGGGCGTTAACTTGAGAATGTCTTTCCACCAAAAAGATCTGACAAAATCAACCGCATGAGGCACCTGGTGGACATACTGATTATCCGAAAGCATGGTAACCAACGGTACGTCCAGTTTGTTATAGAACTGGTGCAGAAATTTCAACAAGAGGGCATCATTGTGGATTTTAATGTTGATCACTCCTAACCCACCTTTACTCTTGGGCTTGCACACCAGCTCCCAGGCAGCTAGCGAATTACATTTGTCGCCTTGATCGGTTTTCTTTGTCCAGAGACATCTCCTTCTAATCTTGTCTAGAATTTCAATCAGTTTCGGAGGGAACTTGAGCGTGTACATGGCAAACACCAGAAGGGATGTGACAGATGCATTGAGCCAGGAGAGACGACCGCCATAGGACATCATGGCAATCGTGGCAGTGAGGCGACGCTCCATTTTGCAAACTAGAGGCATGAATTCCTGGATGGTTGGTTTTGTAGTGCCGAGCGGTAGGCCAAGGTAGGTGAAAGGCATTGTACCTACATTGCAGCCGAAAATAGCGGCTAGGCTAGTCATTGTACTTGCGTCCAGGTTGATTGGTAAGAGCGTGGATTTATGAAAGTTAATTTTGAGGCCAATTGAGGATGCATAGTCAGAAAGGATGTTCTTGACACGGGTAGCTTGTTGTGGGCAGGCAGGCAAAACAAGGAGGGTGTCGTCCGCGTATTGGATCACTGGGTAGTCATTTTGCCCATTGCAGGGGAAAGGCAAGCTGATATCACCACGTCGGAAATCATCATTGACCGCACCTTGAAGTAGCTCAGCTGCGAGGACAAAGATGAGGGGGGACAGAGGATCACCTTGCCGCACACCGCATCGGCAAAGGAACTGTCGGCCTGGGACCCCATTAAGAAGGACGGACGATCGACCCGAAGAGAAGAGGCACTTGATCCAGGAAATCCACTTGTCGTTAAAACCCATTTGCTGCATAATGCAAATCATCGGTTCGTGTGCAATAGTATCGAATGCTTTGGAGAAGTCAAGCTTAAGAAGAGTGATTGGCCGACCCGAGCTTTGACATTGATAGAGATATTGATATGCCCAAGCCAGACAATCCTGTATAGTGCGCCCTTTAATAAAGCCATATTGATTGCGGTGGATAAGGGTGAGGATGACACGTTGAAGTCTCTCTGCTAGCAGTTTGGTAATTAACTTGAGGCAGCAATTAAGTAGAGTAATGGGTCTGAAGTTGTTGACCGTCTCTGGAGAGTTGATCTTAGGTATGAGTGTGATGAGACCATCATTGATACTTGTCACATCTAACGTACCTTCATAGAACTGCTCACATAGGGCATAGAAGTTGTGTCGAATGATGGGCCAACATGCTTTCAAAAACGCCCCACTAAAACCATCTGGGCCAGGTGCGCGGTCAGGAGGCATAACTTTGACCACATTGTCGATTTCCTCATGGGTAAAAGGAGTGGTGAGGTGATCAAGATTGGTGGCACGGGGGATGATGGTTGGAAGATCAAATTTCATGTCTGAAGGGGAGACCGTCCCCAGGCGGTTTTTGTAGGTTTGAAACAAGAGGGCTTCTTTTGCAGGATGATTGTCAACCAGTGTGCCATCCTCAAGTGTGAAGGAAGAGATATTGTTTTGGCGATAGCGTTCCGTGGCCACTGCTTGGAAATTTTTTGAGTTTTCATCTCCAAATTTGATCCAACGAATAGTACATCGCTTCTTCCAATAGAGTTTTTGATATTTGAGCAGTCTCAGCAAGTGTGACTTTAGGATTCGTCTGAAATTCATTTCTGGGATTGAAAGGTTTCGTTAATTCTCCAGCTCGTCTAAGTCTGCAAGGACAACATTACAGTTCGTGATGGCCACTGAAAGACGAGAAATATTCTTACTCCAGATTTTGAGAGTGTGTTGAAGAGCTTTGAATTTTCGACCAAGGACCGTGGCAGCATTAGTGTCCCTAACTGGCCGCTCCCAAACCTCACGAACAGTGTCCACAAAACCTGGATGTAGGGTCCAGTAGGATTCAAATCGAAATAGCTTGGAACGAGGGATTTTGGTCTCGATAGAGACAACGCAAGGGATGTGATCAGAAACAGGCTTGCCAAGGGGTTTAACGAGCGTCTTAGGGTATGCGTTGGTCCAATGCAGGGAAGTGAAGAACCAGTCAATCTGCTCAAGTAGCGGGTCGTTCTGCATATTGCTCCAAGTATAGGTTCTCCCTTTCACCGGAAGCTCAATCAGTTGCTGCTTACGAATTATGTCATTGAATGTAATCATGTCATGAATATTACCCCCAGGTTTATTACGATTGTCCGGGGCTCGCATGTAGTTAAAGTCACCCAAAAGTAACCAGTCTTGATTACTGGGTATTTGAATGTCATACAACCACTGCGTGAAAACATCTCTGTCTGTACCAGTGCAAGGCCCATACACATTAACTAACGTCCGACGCTGAGAGGATTGTGTGCTAATGAAATCGATGGCTAGCGCAAATGGATCAGACGAAATTACCGAACCAGAGAAGACCGAACTTTTCCAGATCGTTAGCAACCCTCCAGAGGCGCGTCGCGAAGGGAAAAAAGCAAAACGATCAAATTGTCTAGGCCAGCAAGTTTTAATTAAAGCAAAAGTAACCTCAGGCATCTTAGTCTCCTGAAGGCAAACGATAGCACAACCACTGGTAGAGATAGCATTATTCAGAGCCAGTTACTTCTTTTCAGAATTGAGCCCCCGAATATTCCATGAGAGCACATTCCAGCAGCTCAACAGCGGCATAGAGAACTCCAAAGATTAGGCAGAGTTGTGGGGGAGATCCTCTCCGTGGTCAGCCATGCCAGTCAGAGGAGCAGAAAGTTCAGACACCGCGGCAGTTTCAGCAAGCAGGGTTTCTTCAGAAAGTTCAGCAGCAGGTATAGCACACCTGTTAACTCCAATGGATTGCAGAGTAGCTATAGGAGTTGGTGGGGGGATCTCACCAGCAGAAGAAGCAGCAGAAGCTGAAGTGGCAATAGACGGAATGACCCGAGGCTTAACTTTGGAAGTGTTCTTGCGAATGTCAGAGAGGGGCGGGTACCTTGAACCCATCGTACTTGTTGGAGCGGAGGCTGCGGCGCACTTCAGATGTGGAAATAGGAGCAGCAGCCCTGGCCCTACGGGAGCGCGGACCAGTGATGGCCCTAGAAGCAATTGCCTCCGAGATAACAGGAGGTGCTGAAGTGTGCGCAACTTGTTCTGTATCCATAGGGGCGTCATCAGTGTTGGGCAGCATGGCAGGCTCATTGTTGGTGTCCAAGCGAGCATGTTCAGATAGCTCCTCGATGATGACTGAGGAAGGTACCACAACAGAAGTAGAGCTTGATTGTTGGGAAAAGTTCAGACCAGTAGAATCCTGTGTAACCAAAACAGATAACTGAACCGTGTTTGTTCTCAAACCAAACCCCTCCCTCCAAGGCCCAAATGTTGCAAGCATTGGACTAACAACTTGAAAGATGAAGGCGTTGAGATTCAGGCATGGGATTGGGTCATTCAGCAGCCTGGAGAGGATCTCATCGCCTTGAGCAGATAAGCCAAATCTGACACCTTGATCATGGATCTCCAGTGAGATGGTAAGAGAATCAGAGCTTGCACTGTCAGACAACTGCATTGTTGGAACAGCCAGGACGAAAATGTCAGACTGGGTCGAGCTTGAGCTGTCAGATTGGGTGATCGAATCATTCCAAGCTTGGAATGCATTGTCAGTGACGTTGTTTTCAGGAACTAATCCATGTTGCACTGTCAGACCCTGCGCAGCAAGCCAGGCTTGATAGTTATGTGACGACACGTTGATAAAATATCAAGATGATGGAGATCATGGTGTCATGCCGGTAACAATGGAGATCATGACAGTGCTTTGGAGATGGAGATCAAAAGCACAATATGATGATGGCCATATCATGTCACTTATATTGATTGCATGTGATGTTTATCTTTTATGCATCTTGTTTTGCTTAGATCGACGGTAGCATTATAAGATGATCTCTCACTAAATTTCAAGGTATAAGTGTTCTCCCTGAGTATGCACCGTTGCGAAAGTTCTTTGTGTCGAGACACCACGTGATGATCGGGTGTGATAATCTCTACGTTCAAATACAACGAGTGCAAGACAGTTTTGCACACGTGGAATACTCAGGTTAAACTTGACGAGCCTACCATATGCAGATATGGCCTCGGAACACTAGAGACCGAAAGGTCGAGCATGAATCATATAGTAGGTATGATCAACATAGTGATGTTCACCATTGAAAACTACTCCATCTCACGTGATGATCGGACATGGTTTAGTTGATTTGGATCACGTGATCACTTAGATGATTAGAGGGATGTCTATCTAAGTGGGAGTTCTTAAGTAATATGATTAATTGAACTATAATTTATCATGAACTTAGTCCTGATAGTATTTTGCAAATAAAGTTGTAGATCAATAGCTCGCTTTGTTGCTACCCTATGTTTTATATGTGTTCCTAGAGAAAACTAAGTTGAAAGATGATAGTAGCAATGATGCGGACTGGGTCCGTGATATGAGGTTTATCCTCATTGCTGCACAGAAGAATTATGTCCTTGATGCACCGCTAGGTGACAGACCTATTGCAGGAGCAGATGCAGACGTTATGAACGTTTGGCTAGCTCAATATGATGACTACTTGATAGTTTAGTGCACCATGCTTAACGGCTTAGAATCGGGACTTCAAAGACGTTTTGAACGTCATGGACCATATGAGATGTTCCAGGAGTTGAAGTTAATATTTCAAGCAAATACCCGAGTTGAGAGATATGAAGTCTCCAACAAGTTCTATAGCTAAAATATGGAGGAGAATAGCTCAAGCAGTGCGCATGTGCTCAGATTGTCTGGGTACTACAATCGCTTGAATCAAGTGGGAGTTAATCTTCCAGATAAGATAGTGATTGACAGAATTCTCTAGTCGCCATCACCAAGTTAGTAGAACTTCGTGATGAACTATAGTATGCAAGGGATGACGGAAACGATTCCCGAGCTTTTCATGATGATGAAATCGATGAAGGTAGAAATCGAGAAAGAGCATCAAGTGTTGATGATTAACAAGACCACTAGTTTCAAGAAAAGGGCAAAGGGAAAGAAAGGGAACTTTATGTAGAATGTCAAGCAAGTTGTCACTTCCGTGAAGAAGCCCAAAGCTAGACTAAAGCCTGAAACTGAGTGCTTCTACTGCAAAGGAAATGTTCACTGGAAGCGGAAATGCCCTGAATATTTGGTGGATAAGAAGGATGGCAAAGTGAACAAGGGTATATTTGATATACAGGTTATTGATGTGTACCTTACTAGTGTTTATAGTAACTCGAAACAGGAGTTACAGAATAAACAGAGACTAGTTGAGGGTGAAGTGACGATGTGTGCTGGAAGTGGTTCCAAGCTTGATATGATCATCATCGCACACTCCCTATACTTTTGGGATTAGTGTTAAACCTAAATAAATGTTATTTGGCATTTTCGTTGAGCATGAATATGATTTGACCATGTTTATTGCAATACGGTTATTCATTTAAAGTCAGAGAATAATTGTTGTTCTGTTTACATGAATAATACATTCGATGGTCATACACCCAATGAGAACAGTTTGTTGGATCTCAATCGTAGTGATACACATATTCATAATATTGAAGCCAAAAGATGCAAAGTTAATAATGATAGTGCAACTTATTTGTGGCACTGCCGTTTAGGTCATATTGGTGTAAAGCGCATGAACAAACTCCATGCTGATGGGATTTTGGAATCACTTGATTATGAATCACTTGATGCTTGCGAACCATGCCTTATGGGCAAGATGAGTAAGACTCCGTTCTCCGGAACAATGGAGCGAGCAACTGATTTATTGGAAATAATACATACTGATGTATGCAATCCGATGAGTGTTGAGGCTCGCGGCGGTATCGTTATTTTCTGACCTTCACAGATGATTTGAGCATATATGGGTATATCTACTTGATGAAACATAAGTCTGAAACATTTGAAAAGTTCATATAATTTCAGAGTGAAGTGAAAAATCATCGTAACAAGAAAATAAAGTTTCTACGATCTGATCGTGGAGAAGAATATTTGAGTTACGAGTTTGGTCTTCACTTAAAACAATGCAGAATAGTTTCGCAACTCACGCCACCTCGAACACCATAGTGTAATGGTGTGTCCGAACATCGTAACCATACTTTATTAGATATGGTGCAATCTATGATGTCTCTTACCGATTTACCGCTATCATTTTGGGGTTATGCTTTAGAGACAGCTGCATTCATGTTAAATAGGGCACCATCAAAATCCGTTGAGACGACGCCTTATGAACTGTGGTTTGGCAAGAAACCAAAGTTGTCGTTTCTTAAAGTTTGGGGTTGCGATGCTTGTGTGAAAAAGCTTCAACTTGATAAGCTCGAACACAAATCGGAGAAATGTGTCTTCACAGGATACCCAAAGGAAACTGTTGGGTACACCTTCTATCACAGATCCGAAGGCAAGACATTCGTTGCTAAGAATGGATCCTTTCTAGAGAAGGAGTTTCTCTCGAAAGAAGTGAGTGGGAGGAAAGTAGAACTTGATGAGGTAACTTTACCTGCTCCCTTATTGGAAAGTAGTTCACCACAGAAATCAGTTTCTGTGACTGATACACCAATTAGTGAGGAAGCTAATGATGATGATCATGTAACTTCAGATCAAGTTACTACCGAACTTCGTAGGTCAACCAGAGTAAGATCCGCACTAGAGTGGTCCGGTAATCCTATTCTGGAGGTCATGTTACTTGACCAAGGCGAACCTACGAACTATGAAGTAGCGATGGTGAGCCCAAATTCCACGAAATGGCTTGAGGCCATGAAATCTGAGATGGGATCCATGTATGAGAACAAAATATGGACTTTGATTGACTTGCCTGATGATCGGTGAGTCATTAAGAATAAATGGATCTTCAAGAGGATGACGGACGCTGATAGTAGTGTTACTATCTACAAAACTCGAATTGTTGCAAAATGTTTTTGACAAGTTCAAGGAGTTGAGTACGACGAGACTTTTTCACCCGTAGCGATGCTTAAGTCTGTCCGAATCATGTTAACAATTGCTGCATTTTATGATTATGAAATTTGGCAAATGGATGTCAAAACTGCATTCCTGAATGGATTTTTGGAAGAAGAGTTGTATATGATGCAACCAGAAGGTTTTGTTGATCCAAAGGGAGCTAACAAAGTGTGCAAGCTCCAGCGATCCATCCATGGACTGGTGCAAGCATCTCGGAGTTGGAATATACACTTTGATGAGTTGATCAAAGCATATAGTTTTATACAGACTTGCGGTGAAGCCTGTATTTACAAGAAAGTGAGTGGGAGCACTACAACATTTCTGATAAGTATATGTGAATGACATATTGTTGATCGGAAATAATATAGAATTTTTCTGGAAAGCATAAAGGAGTATTTGAAAGGAGTTTTTTCAAAAAAAGACCTCGGTGAAGCTGCTTACATATTGAGCATCAAGATCTATAGAGATAGATCAAGAAGCTTGATAAGTTTTTTCAATAAGTACATACCTTGACAAGATTTTGAAGTAGTTCAAAATGGAACAGTCAAAGAAAGAGTTCTTGCCTGTGTTACAAGGTGTGAAATTGAGTAAGACTCAAAACCCGACCACGACAGAAGATAGAAAGAGAATGAAAGTCATTCCCTATGCCTCAGCCATAAGTTCTATAAAGTATGCCATGCTGCGTAACAGATCTATTGTATACCCTACACTGAGTTTAGCAAGGGAGTACAATAGTGATCTAGGAGTAGATCACTGGACAGCGGTCAAAATTATCCTTAGTGGAATAAGGATATGTTTCTCGATTATGGAGGTGACAAAAGGTTCGTCGTAAAGGGTTACGTCGATGCAAGTTTTGACACCGATCCAGATGACTCTAAGTCTCAATCTGGATACATATTGAAAGTGGGAGCAATTAGCTAGAGTAGCTCCGTGCAGAGCATTGTTGACATAGAAATTTGCAAAATACATACGGATCTGAATGTAGCAGACCCGTTGACTAAACTTCTCTCACAAGCAAAAGATGATCACACCTTAGTACTCTTTGGGTGTTAATCACGTAGCGATGTGAACTAGATTATTAACTCTAGTAAACCCTTTGGGTGTTGGTCACGTGACAATGTGAACTATGGGTGTTAATCACACGGTGATGTGAACTATTGATGTTAAATCACATGGCGATGTGAACTAGATTATTGACTCTATTGCAAGTGGGAGACTGAAGGAAATATGCCCTAGAGGCAATAATAAAGTTATTATTTATTTCCTTATTTCATGATAAATGTTTATTATTCATGCTAGAATTGTATTAACCGGAAACTTAGTACATGTGTGAATACATAGACAAACAGAGTGTCACTAGTATGCCTCTACTTGACTAGCTCGTTGAATCAAAGATGGTTAAGTTTCCTAGCCATAGACATGAGTTGTCATTTGATTAACGGGATCACATCATTACAGAAAGATGTGATTGACTTGACCCATTCCGTTAGCTTAGCACTTGATCGTTTAGTATGTTGCTATTGCTTTCTTCATGACTTATACATGTTCTATGACTACGAGATTATGCAACTCCCGAATACCGGAGGAACACTTTGTGTGCTACCAAACGTCACAACGTAACCGGGTGATTATAAAGGTGCTCTACAGATGTCTCCGATGGTACTTGTTGAGTTGGCATAGATCAAGATTAGGATTTGTCACACCGATTGTCGGAAAGGTATCTCTGGGCCCTCTCGGTAATGCACACCACTATAAGCCTTGCAAGCAATGTGAGTAATGAGTTAGTTGTGGGATGATGCGTTACAGAATGAGTAAAGAGACTTGCCGGTAACGAGATTGAACTAGGTATTGAGATACCGACGATCGAATCTCGGGCAAGTAACATACCGATGACAAAGGAAACAACGTATGTTGTTATGCGGTTTGACCAATAAAGATCTTCGTAGAATATGTAGGAACCAATATGAGCATCCAGGTTCCGCTATTGGTAATTGACCGGAGACGTGTCTCGGTCATGTCTACATAGTTCTCGAACCCGTAGGGTCCGCACGCTTAAAGTTCGGTGACGATCGGTATTATGAGTTTATGTGATTTGATGTACCGATGGTAGTTCAGAGTCCTGGATGAGATCGGGGACATGACGAGGACTCTTGAAATGGTCGAGACATAAAGATCGATATATTGGACGACTATATTCGGACATCGGAAAGGTTCCGAGTTATTCGGGTATTTTTCGGGGTATCGGAGAGTTACGGAATACAAGGAAGAAGTAATGGGCCTCATGGGCCAAGTGGTGGAAGAGAGGAGGCAGGGCGCGCGGCCCCCCTAGCTGAAACCGAATTGGACTAGGGGGCCGGCCCCCCTTTCCTCCTTTTCCTCCATCTCCTTCCTTCTCCCTCTCCTCCTTCCTTTCCTCCTCCTAGTAGGAGTAGGAAAGGGGAGTCCTACTCCTACGATTGTCCCCCCTTGCTCCTTTATATACGGGGGCAGGGGCACCCTAGAACACACAATTTGATCATTGATCTCTCTTAGCCGTGTGCGGCGCCCCCTTCCACCATAATCCACCTCGGTCATATCGTCGCAGTGCTTAGGCGAAGCCCTGCGTCGGTAACTTCATCAACACCGTCACCACGCCGTCGTGCTGACGGAACTCTCCCTCGAAGCTCTGCTGGATCGTGAGTTCGTGGGACGTCACCGAGCTGAACGTGTGCTGAACTCGGAGGTGCCGTACATTCGGTACTTGGATCGGTCGGATCATGAAGACGTACGACCACATCAACCGTGTTGTCATAATGCTTCCGCTTTCGGTCTACGAGGGTACGTGGACACACTCTCCCCTCTCGTTGCTATGCATCACCATGATCCTGCGTGTGCGTAGGAATTTTTTTGAAATTACTACGTTCCCCAACAGTGGCATCCGAGCCAGGTTTATGCGTAGATGTTATATGCACGAGTAGAACACAAGTGAGTTGTGGGCGATACAAGTCATACTTCTTACCAGCATGTCATACTTTGGTTTGGTGGTATTGTTGGATGAAGCGGCCCGAACCGACATTACGCGTACGCTTACGCGAGACTGGTTCTACCGACGTGCTTCGCACATAGGTGGCTGGCGGGTGTCAGTTTCTCCAACTTTAGTTGAACCGAGTGTGACTACGCCCGGTCCTTGAGAAGGTTAAAACATCACTAACTTGATGAACTATCATTGTGGTTTTGATGCGTAGGTAAGAATGGTTCTTGCTCAGCCCGTAGCAGCCACGTAAAACTTGCAACAACAAAGTAGAGGACGTCTAACTTGTTTTTGCAGGGCATGTTGTGATGTGATATGGTCAAGACGTGATGAGATATAAATTGTTGTATGAGATGATCATGTTTTGTTAAAGTTATCGGCAACTGGCAGTAGCCTTATGGTTGTCTCTTTATTGCATAAGATGCAAGTGCCATGTAATTGCTTTACTTTATCGCTATGCGATAGCAATAGTTGCAAAAGCAATAGCTGGTGAGACGACCATGTGACGACACGTTGATAAAATATCAAGATGATGGAGATCATGGTGTCATGCCGGTAACAATGGAGATTATGACAGTGCTTTGGAGATGGAGATCAAAAGCACAAGATGATGATGGCCATATCATGTCACATATTTTGATTGCATGTGATGTTTATCTTTTATACATCTTATTTTGCTTAGTTTGACGGTAGCATTATAAGATGATCTCTCACTAAATTCCAAGGTAAAAGTGTTCTCCCTGAGTATGCACCTGATACGTCCATTTTGCATCATGCTTTTATATTGATATTTATTGCATTATGGGCTGTTATTACACATTATGTCACAATACTTATGCCTATTCTGTCTTATTTTACAAGGTTTACATAAGGAGGGAGAATGCCGGCAGCTGGAATTCTGGGCTGGAAAAGGAGCAAATATTAGAGACCTATTCTGCACAACTCCAAAAGTCCTGAAACTTCACGAAAGTTATTTTTGGAAATAATAGAAAATATTGAGTGGAAGAAATACTAGAGGGGCCCACACCCTGGCCACAAGGGTGGGGGGCGCGCCCTACCCCCTGGGCGCGCCCCCTGCCTCGTGGGCCCCCTGTTGCCCCTCTGGTGCCCATCTTCTGCTATATGAAGTCTTTCGACCGAAGAAAAATCAGAAGCAAGCTTTCGGGACGAGACTCCGCCGCCACGAGGCGGAACCTTGGCGGAACCAATCTAGGGCTCTGGCAGAGCTGTTTTGCCGGGGACACTTCCCTCCGGGAGGGGGAAATCATCGTCATCGTCATCACCAACGCTCCTCTCATCGGGAGAGGGCAATCTCCATCAACATCTTCACCAGCACCATCTCCTCTCAAACCCTAGATCATCTCTTGTATCCAATTCTTGTCTCTAAGTCTGGGATTGGTACCTGTAGGTTGCTAGTGGTGTTGATTACTCCTTGTAGTTGATACTAGTTGGTTTATTTGGTGGAAGATCATATGTTCAGATCCTATATGCATATTAATAATCCTCTGATTATGAAAATGAATATGCTTTGTGAGTAGTTACGTTTGTTCCTGAGGACATGGGAGAAGTCTTGCAATTAGTAGTCAAGTGAATTTGGTATACGTTCGATATTTTGATGAGATGTATGTTGTCTATCCTCTAGTGGTGTTATGTGAACGTCGACTACATGACACTTCACCATTATTTGGGCCTAGAGGAAGGCATTGGGAAGTAATAAGTAGATGATGGGTTGCTAGAGTGATAGAAGCTTAAACCCTAGTTTATGCGTTGCTTCGTAAGGGGCTGATTTGGATCCATATGTTTCATGCTATGGTTAGGTTTACCTTAATACTTCTTTTGTAGTTGCGGATGCTTGCAATAGGGGTTAATCATAAGTGGGATGCTTGTCCAAGTAAGGACAGCACCCAAGCACTGGTCCACCCACATATCAAATTATCAAAGTACCGAACACGAATCATATGAACGTGTTGAAAACTAGCTTGACGATAATTCCCATGTGTCCTCGGGAGAGCTTTTCTCTATATAAGAGTTTGTCCAGGCTTGTCCTTTGCTACAAAAAGGATTGGGCCACCTTGCTGCACTTTATTTACTTTTGTTACTTGTTGCTCGTTACCAATTATCTTATCACAAAACTATCTGTTACCTATAATTTCAGTGCTTGCAGAGAATACCTTGCTGAAAACCGCTTATCATTTCCTTTTGCTCCTCGTTGGGTTTGACACTCTTACTTATCAAAAGGACTACGATAGATCCCCTATACTTGTGGGTCATCAAGACTCTTTTCTGGCGCAGTTGCCGGGGAGTGAAGCGCCTTTGGTAGGTGGAATTTGGTAAGGAAAAATTTATATAGTGTGCTGAAATTTACTGTCACTTGTTACTATGGAAAGTAATCCTCCGAGGGGCTTGTTCGGGGTATCTTCACCCCGACAAGTAGAGCAAAGAGTTTCTCCTCAACCTACTGAACCTACTAAAAATGAAAATGTCTACTTTGAAATTCCTTCGGGTATGTTAGAAAAACTGCTGGCTAATCCTTTTGCAGGAGACGGAACAATGCATCCTGATGAGCACCTAATCTATGTGGATGAAGTTTGTGGATTATTTAAGCTTGCAGGTGTGTCCGATGATGTTATTAAGAAGAAGGTCTTCCCTTTATCTTTGAAGGGAGATGCATTGACGTGGTACAGGCTATGTGATGATATGGGATCATGGAACTACAAACGATTGAAATTGGAATTTCATTAGAAGTTTTATCCTATGCATCTTGTTCATTGTGGTCGCAATTATATATATAATTTCTGGCCTCGCGAAGGAGAAAGCATCACTCAAGCTTGGGGAGGCTTAAATCAATGTTATATTCATGCCCCAATCATGAGCTTCCAAGAGAAATAATTATTCAAAATTTCTATGCTTGGCTTTCTGATAACAATCGCACCATGCTCGATACTTCTTGTGCTGGCTCTTTTATGATGAAGACTATTGAATTCAAATGGGATTTATTGGAAAGAATTAAACGCAACTCTGAAGATTGGGATCTCGACGAAGGTAAGGAGTCAGGTATGACACCTAAGTTTGATTGTGTTAAATCTTTTATGGATACCGATGTTTTCCGTAAATTTAGCACTAAATATGGACTTGACTCTGAGATAGTAGCTTCTTTCTGTGAATCTTTTGCTGCTCATGTCGATCTCCCTAAGGAGAAGTGGTTTAAATATCATCCTCCCATAGAAGTAAAAGTAGCTGCACCTATTAAATTTGAAGAAAAGACTATCACTTATAATGATCCTATTGTTCCTACTTCTTATGTTGAGAAACCACCTTTCCCCGTTAGAATAAAGGATCATGCTAAAGCTTCAACTGTGGTTCGTAAAAGCAATCACTACAGGAATCAGCTACTTTGCCGTCTGCCACGGCAGACGGCAAAGGCAAGGATGGCGGACGGCAAAGGCCTTTGCCGTCTGCCGCAGACGGCAAAAGGCTCCGGCAAAGTAGGCATTAGTAAAGAGCTTCTTTGCCGTCTGCTTTTTGAAGCGGACGGCAAAGGGACCTTTGCCATCAGCGGCGGACGGCAAAGAAAGCCGACGGCAATAAATTCGCTGTTAGCCTGTTAGGTGGCTAACGGCAGTCTTTGTCGTCCGTGGCTGACGGCAAAGAGCATCAAGCCTTTGCCGTCTGCCACTGTAGGCAAACTGACCAAATGGGTCAGCTGCCAGGAAGCACATGTGGTTGCCACGTGGCTTCCTTGTCGTCCGCCGCAGACGGCAAAGAGCCCGTTGCCGTCGGTGGCAGACGGCAAAGAGCCTGCATTGCCTCTTTTTTGTGTTTTTTTCTTATACCCAACCATTTTCACAGCAAATAGATGATACATATATATTTTTCACATGGCAAGTTCACAGCAAACATATGAGATATCCAACACATATAATTTCATCATACATGCATAGTTCCATCAACCATACATAGCAAGTTCCACATACATGCATCCAACCATACATATTACAATAGTGTCATCCTACCATACATGCATAGTTCATCGATACAAAAGAAACATAGTTCATCCAAACAAGCACTCCATCTATGCTAGCTTCCGTGAAGCGAATGAATTCTGCAAAATGGGAAATAAGAAAGTTAGAAGAAGAAGATTAGAAGAAGAAGAAGAAGAAGAAGAAAATGAAGAAGAAGAAGAATATATGACATTTATGAGCTAATTTAGGTGAAATTGATCGTTTGTGAGCTAACTTAGGTGAAATGGATCGTTTATGAGCTAACCTAGGTGAAATGGATCGCTTATGAGCTAACTTAGGTAAAATGCATCATTTTAGAGCTAACCTAGGTAAGATGGATCATTTATGAGCTAAGTAAGGTAAAATGGGTCATTTTAGAGCTAACTTGGGTAAAATGGATCATTTATGAGCTAAGTAAGGTAAAATGGGTCATTTTAGAGCTAACTTGGGTAAAATGGATCGTTTATGAGCTAACTAAGGTAAAATGGATCATTTTAGAACTAACTTAGGTAAAATGGATCGTTTATGAGCTAACTAAGCTAATTATGCCATTTTTGACATAAGTAAGCTAAGTACATGTCATTATTGAGCAAACCTAGTTAACTAAGCATATTAGAGCTAACTTTGGTCATTTTGGAGGAAACAAAGCTAAGTATAGATCGTTTTAGAGCTAACTTAGGTAAAATGGATGGTTTTGGAGGTCAGTAAGCTTATTAAGTCATTTTGGAGGAAATAAAGCTAAGTCTAGGTCATTGTGGTAAGCATTTTGGAGGAAATAAGGCTAAGTCTAGGTCTTTATGCATTTGTTAAGCAAAACACTAGAGAAACTTACCATGATCATGGAGGTGTAGGAGCGGGCAGGCTCGTGCCGGTAGCTGGAGAAGGATCGTGCGATGCTTGTCTGGAGTTACGCTGCACCAAAGATCATTTCCAATGTCTCGTTAGCATGATGACACTCAAATGTTAAGACTAGCAAGTAATGTCCATTCAAATTAAACTCACCGTGGTCCCAGGAGCAATCACTGGCATCGGCGGAGCGGTCTGACCGGTCTTCTCGCACACAGACTGCACATTTGGTTTTGACGACTCAGTCATACTAGTTAGTAATGAGACAAACACTACATGAATGTTTTGGCTAATCTGCAGAAGAAACTTACCACAAGGAGCTCGTACATGGCCCTTGCCTGCATGTCATTCCGTGCCCTCTCCTCCTCCAACATCGTTGTCGTCCTCTCCTCCAACTCCCGCTGCCTCTCCGCCGCCTCCGCCAGAAGTTTCTCCGTTCTATCTCTCTCACTCTGTATAGCAGCCTGCAACACCACTCCTCGTTACCATTTGTAATCATTGATGGAAGCACAGACAATGTAATGGAGAAAGATAACTGAGTACGTATAACTAACCTTGATGGCGAGTTGGACTGGCCGTTCACGAGGCCTTATCTCAGGAGCGGAGCTCGACTGGCGCGCCTTGATCTCCGGGAGAGTGCTAGGACAACGGATAAGTCCATCTCCAATGGCTATGGAGCCATGGGACCTCCCGCCACCAGATATCATCACCAGCTCTGGATCAATGGGACCCTGGCTCGGGTTAAAGTCCTCCCCTTTCCTCGCCTTCCCCTCATCTCTATATTTCACGAGCTTGTCGTGGGAGGAGATGTTGGTGAAGTTGTTTGCATCATCGAGGTCAGACGGAGAGAATGCCTTGACTTTCTTGAAAGAGGCAGTGTGGGCCATGGCATACAGGTCGTACACCTCTGGCACCTTATCCGCCTTATTGTAGCGTGCCTGAAAGAGAGAAACAAAGTAAATTAGTAATTAAAGGGCTCAAGCTAGCATGATGAATGAATTGCATGAATCATGAAGCAAACCACATACCCAGTTCCGCCCGAACTGATATAAGTTGGAGCTGCCTTGATGGTGTGGCACACCTTCCATTTGGGCACGTTTGTCCTTGGCCGCGTTGTGGACGGCTAGCCATTCTTTTGAGCACCACTCATTGACCAACACCTCCCAACAATCCATCCGATCCGCACACCATCTCGGAGGCGCCTAAGTTAGCAAATAGAAACTTGAGCGCTACGGCTATGAATTACTAAATGAAGGAAGTAAGTACAAGGCCTTAAGAATTACCTTCATGTACTGCTCCTTACTCAGGAACTTATCGCGGCACGCCGGCTTGGGCTTCTTGATACCACGCAAGGCGTAGTAGTCTCGAACAGCCTGCACCCGAGCCTCGTGCCGTAAGTTCTGTAGTAGGCGCTTGCAGACGTTCTCGATAACATTTGCCGCCTCCTCCTCGTATCCCTCCTCACACCTGTAGAATGTCTGCAATCAAATGAGACAATATTGATTAGTACAATTAATAACTAGCTAGTTGAAGATTTTTAAATGTGTAAAGGAGAAATTACCCAGAACTTTCTGATCACCACATCTGCCCTCGTGTCGCACAAGACACCGTCGATAATCTCACCCGGCGGGGCCGGGGCAGCCAAGTAGTGCTCCCAGCTCAATCCAAGCTCTGGAAGCCGACCCTCACCAGGCAACGTGACAAACCCCGGGAAGTTTTGCCGGCAAAGCACTCCAAGGACGGAGTTGGGCCGGCGGACACTATGATGGTGGTCCCAACCCCTACAGCATGACAAGGCCAACGCATTAGATATTTGAAGAAACGTGAATGCAGAAGGTACAAAAGGATTAAATGCACTTACCTCTCCCCATCAGGGAAAATCAACCACCTCTGCTCGCGGGTCGCCGGCACGGACGGGAGCCGTGTACAACCACGCTGGTAGACGGTGCCCCCCTCCTCCTCAATATCAGTCGGCTCCCCGCCATCATCAGCATGGCCACTCGGCCCCTCAGGCTCATCCGGCCAGGTACCCCATCCAGACGTGTGCTCCTCCGGGGTCTCGTGGGCCGAAGGCGCGTCGACCCAAGGCTCGTGGGCCGAAGGCCCGTCGACCCGAGGCTCGTGGGCCGAAGGCTCGTGGACCGGAGTCCGTGTAGCCTCCTCCTCGGACGAGTCCACCCTAGCAGTCACGTGCTCGGGTGAAACAGCTGGGGGTGGCGGCGAGGAAGGCGCCCTAGCAGTCACCCTACCTCCTCTCCCGCGACCACGTGCTCCAACTCCTCTCTTCTTCCCTCCCTTACCTCGTCCCCTGCTGGGCACCGCTGTCGACGAAGAAGGGCCCGGCGGTGTCGCCATACTGTCCAGCAACGCTCGGCGGAGAGGTGCGTGTGGAATGGAAGATCTCCCACCACGCGCCGACGAAGAAGGGGCCTCGGAGCGCTCCCGACCAGCGCCCACCATCTTTCAACACCTGCCATGACAAAGAGTAAACGAAATTAGTACAACATAAAAAAATACCGACATGAATAATAATATGTATATCACTTATGTATTATCATCAAGTACAACATAAAAAAATTGAATACCTGACACTACTAATAATCTCGATCACTATCATCAATAAATGCATAATCATCATCATCACTATAATCAATGACGGGCTCATAGGGTTCAGTGGCATCAAATATATGACCTAACTCACAATTCACAAATATATGACCTCGTCGGCCTCTGGTGTCGTGGGTGTCGTGTCGGGGTCGGGGTGCCGTGTCGGGGTCGGGGTGCTATTTCGGGGTCGGGGTGTCGGGGTGGTCGGGGTCGGGGTCGGGGTGTGGTGTCAGGGTGTCGGGGGTCGGGGGGTCGGGGTGTCGGGGTGGCGTGTCCGGGTCGGGGTGTCAGGGTGTCGGGCTCGGGGTTGGGGTGTGGGTCGGGGTGTGGTGTCAGGCTGTCGGGGTGTCGGGGTCGGGGTGTCAGGGTGTTGGGGTGTCGGGGTGTCAGGGTATCTTTCTCTTCTTCTTCTTTTTTCCTGTTTTTTCCTTTTCTTCTTCTTCTCTTCTTCTTCGTTTCTTCTTCTTGTTCTTGTTCTTCTTCTTCTTCCTCCTCTTCTCCTTTTTCCTCTTCTTCATCTTTTCTTCTTCTTCTTCTTCTTCTTCTCCTCCTCTTCCTCCCTCCTCCTCTTCCTCTTCCTCTTCTTTCTTCCTCTTCTTCTTCTACTTCTTCTTCTTCTTCATCATCTTCTTCTTCTTTCTTCTTCTTCTTTTCTTTCTTCTTCTCCCTCCAGGCTCTTCCTCCCTCCTCCTCCTCCTTCTACTCTTCTTATTCTTCTAAACTAAAACTAAAACTAATCTAAAATAAACTAAACTAAAAATAAAACTAAAACTAAACGGAAACTAAAACTAAAGTAAAACTATAACTAAAACAGAAAATAAATTAACTAGAAGAAACTAAAACAAACTAAACTAAAAAAGGGGGGAGATCACTCACCTGCAGGGGATCGCCGGTGGAGGGGGAGGCGGCGGCCCGATGGAGGGGGAGGCCGCGGCGGGTGGGGGCGGCGGCGGCCCGGTGGAGGGGAGTCCGCGGCGGGTGGGGGCAGCGGCGGCCTGGTGGAGGGGGAGGCCGCGACGGGTGGGGGCGGTGGCGGCCCGGTGGAGGAGGAGGCCGCGGCGGGACGGGGCGGGGACGGCCACGCAGGGGAGGGGAGGGGGTGGCTGGCCGGCCTTGGCGTGGCTGGCCGGCGTGGAAGGGGCGCCGCAGGGGAGGGGCGAGGGGGCGACGGCGGGTGGTGGGGCGACGGGGCAAGGGGGGCGGCGGGTGGTCGGGGCGACGGGGCGAGAGGCGGTGGGTGGGCGGGTGGCGGCGGCGGGTGGTGGGGGTGGCGGCGGGGTGGCTGGTGGCGGGGGCGGCGGCGGTCTCGTTGGGGTGGGAGGACAGAAAGAGAGAGAGAGAGAGAGAGAGGGAGGGATCGGGGTGGGGACCCGGCCGTTAGTTAGGTTATCTCTTTGCCGTCCGCCCCCCTTTGTCGTCTGCTAGCAGACGGCAAAGAGGGGGGCCGTTATGTTTTTTCCTAAGCAGCTCGTTAGTGGGGCCCACCTCTCTCTTTGCCGTCCGCCAGCTGACGGCAAAGATTATTTGCCGTCCGTTTTTTGTAAGCGGACGGCAAAGACCTTCTTTGCCGCCAGCCAGCAGACGACAAAGAAATGGCAGACAACAAATAAGCTAATTCCAGTAGTGAATATTAGGACCTATACACCTCCCGATCAAGTTAAAGTTGAACCTAATATTGCTATTGTTAAAGATCTCTTGGCTGGTAATATTGATGGGCATGTTATTTATTTCTGTGATGAAACTGCTAGAATTGCCAAACCTTGTGCTAAAGATAAACATAGACCTGTGGTAGGCATGCCTGTTATTTCTATTAAAATAGGAGATCATTGTTATCATGGCTTATGTGATATGGGTGCTAGTGCTAGTGCAATACCTATTGACTTATACAAAGAAATTATGCATGATATTGCACCTACTGAGTTAGAAGATACTGATGTCACAATTAAACTTGCCAATAGAGATACTATTTCACCCATGGGAATTGTTAGAGATGTTGAAGTCTTGTGTGGAGATACTATTTCCCCACAAGATAGTTTTTGTCCCATTATATTTGGTAGACCCTTCTTGAACACTGTTAATGCTAGGATAGACTGCGAAAAGGATATTGTTACTATTGGTTTGGACGATATGTCTCATGAGTTTAATTTCTCTAAATTTCGTAGACAACACCGTGAAGAGGAATTGCCTAGTAAGGATGAAATTATTGGTCTTGCTTCTATTGTCGTACCTCCTAATGATCCTTTGGAACAATATTTGCTAGACCATGAAAATGATATGTTTATGAATGAAAGAAGGGAAATAGATGAAGTATTCTTTAAACAGGAACCCATCCTGAAACACAAATTGCCTGTTAAATCCTAGGGGATCCTCCTCCACCCAAGGGTGATCCCGTGTTTGAGCTTAAACCGTTACCTGATACTCTTAAATATGCTTATCTTGATGAGAAAAAGATATATCCTGTTATTATTAGTGCTAACCTTTCAGAGCATGAAGAAGAGAGATTATTGAAAACTCTGAAGAAGCACCGCGCTGCTATTGGATATACTCTTGATGATCTTAAGGGCATTAGTCCCACTCTATGTCAACATAAAATAAATTTGGAGAAAGATGCCAAACCAGTTCGTGATCACCAACGACGGCTGAATCCTAAGATGAAAGAAGTGGTAAGAAAGGAAATACTAAAGCTCCTTGAGGCAGGTATAATTTATCCCGTTGCTGATAGTCAGTGGGTAAGTCCTGTCCATTGTGTCCCTAAGAAGGGAGGTATTACCGTCATTCCTAATGATAAAGATGAATTGATCCCGCAAAGAATTATTACAGGTTATAGGATGGTAATTGATTTCTGCAAATTAAATAAGGCTACTAAAAAGGATCATTACCCCTTAACTTTTATTGATCAAATGCTAGAAAGATTATCCAAACATACACATTTTTGCTTTCTAGATGGTTATTCTGGTTTCTCTCAAATACCCGTGTCAGCCGATGATCAATCAAAGACCACTTTTACTTGCCCTTTCGGTACTTTTTCTTATAGACGTATGCCTTTTGGTTTATGTAATGCACTTGCTACCTTTCAAAGATGCATGATGGCTATATTCTCTGACTTTTGTGAAAAGATTTGTGAGGTTTTCATGGACGATTTCTCCGTCTATGGATCCTCTTTTGATGATTGCTTGAGCAACCTTGATCGAGTTTTGCAGAGATGTGAAGAAACTAACCTTGTCTTGAATTGGGAGAAATGCCACTTTATGGTTAATGAAGGTATTGTCTTGGGCCATAAAATTTCTGAAAGAGGTATTGAAGTTGATAAAGCCAAGGTTGATGCTATTGAAAAGATGCCATGTCCCAAGGACATTAAATGTATAAGCAGTTTCCTTGGTCATGCCGGTTTTTATAGGAGGTTCATTAAGGACTTCTCAAAAATTGCTCGGCCTCTGACTAATTTATTGCAAAAAGATATACCATTTGTCTTCGATGATGATTGTGTAGAAGCATTTGAAATAATTAAGAAAGCATTGATCTCTGCACCTATTGTTCAGCCACCTGATTGGAATTTTCCCTTTGAAATTATGTTTGATGCTAGTGATTATGCTGTAGGTGCTGTTCTAGGGCAAAGAGTTGATAAGAAATTAAATGTTATTCAATATGCTAGTAAAACTCTAGACAATGCTCAGAGAAATTATGCTACTACTGAAAAATAATTCCTAGCAGTTGTATTTGCTTGTGATAAGTTCAGGCCTTATATTGTTGATTCTAAAGTAACTATTCACACTAATCATGCTGCTATTAAATATCTTATGGAAAAGAAAGATGCTAAACCTAGACTTATTAGATGGGTTCTCTTGCTACAAGAATTTGATTTGCATATTGTTGATAGAAAGGGAGCTGAGAACCACGTTGCAGACAACTTGTCTAGGTTAGAAAATGTTCTTGATGAGCCACTACCTATTGATGATAACTTTCTTGATGAACAATTAAATGTCATAAATGCTTCTCGTACTACTCCATGGTATGCTGATTATGCTAATTACAATGTTGCTAAATTTATACCACCTAGTGTCACATACCAGCAAAAGAAAAAGTTCTTCTATGATTTGAGACATTACTTTTGGGATGACCCACATCTTTATAAAGAAGGAGTAGATGGTGTTATTAGACGTTGTGTACCTAAGCATGAACAGGAACAGATCCTACGCAAGTGTCACTCCGAGGCTTATGGAGGACACCACGCTGGACATAGAACTGCACATAAGGTTTTGCAATCCGGTTTTTATTGGCCTACTCTCTTCAAGGATGCCCGTAAGTTTGTTTTATCTTGTGATGAATGTCAAAGAATTGGTAATATTAGTAGACGTCAAGAAATGCCTATGAATTATTCGCTTGTTATTGAACCATTTGATGTTTGGGGCTTTGATTATATGGGACCTTTTCCTGCCTCTAATGGATACACACATATTTTAGTTGCTGTTGATTACGTTACTAAGTGGGTAGAAGCTATTCCAACTAGTAGTGCTGATCATAACACTTCTATTAAAATGCTTAAAGAAGTTATTTTCCGAGGTTTGGAGTCCCTAGATGTTTAATGACTGATGGTGGTTCACATTTTGTTCATGGTGCTTTCCGAAAAATGCTTGCTAAATATGATGTTAATCATAGAATTGCATCTCCTTATCACCCACAGTCTAGTGGTCAAGTAGAATTGAGTAATAGAGAGATCAAATTAATTTTGCAAATGACTGTTAATAGATCTAGAAAGAATTGGTCCAAGAAACTGGATGATGCATTATGGGCCTATAGAACTGCATATAAAAATCCTATGGGTATGTCTCCGTATAAAATGGTTTATGGAAAAGCATGTCACTTACCTCTCGAACTAGAACATAAGGCTTATTGGGCTATTAAAGAGCTCAATTATGATTTCAAACTTGCTGGTGAGAAGAGGTTATTTGACATTAGCTCACTTGATGAATGGAGAACCCAAGCCAATGAGAATGCCAAATTGTTTAAAGAAAAGGTTAAAAGATGGCATGACAAAAGGATACAAAAGCGTGAGTTTAATGTAGGTGATTATGTATTGCTATACAACTCTCATTTAAGATTTTTTGCAGGAAAACTTCTATCTAAATGGGAAGGCCCTTACATTATCAAGGAGGTCTATCGTTCCGGTGCCATAAAAATCAACAACTTCGAAGGTACAAATCCGAAGGTGGTGAACGGTCAAAGAATCAAACATTATATCTCAGGTAATCCTATAAATGTTGAAACCAATGTTATTGAAACCGCAACCCCGGAGGAATACATAAGGGACACTTTCCGGAACGTTTCAGACTCCGAAAAGGAATAGGTATGTTGTACGGTAAGTAAACCGACTCCAAAACAGTTCTAATGGCAATTTTTCTCCGTTTTGCAATATTCAGAAAAATAGAAAAATAAGAAGCAGTCCGGGAAGGACACGAGGCCTCCACGAGGGTGGAGGGCGCGCCCTACCCTACTAGGCGCGCCCCCCTACCTCGTGGGCACCTCGTGTGCTCTCCGGACTCCGTTTTGTTGCACGATACGTATTTTGGTCGGTAAAAATTCATTATATAATCTCCCGAAGGTTTTGACTCCTCTATCACGCAAATATCCTCTGTTTTCGTTTCGAGCTGTTTCTCTGACAGATCTAGATCATCATGACGTCTCCAAGCGCCCCCAAGGACAAGTTCTTCGAGAAGGTCATCAACCCCTACCTCGCGGAGGTGCTGCAACACCCTCAAACCATTGAGATGCGTGATGGGTTGCTGCACATCCGCGATGTTGAGGGACCACGGAGGACCGGAAGTGTGGAGAGAAGGCTTGAAGCAATGGAGCAACAAGTTTTCAAGTGCCAGGAGATGGTGGAGCGTGGACTTGACTCCAATCACATAATGATCATGGAGTTCACCAACAACCACAAGCTGGATGCCAAGGACATTGGGGAGGCCATCTTCAAGCTCCACGAGAAAATCGAGCACCTCCAAGCCCAAATCTATGACCTACAAAACCAAAACTGTGAGTATGAATATAGATTCAAGAGGATGAGTTTGGCTGCAGATTTAAGGATCCCGGAGACTCGATCATCCTTCTATGATGGTGAGCCTATGCCTTGGAAGATGGACGACAAGCCTACATCATCAACAATCCCTTCACCAGCAAAGGAGACATAATCACATGGCTATGGGCACTCCCCTTGGCAACTGCAAAGCTTGGGGAGATGCCCCGGTATCGTATCACCATCACATCTCTATCTTTACCGTTTTTCTTAGTTCGATCCTATTAGTAGTATCTTGATCTAGTAGAATAAAGTTTTAGTATGATTTAGTTCTGAGTTTTGCTTTATGATCCCTCTATGTAATCGAGTCCGTGAGCTATATATAATAAAGATTAGTGTTGAGTCAAGGGCTTGATTATTTTGCTATGATCTTGAGGCAATAAAAGAAAGAGAAAAGAATAAAAAGAAACAAAGAGATCATATTGATCTTATGGAGAGTAATGACTTCACATAGAAAGAGTATGATGATTAAAAGTTGTTGAGAGTTGACAAACATAGCTTTGGTCATCGTTGCAATTAATAGGAAGTAATAAAGAAAGAGACGTTTCACATATAAATATACTATCTTGGACATCTTTTATGATTGTGAGCACTCATTAAAATATGACATGCTAAAGAGTTGATGTTGGACAAGGAAGACAACGTAATGGGTTATGTTTTCTTATATCTGAAATAAAGTATATTGTCATGGATCATCCAACATGTTGAGCTTGCCTTTCCCCCTCATGCTAGCCAAATTATTTGCACCAAGTAGAGATACTACTTGTGCTTCCAAATACCCCTAAACCCTGTTTTGCCATGAGAGTCCACCATATCTACCTATGGATTGAGTAAGATCCTTCAAGTAAGTTGTCATCGGTGCAAGCAATAAAAATTGCTCTCTAAATATGTATGATTGATTGGTGTGGAGGAAATAAGCTTTATACGATCTTGTGATGTGGAAGAAATAAAAGCGACGGACTGCATAATAAAGGTTCATATCACAAGTGGCAATATAAAGTGACGTTCTTTCGCATTAAGATTTTGTGCATCCAACCTTGAAAGCGCATGGCAACCTCTGCTTCCCTCTGCGAAGGGCCTCTCTTTTATGTTTATCTTCTACCTTATGCAAGAGTTATGGTGATCTCCACCTTTCCTTTTTACATTTTATCCTTTGGCAAGCATAGTATGTTGGAAAGATCCTGATATATATATATCTAATTGGATGTAAGTTAGCATGAGTTATTATTGTTGACATTACCCTTGAGGTAAAAGGTTGGGAGGCGAAACTATAAGCCCCTATCGTCCGATTAAAATTCCGTAACCACAAGTATTGCGTGAGTGTTAGCAATTGTGAAAGACTAAATGATAGTTGAGTATGTGGACTTGCTGAAAAGCTCCGACATAAACTCTTTCTGATGTTATGATAAATTGCAATTGCTTCAATGACTGAGATTATAGTTTGTTGGTTCTCAATAAAGTTTCTGACTCATACTTTGCATTGTGAATAGATTATTACTTGAGCATAAGAAATCATATGACAATATCCATATATGTTTCTGTTATGAGAATAATCATGATGCCCTCATGTACGTATTTTATTTTATCGACACCTCTATCTCTAAACATGTGGACATATTTATCGTTATCGGCTTTCGCTTGAGGATAAGCGAGGTCTAAGCTTGGGGGAGTTGATACGTCCATTTTGCACCATGCTTTTATATTGATATTTATTGCATTATGGGCTGTTATTACACATTATGTCACAATACTTATGCCTATTCTCTCTTATTTTACAAGGTTTACATAAGGAGGGAGAATGCCGGTAGCTGGAATTCTGGGCTGGAAAAGGAGCAAATATTATAGACCTATTCTACACAACTCCAAAAGTCCTGAAACTTCACGAAAGTTATTTTTGGAGATAATAGAAAATATTGAGTGGAGGAAATACTAGAGGGGCCCACACCCTGGCCACAAAGGTGGGGGGCGCGCCCTACCCCCTGGGCGCGTCCCTGCCTCGTGGGCCCCCTGTTGCCCCTCTGGTGCCCATCTTCTGCTATATGAAGTCTTTCGACCGAAGAAAAATCAGAAGCAAGCTTTCGGGACGAGACTCCGCCGCCACGAGGCGGAACCTTGGCGGAACCAATCTAGGGCTCTGGCAGAGCTGTTTTGCCGGGGACACTTCCCTCCGGGAGGGGGAAATCATCGTCATCGTCATCACCAACGCTCCTCTCATCGGGAGAGGGCAATCTCCATCAACATCTTCACCAGCACCATATCCTCTCAAACCCTAGATCATCTCTTGTATCTAATTCTTGTCTCTAAGTCTGGGATTGGTACCTGTAGGTTGCTAGTAGTGTTGATTAGTCCTTGTAGTTGATACTAGTTGGTTTATTTGGTGGAAGATCATATGTTCAGATCCTATATACATATTAATACTCCTCTGATTATGAACATGAATATGCTTTGTGAGTAGTTACGTTTGTTCCTGAGGACATGGGAGAAGTCTTGCTATTAGTAGTCATGTGAATTTGGTATTCGTTCGATATTTTGATGAGATGTATGTTGTTTATCCTCTAGTGGTGTTATGTGAACGTCGACTACACGACACTTCACCATTATTTGGGCCTAGAGGAAGGCATTGGGAAGTAATAAGTAGATGATGGGTTGCTAGACTGACAGAAGCTTAAACCCTAGATTAAGCGTTGCTTCGTAAGGGGCTGATTTGGATCCATATGTTTCATGCTATGGTTAGGTTTACCTTAATACTTCTTTTATAGTTGTGGATGCTTGCAATAGGGGTTAATCATAAGTGGGATGCTTGTCCAAGTAAGGACAGCACCCAAGCACCGGTCCACCCTCATATCAAATTATCAAAGTACCGAACGTGAATCATATGAACGTGATGAAAACTAGCTTGACGATAATTCCCATGTGTCCTCGGGAGCGCTTTTCTCTATATAAGAGTTTGTCCAGGCTTGTCCTTTGCTACAAAAAGGATTGGGCCACCTTGCTGCACTTTATTTACTTTTGTTACTTGTTGCTCGTTACCAATTATCTTATCACAAAACTATCTGGTACCTATAATTTCAGTGCTTGCAGAGAATACCTTGCTGAAAACCGCTTATCATTTCCTTCTGCTCCTCGTTGGGTTCGACACTCTTACTTATCGAAAGGACTACGATAGATCCCCTATACTTGTGGGTCATCAGCACCGTTGCCAAAGTTCGTCGTGCCGAGACACCACGTGATGATCGGGTGTGATAAGCTCAACGTTCATCTACAATGGGTGTAAGACAGTTTTACACACGCAGAATACTCGGGTTAAACTTGACGAGCCTAGCATATGCAGATATGGCCTCGGAACACTGAGACCGAAAGGTCGAGCGTGAATCATATAGTAGATATGATCAACATAGTGATGTTCACCATTGAAAACTACTCCATCTCACGTGATGATCGGACATGGTTTAGTTGATTTGGATCACGTGATCACTTAGATGATTAGAGGGATGTCTATCTAAGTGGGAGTTCTTAAGTAATATGATTAATTGAACTATAATTTATGATGAACTTAGTCCTGATAGTTTTTTGCAAATAATGTTGTAGATCAATAGCTCGCTTTGTTGCTACCCTATGTTTTATATGTGTTCCTAGAGAAAACTAAGTTGAAAGATGATAGTAGCAATGATTCGGACTGGGTCCGTGATCTGAGGTTTATCCTCATTGCTGCACAGAAGAATTATGTCCTTGATGCACCGCTAGGTGACAGACCTATTGCAGGAGCAGATGCAGACGTTATGAACGTTTGGCTAGCTAAATATGATGACTACTTGATAGTTTAGTGCACCATGCTTAACGGCTTAGAATCGGGACTCCAAAGATGTTTTGAACGTCATGGACCATATGAGATGTTCCAGGAGTTGAAGTTAATATTTCAAGCAAATACCCGAGTTGAGAGATATGAAGTCTCCAACAAGTTCTATAGCTAAAAGATGGAGGAGAATAGCTCAAGCAGTGAGCATGTGCTCAGATTGTATGGGTACTACAATCGCTTGAATCAAGTGGGAGTTAATCTTCCAGATAAGATAGTGATTGACAGAATTCTCTAGTCGCCATCACCAAGTTAGTAGAACTTCGTGATGAACTATAGTATGCAAGGGATGACGGAAACGATTCCCGAGCTTTTCATGATGATGAAATCGATGAAGGTAGAAATCGAGAAAGAGCATTAAGTGTTGATGATTAACAAGACCACTAGTTTCAAGAAAAGGGCAAAGGGAAAGAAAGGGAGCTTCATGTAGAATGGCAAGCAAGTTGTCACTTCCGTGAAGAAGCCCAAAGCTAGACTAAAGCCTGAAACTGAGTGCTTCTACTAGAAAAGAAATGGTCACTGGAAGCGGAAATGCCCTGAATATTTGGTGGCTAAGAAGGATGGCAAAGTGAACAAGGGTATATTTGATATACAGGTTATTGATGTGTACCTTACTAGTGTTTATAGTAGCCCCTGGGTATTTGATACTTGTTCGGTTGCTAAAAATTAGTAACTCGAAACAGGAGTTACAGAATAAACAGAGACTAGTTGAGGGTGAAGTGCAAAAGATATTGCTCGCTACGGCCCGACGAGGCGACGCAATGGAGGCGCAAGGGTCGGTGCAGCCACGGGGACGACCTGGAGCGGACGGCCTCGGGGCGGCGGTGGACCAAGGGCCGCGGCACTATGACCCGAAGGGGCGACGCAGCGGTGATACTGGTCGGTGCAGCCGGGAGAAGAACCGCGGGGCGGCGACGCTACGTCCCGACGGGGCGACGCAACGACAGCCCATTGCTCGATCGGTAGAGGAGCGCGCTGAACTCAGGACGGTCTTCACGGGGTCTGCGGAGGCGCGCGCAACCGACCGGCCAGGTCGGTCGCAAGGCGTACATGAGGCGGATCGCGACAGCGGGCGGGTGATCAATCCGATCGCGCGCGAGTGCGGGGACACCGCTCGGTGGAGGCAGAGTCCGAGATGATGCCGGCGATGATGGATGGCGTGGGACGACGTGCGGACGAGCGCATCGGCACCCAGGCCGCCAAAGTAGCGCCAGCACCCGGGCAGCGAGGCCCGAGCGACCAGCGGAGCAGCGCCGCCCGAGCTCGAGGCAGCCGACGGGCCTTACGTAGCCGGCGAGGCAACCCGCAGGGCCGTCGTGTAGATGCGGCGGAGGTGGGTGGCGTGGACCGATTGGCCGGCCGGCGCGCGAGCGCCGGCTATGATTGGCCGCCGCATGGTGCGAGCCCGCTGGGTGGAGGCGATGCAGGTGTCCCGATCGGAGAGGGCGGAGACGGTCGGCGTAGATCGATGGGTGGGCTGGCGCGCAGACGACGGCCGTGAGGGGCCGCCCGTCGCGCGAGGCCGCCTGGTTGGTGAAGGAGCCATCTGGTCGCGACGGTGTCGGAGTAGAGGTGCACGGGAGTCGACGGCGGCGACGGGCGATGCAAACCGATCAAATATAGATCAAAAAACCAAAAACAAAACGCCGATCAAGATGACCGGCGGGAGAGAAAAAAACTCGGAGCAAGGGCTCGGGAAAAGACTCTCGAGGGCGACCGGTCGACACGACCGGCGGATGAACCCTAGGTACGGGCGGCGCGGCCCCCGGCGGCGGTCATGGAGGCCGACCGCCCCGGGGGCGGCGCGTGGGTGCGGAAACGGCGGCGGCTAGGGTTTAGGATCGATTAGGCTGATACCATGTTAGAACGGAGAGAGAGGATTGGTGGAATAGTTCGTTGTATTGTTTGAGCCTCGTGTGTGTCTATATATATATATATATATATATATATATATATATATATATATATATATATATATATATATATATATATATATATATATATATAGGAGTACATGATCATCTTGGAGTACTAGGCAAGCCAGAATATGTTTCCAATCTAATCAATATACTCAACAGACGAAGTCATGACGGGCGCATTCGTAGTCGATGGGAACGTCTCCTTCCACTGAAGGCCCGAAATAAATCCAGGAAAATGCAAACATAAATGTCTAGTCTAGGACTTAAACCCCGGTGAGATGGGGATACCATTGTCCTGCTAACCATCAACCCACATTTTTGTTCACGGCTTGTCAAAGACTTTATTGCCTTGTAATATACTAACTCGCATGTGCATACCTTGTTTTTTTTTCTACTCTTCCTTGTCACGACTGGGCGGCGAGGGCACTTATCCCCTCCAAGCTTTATCGGCAAGCTCGTGCATCCACCTTCCCTCTAAATGCCACTTAGGCCATAGGTGGTGGAAAGGGGGATCCTACTTTAGGTTAGAGTTGTTTCTTCAGGTGGTCGGATGACCGCGCATCATCTTTGAGTTGCCCTTCCGAGCTCCTGTCCATCATGGCAGAGTCGACGAAGTTTCGATGTAGATTCCCGTCATCTCCTTGGCGCGACGAGGTTAGGGTTTCTCGCGTGTGTGTGCGACAACGAGATTTGGTGTTAAATAGTTCAAACTGATTTGAGGGTTCAATGGTGACGACTATGAATCTGGAGCGCTGATCCTTAGGGACATGTGCATTATGAATTCCTTACTATCATCGATAAGGTCACACCGGGTACAATGGGGAAGTGGTGATAGCAACGCGTCAGCGACTCGTTCTGGCGGCGGTGGCGGTCTTTCAGTGGTGCAAGGTCCTTGATATGATTTTTATTATGTTTCGGGTGCTCAGTGTTTCATTTATGAACCTTTACAAAAGATCTAAGTCTTTTGGTAAATTTTATTATTTTTAAATCTCAATGGCTATTGCCTTGGTTCTCTTTCGAAAAAAAACCTGTGTAAGGGCATCTCCAACTATGCGGTCCCTCAAAACGCCGCTAAAGGTTCGGACACTTTTCGTCATCCAACGCGATCACCTAAACGTCCACATGTCTATTTTACCCTAAATCGGAATCAAACTTTTAGGAGCTTTGCGGGGGACTTCCTATTCCGTGCAGTGCGCGCCGCAAAGACGCAAAAATGCCCACCCGCCGCGCCCCCTTTTGGGTTGGCCCATGTGTGGGGTGGGACGTGCCCTGTTTCTCTCATTGTGTTTTTTCTTTTCCTTTTCTTTTTTAAAATAACTCAGTATTTGAAAAAATGTGAAATTTTTAAAAATTTCAAGAAACTATAAAATTTTCATGAATGCAAAAACATATTCTTGATTTTGAAAAATGTTCGGAAAATCATAAAATGTCCGTAGATTCAAAAATGTTTTTGATTTAAAAGTATCACATATTAAATGGTTTTTAAAAATATTCATGAATTTGTAAAAAAAAATACAAATTCAAAAAATATTCAGGATTTAAAAAAAATCCCGAATAAGACGACATGAGAAAAAAATAATCAAAAATGAAGAAAGAAATAACGAATATTAAAAAAAGCAAAAAAGTGTACGCAACAAGGGAGGATGGTGGTGGTATGCGTTTGATCGCTATTTGGCGACGTACACTTTTTTTTGCAAATAGGATGCCCCTTTACGGGAGTCCGGTCATCATGTGAGAATTCGCTCGGCCCAGTATTAGTTGGACCACAAGTTCTCATTGCCCATGTTTGCTTCGTTTCCCGAAAAACCAACCTAAGTCAAGTACGAATCTCAGGCGTCCGATTCTGGAAGCATGTGGTTAAAATTTGCGCTTTGCTAAGGAGTCGCCTGGCTGGCCTCCATCCAAACAGCCCTTTGATGCTCTATTTGAGATACTTGGTTGGATGACGGGCTTATGTATGATGTTCATGACATGGTCTACGCATAAATACATCGTATCTGTTTAGGGGCCCGTCTTGAAGATGCCCTAACATTCTTGCGCTGTTTTTTCTATATGAGTCTAGACTTCTTGCCCACGCCAGCTCCCAGCGTAATTGGCATGATCATTCGCTGGTCATGACTCGTGCGTGTGCAACATTACGGCTGGTCAATATGGGTTGGTTTTAATGGTCTAAAAATACGGACCTTAAGTAAAGTGGAAGTACACATTCCCCCGTTCGAAATTACTTGTCACAGAAATGAATAAAAATAAATGTATCTAAAACTAAAATACATCTAAATATATCTATTTTTCCAACAACTATTTCGGGATGAAGAGAGTATAAGTGAGCATCTGCAACTGCTTGGGCTGACCGTGGCTTGAGTAGATGGATGAATGGTTTGGCAAGTTAGTTACGAAGTACCCGCAAGAAGAATAACAAAAATGTTACTCGTTACGAAGTGAGTGTGGGTGTGGCATCATACATCTTCGATGATGAGCCGTACGTATGCCATTCATCGCGCGATAAGGTATGGTGAGGCAGGCATGGCTAGAGAATGCATGATACCAACCGTACGTGGACTTGCATGGGGCCAGGATGGGTCACGCATGCATGCATGATCAACTCGATGCGTGCATGATGGGCGGATGGCCCGTACGTAAAGTGAGTACTTTATCAAGTTTGCATCTATCACATGGACGACGATGAAAAACATGTACTCTGTAGATAAAAATATCAAATTTGAATCGGTTTAGCCAACAACAAAAAAACAAGTTTGTATCGCTGACCTGTCTGCTGGACCGAAAACATCCAGTTGGAACCTGGACTCAAAACGTCCAGTTGGAGCCCACGGCGGCCCTGACAGGCGTGTAACTACCACCAAGCCCGGCCTGAAATATAGAGCAGCTGGCTCCCTACTATTTGTCACCACGACTATATCTCACATTAAGCTAAGCTAACCACTGGGTAAGCACCGTGTTCATGATAAATACTAGGGGACAACCTACTTATAGGGAAAAAGAGCCATTTTTCCTCGTTTTCAGATTTTTTCAGTGTTTGTTTCCATTTGTATTTCATCGGTTTTTCTTCGTTTCTTTCCCCATTTTTAATGTTTTTTCTTTCTTTCTCCTTTTTCTTCTGTTTTACTCGGTTTTCACCGGGTATTTTTTTCTATTTTTTGTTTTCTTTTGTATCTTTTCTTTCGCTTCTTCTTTTTTTCATTCTGCATTTGTTTCTTTGGTTTTAATTTCATTTTTCATTTTTCTATGATTTATTCTTATTTCTTATTTTTCTTTTTTCTGGTTTTCATTCTACATTTTTTTTGTGTATGTCAAAAACATTTTTCTACTATGGATTTATCATTTTCAAACACAAATTTAACATTTTAAATATATGATGACATTTTTTACAGACTTTTAGCATTTATAAATACTTGATTAACATTTTTTATATAAAACATCAACATTTTTTTAATACATTGCCAACATTTTTTCTATATATATTTTTCAAATACTTGATTAATACTCCCTCCGTTCCTTTATCTAAGGTGCATTATTTCCAGGTTGGTGACCAAGGCAGTAATTTTTGGAGTAGTTTTTCAATAAAAATATTACCATTTTTTTGAATACATGGTCAGCATTTTGTTATATACATTTAACCTTTTCCAAACGCTCGATTAACATTATTCAAACACTTATTCAGCATTTTCCAAATACTTGTTCAACGTTTTTCTTTCAAATGCTTTATTAAAAATTTGATGTACATGATAAAAAATTTAATTGTTTTAATACATGATAAATAATTTTTCTACACGTGAAGCATTTTTCAAATACTAGTTCAACATATTTCAAATATGTTTTGTATAGAGTTTTTTGTAATGTGTATATATACATATAGTGATAATATTTTGAAGTATAAACAAAGTATAAAAATAAAGCAAAAAATGAAAACAGAAATTGTGAAAAAAAGAGGTTTCGGCCTCCCGTGCGCGTGGGTTGGGCCATCTTGGTCGCCCCTTCAGCGAGTCGGGAGCTGGAGACGCTGAATTCGAACCAGCGACCAGTCGAAATCACTAGTTGAGGAGTACTCGTTGCAAATATCACTCCAACTCCCCTGGTTGCAACAAGTGGCGCACATGCAGCGCGCTACTTGTCGCAACCTGGGAGTTTTCCCTTTTCCCGTAGATCTGTTTATTCAAAACGTTTTATCTCTCAAACCGTGCGTCCAAATCTCGGACCGCTTCCACCATTGGATTCCTCGCGTCGAGATCTTCTAAACTAGATCCAATGTTGATAGGTTTTGAAGAATTTTTTTATGAAAAAAACCGAACAAAAAAAACCGAACCGGGAGCACGAGTTTTTCCCTTTCTGAAAGAGGCACGCCGTTGCCTCTCACGAAATCACAACCGTGCCTCTCGCGGAAACAAAACCGTGACTCTCGCGGAAGGAAAAGAAAGGAGAAAATTTCGTTTCCGAGGAGGCACGGCCGTGACTCTCGCGAAAGCACAACCGTGCCTCTTGCGGAAGCAAAACCGTGACTCTCGCGAAAGGAAAAAAAACAGAAAACACATTTTTTTCCATTTCCGAGAGGCACGGTCGTGACTCTCGCGAAAGCACAACCGTGCCTCTCGCGGAAGAAAAACCGTGACTCTCGCGAAAGAAAACGAAAACAAAAACGCAGTTTTTTTCGTTTCCGAGAGGCACGGCCGTGACTCTCGCTAAAGTACAACCGTGCCTCTCGCGGAAGCAAAACCGTGACTCTCGCGGAAGGAAAAAAACAGACAACGTGTTTTTTATCGTTTCCGAGAGGTACGGCCGTGACTCTCGCGAAAGCACACCCGTGCGTCTCGCGGAAGCAAAACCGTGACTCTCGCGTAAGAAAAAAAAATAGAAAATGCGTTTTTTTCCAGTTTTCGAGAGGCACAACCAAGACTTTCGCGAAAGCAAAACTGTGCCTCTTGCAGAAGCAAAACCGTGACTCTCGCAAAAGAAAAAAATGCGTTTTTCACTCAAATTTTGTTTTTTTCAATTTATTTATCGAAAAGCTAAGAAAGACCGGTGAAAAACCAAAACGTTGAAAAAAACATAAAACCGTTTAAAAAGCCAAAAACTCGTGCGGAAAAATAAATAAATAATCCGAAGGGAGCGTCCAGAGCACGACACGTGGCGAATGGCTGAGAGCGCGCCAAGTGGCACTGATCGTTGCGAGGCTCCCGAAGGAGCGCTCGTTAACTAGTTGCTCTCGCGACCTGTTTGGTAGTACGCAGCATGCGCTAACAAGACAACCGGCCAAACCTCATGTGCTCACATTCATCTTCTTTATTCTTTTCTTCTATGGCTTTTTTTGTTTTTCTTTTTTATTTGGAACGGTTTTCTATTCTTTTTCTTTTGCTCGTTTGAAAGAACTTTGTTTCAAAATCTATGATTTTTTGAAAACAATAAAATATATTTTAAAATCAATGAATTTAAAAAATAGACGATTTTTTTGATTTTAATGATCTTTTTCTCAAAAATGATAAACTTTTTTCAAAAGTTAATGAAGTTTTCTTAAATTTCTGAACCTTTTTCTAAATCAGCGAACTTTTCTTCAAATTTGATGAACTTTTTTTTTTGCAAACTCAATGAACTATTTAAAAATATGACAACTTGTTTGTCAAAATTGATGAACTTTTTTTTCAAAATCGCCGAACTATTTTCATAATCGATGAACTTATTTTTGAATCAATGTACTTTTTTCCAAATTTCTTAACGTTTTTTCTTCAAAAATAATGAACTATTTTTATAATCAATGAACTTTTTTTATTTATCACTTAACCTTTTCATACTTGTGAATTTTTTAAATCGATGAAGTTATTTTCAAATCTATTAACCTTTTTTTCTAAATTGTGAACGTTTTTCTTTAAAAAACGATGATCTGTCTCTCAAAATCATTTATTCTTTATCAAAATATGATGAACTTTTTTCCATTTTTTTTATTTCGTAGTTTTTCCTTTTTTTGTGGTTTGCATTTCAGGTTTGTCGGTTTCTTTTTTGAAATAATTTACACTAAGTATATGTTATATGCAGTAGGCGGAGGGTCAAATAGCACTGATTCCTGACAACTCACAACAAGGCCAAGGTAGTGTAGTGGTTAATGCGGTAGGAACTCGACGCTGTTTTTTTTACTTTAAACAGTAGGGCAAAAACCCCACTGCAACTTTTATTAATAAAAGGCAGAAACAAAGATATTGTCTGAAGGGCTTGAGATAAGCCCAAAAGGAAGAAAAAAGAAAGAAAGAAAATAAACTATATAATGAAAGCTAAAAAAGAGCTACTAAAAAGAGCTAAAAAACCTAGAAAAAACAGCAAGTAGCCCAATTACAACAAGGTCTCGAACCAAGCAGGGAATTGCATTTCATATTTCTTCTTTATCCTGTATTTGAGATTCTCTATGAATATGAATTTCCAGCCTTGAAATGATTGTGTGATATTCTCAAAGATTTTGTTGTTTCTAGATATCCATATGGCCCATGATCCCAATATGATGATCTCCACGAAAAAGGGCAGTTTGAGCTTGTCTTTAAGGTCTTGATACGCTTCCAGTACTAATAAATTTGGGGTTCTGCAACGGCAGATAAAATCCCAACATCTGATAGCAAAAGGACACCCCCCCAAAAGAGGTGATGCAGTGTTTCTTCTTGCTGGCAATCCCTCACTGCACAATTATAAGCTTCCAATTCAAAGTTTTTTCTTCTTAAAAGGTTCCTTGTATTTACTCTATCATGTAGTAGCATCCAGAAAAATACTTTGTGCTTGGGTTGACAAGAGCTTTTCCAAATCCTGGTGAAATGTGGTGGAGTTTGCTTCTGACCAATCAGAACATTATAGGCTTTAATGGAGGAATAAAATCCATTTCCCCAAATGTAACTCCATGTATCCATTGCATCTAAGTAATCAGACTGCCTTAAAGAGATGCATATTGTCAGGACCCCGATGCTAAGCCACACCGATCTAGCATGTAACACATCATATCACTTTGCGGCCTCATGCACGGTATTCCCACGGGTGCCACCTTACCTGGCCCGGGACCGTTTGCGCCTTTTGGCTCACGTATATGATAGTGTCGCTAGCATCCATATGACAAAGAACCCGAGCCGACATGACTAGTCGTGAACCCAAAGTGGCACTAACTTACGGGGACATGCATACATGACCCAGCCTCGAACGTGTCGGTCATCAGCGTGTGAATCCGGGCTGTAGCAACTGGGCTAGCAGGACTCCGGGAACCCGGGCTGTAGCAGGCTAGCAGGACTCCGGAAGTCACCGCGTGACATTTCCCCGAAGGGACAGACACAGGAATGAAGTGGGACACATGCCGGCCAGTCTAGGTGTTCCGGAGCAGTAGTAACTGGGCTAGCAGGACTCCGGTAAACCGGGCTATAGCAGACTACCATGGCTCAGTGGAAGCACCAGACTACATTTCCCCATAAGAGAGGCTACCAAGGATAGACAACTAGGTTGTCGGATCCCACACATACCAAGCATTTCAATCATACACACAATATGCTCGATATGTGTAAATACAACATGGCATCACAGCAAAACTCTATGACTCAAAGTATTTATTCATTAGGATCCGAGGAACCAAGTATTACAATCATGGGTCTCATGACCCAACATACAGAGCATTCAAGCATCAAGCGGAAGCATAAACCTGTCTGAGTACAGACAACTACAAATGAAAAGGCTGAGAAGCCTGACTATCTACAAGACCCTGCCGAGGGCACAAGATCGTAGCTGAGGTAACAAGCTAAACGTCAAAGTCCACGCGGAACTACTAGCGAGACTGAAGTCTCTCTGCAAAACATAAATTAAGCAAACATGAGTACAAATGTACCCAACAAGACTTACATCAGAACTAGCTACATATGCATCGGTATCAACAAAGGGGGTGGTGGAGTTTAACTGCAGCAAGCCAGCTTTGACTCGGTGGCTATCCTAACTACGACTGCAAGTAACTCTTTTGAGGTAGCGCACACGAGTCCACATATTCACCATATCAATACACCGCTATGGTGCCATGTCAGTGGGTTAGTGCCGGTGATAACCGGAGCACGGCGGCGTTCGCCGTCCGACCAACTCCCGCGTCGGGAGGACGCGCGGCTGGTCTCGTTGGAACGGCCACGACGCGACGCGTCCAGTGGTGGCTGCGGTTGCGTCTGGGGTTTCCGATAGCGGCAACTGCGGCGAGCGAGGCGGTGGCCGGAGCTTAGGCATCGACGAAGACGATGCTATGGTGCAGCTACGGACGAACCGATGGGTGCTTTCGGCTCCTGGGAACATCTCGATCCCGAGGGTGTGCTCAGACGCGAGCTAAGGCATCTGTGGCCACGGTGGCGCCATGGCCGGCGGCAACAGGCTCACGGCCACGACGGCTAGGCGGGTTAGAGGACAAAACGATAGCGGCGCTAGCGGGGAAAGATTCATGAGCTCACAGAGAGGCGTAGTAGTTGGTCAGCACGCTCGGGGGCGTCCGGGAGCCAGCGAATCGACGATGGGGAGGTCCGGTGACCGGTGGTGGAGAAGACGGCGATGGCGTCGCTGCGGTGCCTCTGAGATCGTCTGCTTCTTCTTGGAGTAGCCTTGTGTCTTCGTGGAGCTCTGGACATGGTCGGAGAAGCGAGGGGGAGGCGGTGGACGCTGCTACCTCTTGAGCACTGCGTTGGTTTTCCCTTGAAGAGGAAAGGGTGATGCAGTAAAGCAGCGTAAGTATTTCCCTCAGTTTTTGAGAACCAAGGTATCAATCCCGTAGGAGGCCACGCACGAGTCCCTCGCACCTACACAAACAAATAAAATCCTCGCAACCAACGCAATAAAGGGGTTGTCAATCCCTTCACGGTCACTTACGAAAGTGAGATCTGATAGATATGATAAGATAATATTTTTGGTATTTTTATTATAAAGATGCAAATAAAAGGCAATAAAAATAGCTAAGTGTTGGAAGATTAATATGATGGAAAATAGACCCGGGGGCCATAGGTTTCACAAGTGGCTTCTCTCGAGAGGATAAGTATTACGGTGGGTAAACAAATTACTGTTGAGCAATTGACATAATTGAGCATAGTTATGAGAATATCTAGGTATGATCATGTATATAGGCATCACGTCCGCGACAAGTAGACCGACTCCTGCCTGCATCTACTACTATTACTCCACACATCGACCGCTATCCAGCATGCATCTAGAGTATTAAGTTCAAAAGAACAGAGTAACGCTTTAAGTAAGATGACATGATGTAGAGGGATAAACTCATGCAATATGATATAAACTCCATCTTGTTATCCTCGATGGCAACAATACAATACGTGCCTTGCTGCCCCTACTGTCACTGGGAAAGGACACCGCAAGATCGAACCCAAAGCTAAGCACTTCTCCCATTGCAAGAAAGATCAATCTAGTAGGCCAAACCAAACTGATAATTCGAAGAGACTTGCAAAGATAACCAATCATACATAAAAGAATTCAGAGAAGATTCAAATATTGTTCATAGATAAACTTGATCATAAACCCAGAATTCATCGATCTCAACAAACACACCGCAAAAGAAGATTACATTGAATAGATCTCCACAAGAGAGGGGGAGAACATTGTATTGAGAACCAAAGAGAGAGAAGAAGCCATCTAGCTAATAACTATGGACCCGAAGGTCTGAGGTAAACTACTCACACATCATCGGAGAGGCTATGGTGTTGATGTAGAAGCCCTCCGTGATCGATGCCCCATCCGGCGGAGCTTCGGAAAAGGCCCCAAGATGGGATCTCACGGGTACAGAAGGTTGCGGCGGTGGAATTAGGTTTTTGGCTCCATATCTGGTAGTTTGGGGGTACGTAGGTATATATAGGAGGAAGAAGTACGTCAGTGGAGCAACATGGGCCCCACGAGGGTGGAGGGCGCGCCCAGGGGGGTAGGCGTGCCCCCTACCTCGTGCCTTCCTGGTTGATGTCTTGATGTAGGTTCCAAGTCCTCTGGATCACGTTCGTTCCGAAAATCACGTTCCTGAAGGTTTCATTCCATTTGGACTCCGTTTGATTTTTTTTCTGCGAAACTCTGAAATAGGAAAAAAACAGCAATTCTGGGCTGGGCCTCCGGTTAATAGGTTAGTCCCAAAAATAATATAAAAGTGTATAATAAAGGCCAATAATGTCCAAAACAGAATATAATATAGCATGGAACAATCAAAAATTATAGATACGTTGGAGACGTATCAAGCATCCCCAAGCTTAATTCCTGCTCGTCCTCGAGTAGGTAAATGATAAAAACAGAATTTTTGATGTGGAATGCTACTTAGCATAATTTCAATGTAATTCTTCTTATTGTGGCACGAATGTCCAGATTTAATATGATTCAAGATAAAAGTTTAATGTTGACATAAAAACAATAATACTTCAAGCATGCTAACCAAGCAATTATGTCTTATCAAAATAACATAGCCAAAGCAAGTTATCCCTACAAAATCATATTGTCTGGCTATGCTCCATCTTCCCCACCCAAAATATTCATATCATGTACAACCCCGGTTTTAGCCAAGCAATTGGTTCATACTTTTTAACGCGCTTCAGCCTTTTCAACTCTTATGCAATACATGAGCGCAAGCCATGGATATAGCACTATGGTGGAATAAGGTATAATGGTAGGGGTTATGTGGGAAGACAAAAAAGGAGAAAGTATCACATCAACGAGGCTAATCAACGGGCTATGGAGATGCCCATCAATTGATGTCAATGCAAGGAGTAGGGATTGCCATGCAACGGATGCACTAGAGCTATAAGTGTATGAAAGCTCAAACAAAAGAAACTAAGTGGGTGTGCATCCAACTTGCTTGCTCACGAAGACCTCGGGCATTTTGAGGAAGCCCGTCATTGGAATATACAAGCCAAGTTCTATAATGAAATTTCCCACTAGTATATGAAAGCGACAAAATGAGAGACTCTCTATCATGAAGATCACGGTGCTACTTTGAAGCACAAGTGTGGTAAAAGGATAGTAACATTGTCCCTTCTCTCTTTTTCTCTCATATTTTTTTATTTGGGCCTTTTCTCTTTTTTATGGCCTCTTTTTTTAGTCTGAAGTCTCATCCCGACTTGTGGGGGAATCATAGTCTCCATCATCCTTTCCTCACTTGGGACAATGCTCTAATAATGATGATCATCACACTTTTATTTACTTACAACTCATGAATTACAACTCAATACTTAGAACAAAATATGACTCTATGTGAATGCCTCCGGCGGTGTACCGGGATATGCATTGAATCAAGAGCGACATGTATGAAAGAATTATGAATGGTGGCTTTGCCACAAATACAATGTCAACTACATGATCATGCAAGGCAACATGACAATGATGGAGCGTGTCATGATAAACGAAACGATGGAAAGTTGCATGGCAATATATCTCAGAATGGCTATGGAAATGCCATAATAGGTAGGTACGATGTCTGTTTTGAGGAATATATAAGGAGGTTTATGTGTGATAGAGCGTATATTATCACGGGGTTTGGATGCACCGGCGAAGTTTGCACCAACTCTCAAGGTGAGAAAGGGCAATGCACGGTATCGAAGAGGCTATAAAATTGCGGAAAGGTAAGTGTGCGTCTAATCCATGGACTCACATTAGTCATAAAGAACTCATATACTTATTGCAAAAATTTATTTGCCCTCGAACCAAAGTACTACTACGCATGCTCCTAGGGGAAGGGTTGGTAGGAGTTAACCATCGCGCGATCCCGACCGCCACACAAAGGATGACAATCAATAAATACCTCATGCTCCGACTTCGTTACATAACGGTTCACCATACGTGCATGCTACGGGAATCACAAACTCCAACACAAGTATTTTTCAATTCCACAATTACTCAACTAGCACAACCATGATATTACCACCTTTATATCCCAAAACAATTACCAAGCATCAAATTTCTCATGATATTATAATTAAATCAAATTGCCATGCTATTTTAAGACTCTCAAAATAATATAAGTGAAGCATGAGAGATCAATAGTTTCTATAAAACAAATCCACCGCCGTGCTCTAAAAGATATAAGTGAAGCACATAGAGTATTCTAATAATTTCCAAATCATGTGTGTCTCTCTCAAAAGGTGTGTACAGCAAGGATGATTGTGGTAAACTAAAAAACAAAGACTCAAATAATACAAGACGCTCCAAGCAAAACACATATCATGTGGTGAATAAAAATACAGCTCCAAGTAAAGTTACCGATGGAAGTAGACGAAAGAGGGGATGCCTTCCGGGGCATCCCCAAGCTTTGGCTTTTAGGTGTCCTTAGATTATCTTGGGTGCCATGGGAATCCCCAAGCTTAGGCTCTTGCCACTCCTTGTTCCATAATCCATCAAAAATCTTTCACCCAAAACTTGAAAACTTCACAACACAAAACTCAACAGAAATCTCGTGAGCTCCGTTAGCAAAAGAAATCAAAAGACCACTTCAAGGTACTGTAATGAACTCATTCTTTATTTACATTGGTGTTAAAACTACTGTATTCCAACTTCTCTATGCTTTATAAACTATTTTATTAGCCATAGATTCATCAAAATAAGCAAACAACACACGAAAAACAGAATCTGTCAAAAACAGAACAGTCTGTAGTAATCTGTAACTAACGCAAACTTCTGGAACTCCAAAACTTCAGCCAAAATAGGAAGACCTAGATAATTTGTTTATTGATCAGCAGCAATTGGAATAAATATTTTATCACGTTCTGGTGATTTTTAACAATTGTTTTCGTGAACAGAAAGTTTCTGGAATTTTCAGCAAGATCAAATAACTATCATCCAAGAACATCCTATAGGTTAAACTTGGCACAAACACTAATTAAAACATAAAAACAAATCTAACCAGAGGCTAGATCAAATATTTATTCCTAAACAGAAGCAAAAATCAAAAAACTAAAAAATAAAATTGGGTTGCCTCCCAACAAGCGCTATCGTTTAACGCCCCTAGCTAGGCATAATAGCAAGGATAGATCTAGGTATTGCCATCTTTGGTAGGCAATCCATAAGTGGCTCTCATAATAGATTCATAAGGTAATTTTATTTTCTTTCTAGGGAAGTGTTCCATGCCTTTTCTTAACGGAAATTGAAATCTAATATTCCCTTCCTTCATATCAATAATTGCACCAATCGTTCTAAGGAAAGGTCTACCAAGAATAATAGGACATGAAGGATTGCAATCTATATCAAGAACAATAAAATCTACGGGCACATAATTCCTATTTGCAACAATAAGAACATCATTAATTCTTCCCATAGGTTTCTTAATGGTGGAATCCGCAAGGTGCAAGTTTAAAGAGCAATCATCAAAATCACGGAAACCTAGCAAATCACACAAAGTCTTTGGAATCGTGGAAACACTAGCACCCAAATCACACAAAGCATAGCATTCATGATTTTTAATTTTAATTTTAATAGTAGGTTCCCACTCATCATAAAGTTTTCTAGGGATAGAAACTTCCAACTCAAGTTTTTCTTCATAAGATTGCATCAAAGCATCTACGATATGTTTGGTAAAGGCTTTATTTTGACTATAAGAATGTGGAGAATTTGGCACAGATTGCAACAAGGAAATACAATCTATCAAAGAGCAATTATCATAATTAAAATCCTTGAAATCCAAAATAGTGGGTTCATTAATATCTAGAGTTTTGATCTCTTCAATCCCGCTTTCACCAATTTTTGCATCAAGATCTAAGAACTCCGAATTTTTGGAACGCCTTCTAGGTAAAGGTGGATCATATTCAGTCCCATCATTATCAAGATTCGTATTGCAAAACAAAGATTTAATAGGGGACACATCAATAACTTTTAGATCTTCATCTTTGTTTTCATAGAAACTAGAAGAACACGCTTTCACAAAACAATCTTTCTTAGCATGCATCCTAGCGGTTCTTTCTTTGTACTCATCAATGGAAATTCTCATGGCCTTGAGAGATTCATTGATATCATGCTTAGGTGGAATAGATCTAAGTTTCAAAGAATCAACATCAAGAGAAATGCTATCAACGTTCCTAGCTAATTCATCAACTTTAAGCAATTTTTCTTCAAGCAAAGCATTGAAATTCTTTTGCGAATTCATAAACTCCTTAACACTAGTCTCAAATTCAGAGGGCATCTTATTAAAATTTCCATAAGAATTGTTGTAGGAATTACCATAATTATTAGAGGAATTACTAGGATAAGGCCTAGGATTAAAGTTTCCTCTATACGCATTGTTACCAAAATTATTCCTACCAACAAAATTCACATCCATAGATTCATTATTATTCTCAATCAAAGTAGACAAAGGCATATCGTTAGGATCAGAAGAAACACTTTTATTAGCAAATAATTTCATAAGTTCATCCATCTTTCCACTCAAAACATTAATTTCTTCTATCGCATGCACTTTCTTATTAGTAGATCTTTCAGTGTGCCATTGAGAATAATTAACCATAATATTATCTAGGAGTTTAGTAGCTTCTCCTAAAGTGATTTCAATAAAAGTGCCTCCCGCGGCCGAATCTAAAAGATTTCTAGAAGCAAAATTCATTCCGGCATAAATTTTTGTATAATCATCCACAAATTCAAACCATGTGTAGGGAAATTACGTATCATTAATTTCATCCTCTCCCAAGCTTGTGCAACATGTTCATGATCAAGTTGCTTAAAATTCATGATATCGTTTCTAAGAGAGATGATCTTAGCGGGAGGAAAATACTTAGAGATAAAAGCATCTTTGCACTTATTCCAAGAATCAATACTATTTTTAGGCAAAGACGAAAACCAAGCTTTAGCACGATCCCTAAGCGAAAAAGGAAATAGCTTCAATTTAACAATATCATTGTCCACATCTTTCTTCTTTTGCATATCACACAAATCACCGAAGCTATTTAGATGAGTAGCGGCATCTTCACTAGGAAGGCCGGCGAATTGATCTTTCCTGACAAGATTCAACAAAGGAGCATTAATTTCACAAGATTCGGTATCGGTAAGAGGAGCAATCGGAGTGCTAAGGAAATCATTGTTGTTGGTATTGGTAAAGTCACACAATTTGGTATTATCTTGAGCCATCGTGACAAGCAAGCAATCCAACACACGAGCAAACAAGAAGCACGCGAAAAAGAGGCGAACGGAAAAGAGAGGGCGAATAAAACGGCAAGGGTGAAGTGGGGGAGAGGAAAATGAGAGGCAAATGGCAAATAATGTAATGCGAGAGATAAGGGTTTGTGATAGGTACTTGATATGTTGACTTTTGCGTAGACTCCCGACAACGGCGCCAGAAATGGCTCGTTGTCGGGAGTCAAATCTTGACTTGACTTGGTGTAAGCCTCCCCAGCAACGGCGCCAGAAATCCTTCTTGCTACCTCTTGAGCACTGCGTTGGTTTTCCCTTGAAGAGGAAAGGGGTGATGCAGTAAAGAAGCGTAAGTATTTTCTGAGAACCAAGGTATCAATCCAGTTGGAGGCCACGCACGAGTCCCTCGCACCTACACAAACAAATAAAATCCTCGCAACCAACGCAATAAAGGGGTTGTCAATCCCTTCACGGTCACTTATGAAAGTGAGATCTGATAAATATGATAAGATAATATTTTTGGTATTTTTATTATAAAGATGCAAAATAAAATAAAAGGCAAATAAAAATAGCTAAGTGTTGGAAGATTAATATGATGGAAAATAGACCCGGGGGCCATAGGTTTCACTAGTGGCTTCTCTCGAGAGCATAAGTATTATGGTGGGTAAACAAATTACTGTTGAGCAATTGACAGAATTGAGCATAGTTATGAGAATATCTAGGTATGATCGTGTATATAGGCATCACGTCCGCGACAAGTAGACCGACTCCTGCCTGCATCTACTACTATTACTCCACACATCGACCGCTATCCAACATGCATCTAGAGTATTAAGTTCAAAAGAACAGAGTAACGCTTTAAGTAAGATGACATGATGTAGAGGGATAAACTCATGCAATATGATATAAACCCCATCTTTTTATCCTCGATGGCAACAATACAATACGTGCCTTGCTGCCCCTACTGTCACTGGGAAAGGACACTGCAAGATTGAACCCAAAGCTAAGCACTTCTCCCATTGCAAGAAAGATCAATCTAGTAGGCCAAACCAAACCGATAATTCGAAGAGACTTGCAAAGATAACCAATCATACATAAAAGAATTCAGAGAAGATTCAAATATTGTTCATAGATAAACTTCATCATAAACCCATAATTCATTGATCTCAACAAACACACCGCAAAAGAAGATTACATCGAATAGATCTCCACAAGAGAGGGGGAGAACATTGTATTGAGAACCAAAGAGAGAGAAGAAGCCATCTAGCTAATAACTATGGACCCGAAGGTCTGAGGTAAACTACTCACACATCATCGGAGAGGCTATGGTGTTGATGTACAAGCCCTCCGTGATCGATGCCCCCTCCGGCGGAGCTCCGGAAAAGGCCCCAAGATGGGATCTCATGGGTACAGAAGGTTGCGGCGGTGGAATTAGTTTTTTGGCTCCGTATCTGGTAGTTTGGGGGTACGTAGGTATATATAGGAGGAAGAAGTACGTCGATGGAGCAACATGGGCCCCACGAGGGTTGAGGGCGTGCCAAGGGGGGTAGGCGCGCCCCCCTACCTCGTGCCTTCCTGGTTGATGTCTTGACGTAGGGTCCAAGTCCTCTGGATCACGTTCGTTCCGAAAATAACGTTCCCGAAGGTTTCATTCCGTTTGATATTCTTTTTCCGCGAAACTCTAAAATAGGCAAAAAACAACAATTCTGGGTTGGGCCTCCGGTTAATAGGTTAGTCCCAAAAATAATATAAAAGTGTATAATAAATCCCAATAATGTCCAAAACAGAATATAATATAGCATGGAACAATAAAAAATTATAGATACGTTGGAGACGTATCAGACGCGGCGGTGCTCGTCGGCGTTCTCGGGCGCTCACGAACAGAGAGAAGGGAGGGAGCAGACGAGGGGATGAGCTCGAGGGAGGTCCAGAGAGAGGAGGGGAAAGCGAGAGGGGCCAGCGCGTTCTCCATGTGCTGTTGGGATGAAAGGGAGCTCGCCAGCGCGAAGCAGGAGCTGGCACGGCCGGCGTCGTGCTCTGGTTCGCCTCTGCCTTCTGGCAGGGGTAGAAGACAAGGATGCCCTTGTGGGCTGGGCCTCCTGTGCTGGGCCAGGTGGCTGTGCCAGGTGGGCTACAGCTAAACACTTCTCTCCCTCTCTCATTTGTTTTCTGTTTTCTAAATTCTACAACTGTTGGGGCTTTATTAAAAATACCAGGGCACTTTCAAAAACCATGAAATTGTTTGTGGGCACTGTTTGGAATATTTCCAACAGCCCTCATTTCCTTTCATGATTATTTGGACATTTAAAATTATTTATAGCATTTAAATTTCCAAGATCAAATACTGTATGATTTAATTCAATAGCCTAGAGTGTCCTAGAAAAGTGTGCACCATTTTTGGCAGAGGTTCTGGACCAAAACAAAATGATGAACATTTATCAAGGTCATTTCAGGTTCATTGAAAATATTTTTAGGTTGAACCTATTTGAATTCCATTTGGTGCTAGGGTTTGGAACATCCCCAATTCAAGTTTCTTGAATTTAAACATGATGACACGATGATGAAGCAAAGACTAACAAAGACTGACCTAGGGCTATGACAACTCACCCCCACTAACCAAGAATCTCGTCCCGAGATTCAAGACGTGAGGTAAGAAGACATAGGGGACACAAAGCTAGCACAATCTTCACGATCTAGGATGCACTTCATAAAAACGTTGATTCGACCATCAACTTTGTCTCGACATCTTGCTCTGAGAACTCCATCCAACATGACAACGAGAAGAAATGGAAAACTCTAGAAGAATCGATCTTCTCAAAGATCGAGCAACTCAGTATCAACTCATGGAGTGAGACATTGAAACATCGCTCGAGTTGAGACACAAAACGCACATCAGGAGGGATGGAAGAAACAGATGACGGTGGTTCAATTTGGTAGGGAACAATTCCACGCTTAAATAGATGGTGAGTATGTGTCAAAGTAGCAAGGAGATGAATTGCCATGATTCCATAACTGGGCACCTTAGGGAAGGTGGCTCGTAGAAGTGTTCCCTTAAGTGGCAAAAAGAATTACTTTTGATCCATAGATCATTGAAACCCTTCATACTAGCCTGAGGCAATTCACAATTGATCGTTTGAAGGAATTCAAAAGAATGGCATACTCAGTTTGGAAAGCGAACTAGAGTTAGAAGACAACTCGGCAAATGGAAGGCATATTCCAATTGATACCGAGGATATAACCTAGTGTCTGAGCGTGCTCTCCAGAACTTGAACATTTCCATATTCATCAGGGTCTTACCAACATCCGTGTCGAGGATCCTGGCAACACATCATACTACCATGATAAATAGTTATGGATGATTGCAGACGCAAAGGAAGACATCACTTTCTCAGATTTCACCTTAGCGATGCCAAGGAAAAGAAATCTGGATGTTCGACTGAGAGACATTTAGCACTCCCCTTCTAATGTTCTCCTTGATGTACCAGCTTAACCCAATACCATTCGGTATCTGGAACATCAAGTAAAGGTCTGACTTCGGGAGCTCAAGGAACCCATAAGGAACAACTTATGTTCAAAGTCATACCAACTCCTCATGGAAGAATGGCCAAATTGCTGACTTAAGATACTACAATAAGAGATCACCCGGATAAGTGTGTTGGCCATGACATCCACTTAACGGTTCAAAAGACCAATATTGTAATACTTGGGAACGTCCCAACCATCATATCTGCCTGAGATTCAGATCTGGTTGGTGTTAGGATATTCCAGACTCAGCATGTCTGGAAGGAAAGTTCGCAACACAAATCGACGAGATGACGTTGCGAGATTCTCAAGAAACGGACTACAGTAGTAAGCTCCAAAACATGAGCTAGTTCTACTACACACATGTGAACACGCTGTCCCAGACAAGCATGACCACGTAGTAGTCTTATAATAAAACACTACCGAGTTCTGGTAGGGAACCATCATTGACGATATCAAAGTCCTTCTATAAGCCCGGGTTAGCTCTTAAGAAGGAGCTTCTTCACCTTGAACAAATCAATCAGTGGCTTTGTGTGCTAGGAAACACATATGGAATGGAGGCGGCCAACCTATCAAACCATAGAGCACTTCGCACGTGCATGACTAACTTGGGATGATTCCAGATGAGGCAAAACAAAACAAGCTTTCTCGAATTCACGGCGGCAACTTGCACCTAATGCATGTGAACTTGGAGAAAATCACTTCTTACACCAAGCATATACTTCATGAATGGGACATGAAGATAATGCTTACAAAAGTTTCCAACACTAGCTTTAATGTTCAACATAATCATGCAGATGATAATTATGCTGCTGATGGGCTCAACAACAATTCATCAAGATTTCCATATACATAGAATCCCATAACTATGTGAGCAAAGTGATAGCATTGGTCAGACCAAAGATATAATGGTGTATGCTCGAGGGATCAACCATGAGTAAGACAACATTACAAACATTGTTGGTTCTGATTTTGATTTGACGATAACCCATACTCAAATCAAAGGATTGGGTAAGACAATAAATCGAACAACCGAACACGAGGATCAATCAATGAAGATATCATCGTTCTTCAACACACACACAAGGATAACCCTTAGGGATGAGCTAGGTCAGGTAAGCTTTCATCTTCCAACTCTCCAAGTTATTGTTTAGCTTAACCAACTAGCTCAGGGTATCCGACACAGATTCTTGGAGAAAGGGTGGTTTACAAGAAAACCAACTTGATCACGAGCTCAACATAACAGTCAGGGGACAACCTGGTGATACTTCCGAGAAGATATTCGGAAAATCACGAACCACCAATATGTTATTAAGCTCGAAAACAATCTTGCTTTTCAGGGCAAGACGATGTGATCAGGAGAGTGATGGATTACACAATCCTAACTCATTGATCGAAGTGTGCACCAGAAATATGGACTAGGAAGCACAATCAATCTTAGAATGATAATTCAATAACCAACATGCTAAGAATGAGTTTATTGTCCATTAACTACCAAGCAACGAGTTGCTCGGAGTATTGATTTCACACATCACAATTCACCGGTCGGCATTCTAGTTACAATAACACGAGGACCGAGGAATGAATAATGATGGCGAGAAGTATCCCTACATCAAGAATTCATAAGGGAAGGTACAATTCTCATGACATTCCTGACATAAAGTGGGTAATACTTCAGGGTAGAACAGACCAAAGCTGGATTGCATTTTTATCTGCGGAATACAACTGCTTTAACCCAATCCTAGAAATGGATAAGGTACTCGAGTTTGTTTCTCCTAGTCATTCCAGAACAGAATGGCTTGACGGACCACAAGAATAATGGGCATCGATGAACACGAGTGCATGACTACTCTTGACTATCAATTGATAGACGGGAGTCAGAATACAACTAAAGAGGGACAACTCAAGGAACATATAACTTTCTGAGTTGTGGATGCATAGGTTAGTATGTCGAATCAAGTACAACAGGTTTCTTTCGGATAACCCATGCAGAAAAGTAGAACTGGCAGAGTCACAATGTAGAATGGAGAACTCATCAAGAGAACTCATCAAGAGCACTCTTATTGTGATCTTTTGGTTGAAAAGAACTTCTGCCATATCGGTTCATGGTTTTGGAAGAACGATATACCACGAACCTCGAAGACTATCACAAAGGTTCCTAATATCCTAAAGGAACGAGCAAACACTATCAACGTGAAGTAAGTAAAGCGAATCTTGGGTCAAGAACCCAGGAGTAGAATACCTACTACTAAATGGCATCACGGGATGCTTTCAAGAATGACGGCCAGAATCGTCACATTGGGAACACTAATCATGGCTAGATTACTAGGTGGTTCTCTAAGACACCTGGGGTCATAATAATAGCTCCAACATATATGTCGAGGTAATGGAATACCTCAACTCAGCAATTAGTGTGGTTAATCTGGCCCAAAAGGATCATTGGGAACGGGAAGAAGGGATTTGCAAGTGCATCAGACTATTTAGAAACCTGGGATGACTCGGACAGCATAACAGTTGTAAATGCTCAAAATGATTTGAGACATCCTACAAAATGGTGGCATAACCACTTAACATCACAATATCAAAGTTCTGAGATGAACTGTCAACACACAGAAGTAGTAGGAACTAAACTCGGGCTTGAATCCATCAATCCTATGAGTCTCTGGATTAGTAACACATGATCCTGATAGAAAGACGAGAAGCCTAGTTCTTAACCCCATAGAAAAGAAGAGGTTGACTCAGATCAGAAGGGCATAAGGTAAAGGAGTAAAAAGAGCCTTACGTTCCCTTCCACAATCAATTCTCTTATATAACTAAAGCATTTCTAGACTCAACTTCGACCAGTTTGGCTTGGTAATCCTACAGGCATTCAGGCTCTGATACCAAAACTGTCAGGACCCCGATGCTAAGTCACACCGATCTAGCATGTAACACATCATATCACTTTGCGGCCTCACGCACGGTATTCCCACGGGTGCCATCTTACCTGGCCCGGGACCGTTTGCTCCTTTTGGCTCACGTATATGATAGTGTCGCTAGCATCCATATGACAAAGAACCCGAGCCGACATGACTAGTCGTGAACCCAAAGTGGCACTAACTTACGGGGACAGGCATACATGACCCAGCCTCGAACGTGTCGGTCATCAGCGTGTGAATCCGGGCTGTAGCAACTGGGCTAGCAGGACTCCGGGAACCCGGGCTGTAGCAGGCTAGCAGGACTCCGGAAGTCACCGCGTGACATTTCCCCGAAGGGACAGACACAGGAACGAAGTGCCGGCCAGTCTAGGTGTTCCGGAGCAGTAGTAACTGGGCTAGCAGGACTCCGGTAAACCGGGCTGTAGCAGACTACCATGGCTCAGTGGAAGCACCAGACTACATTTCCCCCATAAGAGAGGCTACCAAGGATAGACAACTAGGTTGTCGGATCCCACACATACCAAGCATTTCAATCATACACACAATATGCTCGATATGTGTAAATACAACATGGCATCACAGCAAAACTCTACGACTCAAAGTATTTATTCATTAGGCTCCGAGGAACCAAGTATTACAATCATGGGTCTCATGACCCAACATACAGAGCATTCAAGCATCAAGCGGAAGCATAAACCTGTCTGAGTACAGACAACTACAAATGAAAAGGCTGAGAAGCCTGACTATCTACAAGACCCTGCCGAGGGCACAAGATCGTAGCTGAGGTAACAAGCTAAACGTCAAAGTCCACGCGGAACTACTAGCGAGACTGAAGTCTCTCTGCAAAACATAAATTAAGCAAACGTGAGTACAAATGTACCCAACAAGACTTACATCAGAACTAGCTACATATGCATCGGTATCAACAAAGGGGGTGGTGGAGTTTAACTGCAGCAAGCCAGCTTTGACTCGGTGGCTATCCTAACTACGACTGCAAGTAACTCTTTTGAGGTGGCGCACACGAGTCCACATATTCACCATATCAATAAACCACTATGGACCCGCTCCCGTCTCCCTACCAGAATGCCATCCATAGCACTCACGTTTATCTTGCGCATTTTAGAGTATCCACTTTCACTTGTCTATGAACTGTACAGGCAACCCAGAAGTCCTTTACCGCGGACACGGCTATTCGAATAGATCATTTATAACCCTGCAGGGGTGTACTTCTTCACACACGCTCTCTCCACTTACCACCATGTACACGTCGTGTATCTCGGCAACCTTCAAGCGGAAGCCTGGCGAGGGAGTCGGCCACGACCTGACTAGCCACACAAGTCTCTAGTCCAGGTTTATCGCCTATTCCGGTTCCATCCGCGAGGAGATCCGGCCGGGGTTTCGCTCACAGCCCCAAACGATGTGTGCAGGGTTCCCGAGACACCAAACGGGCGCCCGGTACACCGTGCCATGGTGTATCTACTGCATCATAGCCCACCCCTAGGGTCAGCGCTACGCACGGCCTCCAACACATATCCTACAAACACCAGAAACTAGTTGCAACTCCTGGACAGAGATCAAGGCGGTTAATAAGTCGAGAGGGTCCATTGGTTTCGGGCCCAACGCATGGTAGTAGCTGTTCATGGATCACAAACACAAAACTCAGTTCCTAAGGACGGTTTCAATGAGACAACCCACCATGTACTCCTACATGACCTCTCACCGCTACCTTTACCAAATCATGTTCACACACTTAGCTCCCACATCGTAGGACATGTTCATCACCATTCCAATTCATTCCCGATGAATCAGACCTGACTCAAGTCTAAGCAGTAGCAGGCATGGCAAACAAGCATGAATGAGTAGGCACATCAGGGCTCAAACAACTCCTACTCATGCTAGTGGGTTTCATCTATTTACTGTGGCAATGACAGGTCATGCAGAGGAAAAGGGGTTCAGCTACCGCAGCATGTAACAGTTGAATCGATGTTGTCCTAATGCAGTAAAAGAGAGCAGGAGCGAGAGAGTGGGATTGTATCGGAATGAACAAGGGGGTTTTGCTTGCCTCGCACTTCTGAAGATAGTATAGTTCTTCATCGGTGTCATCGAACTCATTGTCGGAACCACGTCTACTGAGAGGGGACAAGCACCGACAAACAAAGAAGAAACACAATCAATGCAACGCAACAATATGATGCATGATAATGACATGGCAATATGCTGTTGATTGAGCTAATGCAACTAGCAACGAGTTAAATGAAGTTGGTTCGAACTCAAGGTTCAAAATCAAACTCCATAAGTGGTTAATTAAATGCCATTTATTTGTTTGGTCCAATTCAGCAACTTTAAGTTGCTCCAACATGCATTAAAATGGCACAGATGGAAAGATTGAATTTTTTTGATCATTTTTCATATATAAATTATTTCATTTGGAGTTACATATTATTTTCTATGATTTTTAGAAGTTCTAAACATTTTCTGGAATTTCCAAATCATTTAGAATTAGAAATAATCCAGGAAAATGATTACTGAGTCATCAGTGCGTCATGCTGATGTCAGCTAGTCAACAACATCAGCCCAGGTCAAACCTGACGGCTGGGGCCTACATGTCAGTCACACAGTGGCTAACAGGATTTAATTAAAACCTAACTATCAGTTAACACGGCTGGGGCCCAGCGGTCAGTGGGTCAGGGGGGGTTAACTAACCAGTAATTAGGCCCTAATGATGGTGCCACGTCAGCGGGTTAGTGCCGGCGATAACCGAAGCACGGCGGCATACGCCGTCCGGCCAACTCCGGCGTCGGGAGGACGCGCGACTGGTCTCGTTGGAACGGCCGCGATGCGACACGTCCAGCGGTGGCTGCGGTTGCGTCTAGGGTGGCCGGTAGCGGCAACTGCGGCGAGCGAGGCGGCGGCCGGTGCTCAGGCACCGACGAAGACGATGCTATGGTGCAGCTACGGACGAACCGATGGGTGCTTTCGGCTCCTGGGAACATCTCGATCCCGAGGGTGTGCTCAGACGCGAGCTAAGGCATCTGTGGCCACGGCGGCGCCATGGTCGGCGGCAACAGGCCTCACAGCCACGACGGCTAGGCGGGTTAGAGGATGAAAACGATAGCGGCGCTAGCGGGGAAAGATTCATGAGCTCACAGAGAGGCGTAGTAGTTGGTCAGCACGCTCGGGGGCATCCGGGAGCCAGCGAATCGACGACGGGGAGGTCCGGTGACAGATGGTGGAGAAAACGGTGATGGCGTCGCTGCGGTGCCTCCGAAATTGCCTGCTTCGTCTTGGAGTAGCCTTGTGTCTTTGTGGAGCTCTGGACACGGTCGGAGAGGCGAGGGGGAGGCGGTGGATGCGGCGGTGCTCGTCGGCGTTCTCGGGCGCTCACGAACAGAGAGAAGGGAGGGAGTAGAGGAAGGGATGAGTTCGAGGGAGGTCCAGAGAGAGGAGGGGAAAGCGAGAGGGGCCAGCGCGTTCTCCATGCGCTGTTGGGATGAAAGGGAGCTCGCCAGCGCGAATTAGGAGTTGGCACAGCCGGCGTCATGCTCTGGTCGCCTCTGCCTTCTGGCAGGGGTAGAAGACAAGGATGCCCTTGTGGGCTGGGCCTCCTGTGCTGGGCCAGGTGGCTGTGCCAGGTGGGCTACAGCTAAACACTTCTCTCTCTCTCTCATTTGTTTTCTGTTTTCTAAATTCTACAACTGTTGTGGCTTTATTAAAAATACCAGGGCACTTTCAAAACCATGGAATTGTTTGTGGGCACTGTTTGGAATATTTCGAACAGCCCTCATTTGCTTTCATGATTATTTGGACATTTAAAATTATTTATAATATTTAAATGTCCAAGATCAAATACTGTATGATTTAATTAATTCAATAGCCCAGAGTGTCCTAGAAAAGTGTGCACCATTTTTGGCAGAGGTTCTGGACCAAAACAAAATGATGAACATTTATGAAGGTTATTTCAGGTTCATTGAAAATATTTTTAGGTTGAACCTATTTGAATTCCATTTGGTGCTAGGGTTTGGAACATCCCCAATTCAAGTTTCTTGAATTTAAACATGATGACATGATGATCAAGCAAAGACAAACAAAGACTGATCTAGGGCTGTGACACATATGTCTTCCATTTCTAAGAACTCGTCATATGCTTGTGTAGTCAGTGGTAGATGGAAAGATCTTGAAGATATTCAGTGCTTATCACTTGTTGAACACTTGTGAGTGGATCTCTGGCAAAGGACTAAAGGTGATCACATTTGTGCTTGAGAACAAATTGATGCCACATATCATCCCAAAACAAAGCACTTCTGCCATCACCCACATTGCACCTGGCTATAGCCTTAAAATGATCAATAAGGGCCAGGTTTGATTTCCACCAGAAGGAACCCACTTTTTGATCTCCTGGAAGTTGTCCATTGCTGTAATAAGTTTCCCAAATGAGATTCACCCAAGGAATATCATGTCTATTAAAGAATTTGTGGAGATTTTTCATGATCAGAGTCTTGTTTTGTGTAAATATATCCATGACTCCCAAACCACCCCGATTTTTGGGTCTGCAAACTGTATTCCAGGCACCAGTGCTGGTCTTCCATCTTCCATGTCAGGACTTCTCCAAAGGCAGTGTCTCAAATACTTACTGAACTCGATGCTATTGTACTGAGTTTGATTCCTCGTTCTTGCATGTTTCAAATAGCCTTTTCTTTGTGTTTTCTTTTCAGTGTGTTGCTGGGCGGGCCCACTAGGCGGCGGGTGCGAGCTCCAGCAGCGTTAACTGGCGCTTTAAGCGCCGAGCTGGCGAGACATAGTCGCCCCTACCATTTTGTCGCCAGGTCTATGTGAAGGAAATATGCCCCAGAGGCCATAATAAAGTTATTATTTATTTCCTTATTTCATGATAAATGTTTATGATTCATGCTAGAATTGTATTAACCGGAAACATAATACATGTGTGAATACATAGACAAATAGAGTGTCACTAGTATGCCTCTACTTGACTAGCTCGTTGATCAAAGATGGTTATGTTTCCTAACCATAGACATGAGTTGTCATTTGATAAACGGGATCACATCATTAGGAGAATGATGTGATTGACTTGACCCATTCCGTTAGCTTAGCACTTGATCGTTTAGTATGTTGCTATTGCTTTCTTTATGACTTATACATGTTCCTATGACTATGAGATTATGCAACTCCCTAATACCGGAAGAACAGTTTGTGTGCTACCAAACGTCACAACGTAACTGGGTGATTATAAAGGTGCTCTACAGGTGTCGCCAAAGGTACTTGTTGAGTTGGCATAGATCGAGATTAGGATTTGTCACTCCGATTGTCGGAGAGGTATCTCTGGGCCCTCTCGGTAATGCACATCACTATAAGCCTTGCAAGCATTGTAACTAATGAGTTAGTTGCAGGATGATGTATTACGGAACAAGTAAAGAGACTTGCCGGTAGTGAGATTGAACTTGGTATTGAGATACCGACGATCGAATCTCGGGCAAGTAACATACCGATGACAAAGGGAACAACGTATGTTGTTATGCGGTTTGACCGATAAAGATCTTCATAGAATATGTAGGAGCCAATATGAGCATCCAGGTTCCGCTATTGGTTATTGATCGGAGACGTGTCTCGGTCATGTCTACATAGTTCTCGAACCCGTAGGGTCCGCATGCTTAAAGTTCGGTGATGATCGGTATTATGAGTTTTTGTGTTTTGATGTACCGAAGGAAACTCGGAGTCCCGGATATGCTCACGGACATGACGAGGAGTCTCGAAATGGTCGAGACATAAAGATTGATATATTGGATGACTATGTTTGGACACCGGAAGGGTTCCGGGAGGTTTCCGGCATATACCGGAGTACCGGGGGGTTACCAGAACCCCCCGGGGAGTTTATTGATGGTAATATGATACATCCATAACACTGACGCTAAATGTCGCAAGACTAAAAGAATACCACACAAGTGTGGCACTACATTTGGTAAAATTGGAGAAACCCGCATGGAAAATTCCATTATGATGGATTTTGAAGTCTTTTTGATTTTGAATCATCTGACACTTGCAACTTTCCTCCAAAAAGTGAAGTGACTAAAATACCGTTCACGGGCCATAAGGAACGAACAACAAACTTATTAGTGATCATACATTTGATGTGTGTAGTCCGATAAGTGTTGTTAGTGGTGGATTTATTTATCTTCAGAAATGACTCAAGTAGATATATGGATATTTACTTGATGAGACGTAAGTCTGGATCTTTTGAAATCATTCGAAAGGTTTTCAAAAATGAAGTAGAAGTTATTGTAACAAGAAAATTATGTTTCTGCAATTTGATTGCACAAAGGAATATTTGAGTTACATGTTTAGCGAATGTCTGATGAGTTGTGAAAGGGGTTTCATAACTTGCACCTCCCGGAACACCACTGCAAGTGGAAAGTCCGTGGAGATGTAATCAAACCATTTATGACATGGTAAGGTCAAAGATGACATAAATAAATTTGCCATTATCCCTTTTAAAGTGATGCTTTAGAGACTGCGGCTTTTACACTGAAAAGAGCTACATCGGGTCTGTTGAAATGAAGCCATGGTATGGTACGCCCAACCATGTTATATCTTTTCTTAACATTTGGAATATGGGGCTTGTGTAAAAGGTTACAAACCTATTCCAAATCAGACAAGTGCTACTTTGTAGGTTATACCAAAATGTTGGGTATTCCTCCCTCACTATACCGAGGGAAATAGTTTTGCCGCGAAACGGTGTGCTTTTAAAGAGAATGGTTCTTTCAAAAAGGTGAGTGGGAGAATAGTGCAACTCGACGAGATAAACAGTATCACGTCATCAGATCAAAGGAAAGAGACCTTGGAAGTAATTCCAGAGTTTCCTACTGCGACTGATACGGAAGTCTCTACAATAAAATGTATGAACCTCGGTCGAACTTGCAGCTGAACCACGTAGGCAAGGCTCGTGCAAACCTCTCAGGTGCGCAAACGAGATATTGTTGTTAGACAACATAATACCTACGATACACAAGGAAGCGTTGATGGGCCCTGACTCCGGAATTGGCTAAATGCCAATACAACCCGATTTAGTTTCCATATAAGTGATTCAAGATTTAAACCTTGATACACCTTTCGGAAGACTTAGAGTCTAACGAATATTTATGGAACTTAAAACTGATACGGATAAAAATGTTTTATCCATAAAGCTCGACTTGTTGAAATAACAAGTTCAAGAGTTGACTACGATGAGGTTGTTTTCATCGTAGCGATGCTTAAAGTCGGTTCGGGTTGAACTAGCAATTAATACATATTTCAATCATGAGATATGAAACATGGATGACAATAGGATTTCCATCTGATGGAAATGAAACCAAGGACTTGCATGTGTTACAGTCCAAAGCATTTTGTCTATCCAGAGGATGCTAGTAAGGGTGCAAACTTCAGAGTTCCAGCGATGGACAGAAGAGAGCAAAATGGAGTTGGAATCTTCGTGCTTTGATGAAATGGTCAAAGGGGTTTGACTTCATTAATGGGTAACGAAGATGCTTGTAATTCAAGAAAGTAAGTGGGAGCGTAATTATATTTCTAAAAACCTTGTGTGCTTCACACATTGTTAATTGGAAATAAATTTCTTGACACGAATTAGGACTTCATTTGAAAATAGTTTTTTGATGAAGTGCTTAGGCTAAATAGCCTCAATATTTTTCATAATGATCTATGGAGATAGATTTACCTAATAGGGCTAAGCAATGAATACATATTGACAAGGTGCTAAAACCTTTTAGCATTTAAAACCGCCAGGGAGTGATTCTTGCCGGAGTCACATGGAAGAGTTTTTTGCAAGACTCGGTGTCCCAAAACACTGATGAGCAAAATACATGATGCAGATTCCACACACTTTTGTGTTTGGATTAATCATGTATTCCATGGTATGTAAAACAACCAGATATGTCTGATACTCCCAAGGTGTTGCGAGTATGGATACCAAAGTGATCAAAGTACTGATCATGGGACAACAGTGAAAGATGTCATTGAGTACTAGAGTAAGTGCTGATTATATGTTTTCTCTCAAGCGGAGATCATGAAGAGTTTGTTGTAAAATGTTACATCGATACAGTCTTCATCTTTTCTCCATGCGATTTTTGATTTAAGTTAAGGGTTTTGTGTAATACACAATATGGTGGCATGGTAGTTGGAACTTGTTCCCAACAGGATACTGTGGCGAATTCGATAACAAATGACTAAGTATGTTGACGCTGTAGGAGCGACAAAAGAAGATGTTGAATCATATAGTTCATTCATGAACTTAGTATGGTTCCAAGATGGCTTTTGTCAATGGGACACTACTGCAGGTAGTTGCTCCATAACTCAGTCTGAGGAATCCAGGTTCGACCTATGATTCAAATACATACAACGCCAAGTCCACACAAAATATGAATTTTGTGAAAGCATGAAAATGCGAGGATATGCAGAGATACACACGGAGCTGAAATTGTCAGATCCGATGGACATCAGGCTATACCACATGCGATGCATTTTTACACCAGTATGCCATAGGTGTAAAGTGCATTAGCATTAACTAGATTATTGACTCTAGTGCAAGTGGGAGTCTGTAGGAGATATGCCCTAGAGGCAATAATAAATGATATTATTAATCTCCGAGTTCATAATTATGTTTATGTTCCATGCTATAACTGCAATGATTCTCGAGTCTGCAATATCCACGAGGCTCGGAGGAAGACTCATATGCACGTGTGGAATAATAAACGGTAAGAAGTATTCCTAGTCTGGCCTCTAAGACTAGCTCAAGTGTTGCATGATGGTTCTGTTTTCCTGATCATGGGCATGTCTATGCCAGCAATTCTGAGGGCACAATGTTAAGAGAACATTTGTGTTGAATCGACCCGGATTGATGTTATGCTAAGAGATTCATTCGTCGCAAGTTAATGGTGCATAACACAGAGATGGTTAACGTTTGCATGATTCCTTAGACCATGAGAGTATCGAGTTTCTTCATGCTTGCTTCATGAACTTTGGGGTTCGTTAAACGTCATCCGTAAATGGGTGGCTATTACGGCGGATTACGGGTTCATGGAAGTGTGTGTCAAGTAACTTGATAGCTCAAGATTGGGATTTGCTCCTCCGACGATGGAGAGATATTCTCGGGCCCTCTCGGTATTACGGTATCCATCATCGTCTGGCCAGACACAGTGTGATTTGATCACTTGGATGCCGGAACACGGAAACGAGAAAAGAGAACAAAACCGGTAATGAGGTAACTAGCATAGTGGACAAGTTGTTGATCCACGGGAATGCCAACATGTCTCACCTCGGGTATTCGTAACATATCGCGAAGCAACAGGAATAGCACACGGCAACTGGAGGTTCACTCGAATATTTATTCGTGTGGGTATAGGGGTCAATATGGGTGTCCACTGCTCCGATGTTGATCATTGATCGGAAGGGGTTCCGGGTCATGTCTATACTTCACCGAACCTATAGGGTCACACGCTTAAGGGTCATCTATCTGCTGAATACTAGACAAGGACTGAGAGAAAATCACCGAAAAAGTTTCGGACAGCGGAATCGTACCGCAGAGAGAGGTCATCGGATAAGTTTCGATGATACCGAAAAGTTGTTTCGGGATACACCATTAAGTCAAATTGGTTTCGGCACATGCCTGATAATTCTTGGAGGATGCCAGAATCATTCTGGAAGCTTTTTGGAATTTTCTGAGATAAAAACCGGAAATGTTCCGGAGCTGCCGGAGCCACTTCAGATGCGTTTCGTAGATGAAAATCACTAAAACCGGAATTGTTTCGGAACGCATTGAAAATCATTTTAGTGGGTACTGGAAATGTTCTTAGCCCACATAAATATTTTCAGTTCGATCAGACGCTGAAAGATGTCGTCGTGAATAGTGAAAATCAGCTTTATGGTTACTTTATGGAAAGCCACCTTTTGGGGCTTTGCTCCAAAAGATCTTGGGGATGACATGGATGGATAGGAGCCATTTTTTGGGCCCCTCATGGGGGTGTGGCCGGCCACATGGGGTATCCCCCCTTGGGGACCCTCTTGTTCATTGGTTTCACTCCTAGGTCCTTGTGGAAGGACTTCATTCATGTGCATTTTGGGTTTTTTGTGAAACTACCCTACCCCCTTGGGATTTCCTATAAATAGAGGTGGAGGGGCAGCCCTCCACGCTCATCCCTTGCTCTCATACACATGCCATGCATTATCTGGCTTCTTCTGTCCCTCCCACGGAAAGAGTTTCGTAGAGCCGTAAAGCTGTCTGGGTTCCGGGAGGAACTAGTTCTGGACGGCGAAGCCCTTCCGGATAGATGACACCGTATGTGTGCAACTCTGTAGAGAGATCGTAGTTTCGGTCTTAGTTCGTGAGTGCCTCCCGAAGGGCTGTCCGTGTGACCGTCCGAGTTTCGAAGGTCCTCCCGAAGGGCTGTCCGAGTGACCGTTCGAGTTTCCAAGGTCCTCCCGAAGGGCTGTCCGCGACACCGTCCGGGGGGGCTGTTTGACCACCTCCCGGAGGGTTGTCTGAGGAGCAGATGAGGGTATACATCCTCGCGGTTGGGAGGTTGTAAATCCTAGCTGCGGGGATCTGCACCGCCGATCGTCATCGACTCTACTTCCCGCTGCGCTATGAGTCGGTAACGAAAAAGATCAAACCATGTATGCAGTCTCCATAGTGATCCTGGGCTGGTGCGTAGGTCGGAAATTTTTTGTTTTCTGCTGCGTTACCCTACATTTTGGACTCTAACTTGCATGATTTGAATGGAACTAACCCGGACTGACGCTGTTTTCAGCAGAATTGCCATGGTGTTATCTTTGTGCAGAAACAAAAGTTCTCGGAATGGCCTGAAACTTCACGGAGATTATTTTTGGAAATAATAAAAAAGATTGGCGAAAGAATCAAGGCCAGGGGGCCCACACCCTTTCCACGAGGGTGGGAGGCCCGCTTGCCCCCCAGGGCGTGCCCCCTGCCTTGTGGGCCCCCTGGAGCTCCACCGACCTCAACTCCAACTCCATATATTCGTGTTCGGGGAGGAAAAAATCAGAGAGAAGGATCCATCGTGTTTTACGATACGGATGTGCCGCCAAGCCCTAAACTCTCTCGGGATGGCTGATCTGGAGTCCGTTCGGGGCTCCGGAGAGGGGAATCCGTCGCCATCGTTATCATCAACCATCCTCCATCACCAATTTCATGATGCTCACCGCCGTGCGCGAGTAATTCCATCGTAGGCTCGTTGGACGGTGATGGGTTGGATGAGATTTATCATGTAATCGAGTTAGTTTTGTTAGGGTTTGATCCCTAGTATCCACTATGTTCTGAGATTGATGTTGCTATGACTTTGCTATGCTTAATGCTTGTCACTAGGGCCCGAGTGCCATGATTTCAGATCTGAACCTATTATGTTTTCATGAATATATGTGAGTTCTTGATCCTATCTTGCAAGTCTATAGTCACCTACTATGTGTTATGATCCGGCAACCCCGAAGTGACAATAATTGGGACCACTCCCGGTGATGACCGTAGTTTGAGGAGTTCATGTATTCACTATGTGTTAATGCTTTGGTCCGGTACTCTATTTAAAGGAGGCCTTAATATCCCTTAGTTTCCATTAGGACCCCGCTGCCACAGGAGGGTAGGACAAAAGATGTCATGCAAGTTCTTTTCCATAAGCACGTATGACTATATTCGGAATACATGCCTACATTACATTGATGAATTGGAGCTAGTTCTGTGTCACCCTATGTTATGATTGTTACATGATGAACCGCATCCGGCATAATTCTCCATCACCGATCCAATGCCTACGAGCTTTTCATATATTGTTCTCCGCTTATTTACTTTTCCGTTGCTACTGTTACAATCACTACAAAAACCAAAAATATTACTTTTGCTATCGTTACCGTTACTTCCATACTAATTTGCTACTAAATACTTTGTTGCAGATATTAAGTTATCCAGGTGTGGCTGAATTGACAACTCAGTTGCTAATACTTGAGAATATTCTTTGGCTCCCCTTGTGTCGAATCAATAAATTTGGGTTGAATACTGTACCCTCGAAAACTGTTGTGATCCCCTATACTTGTGGGTTATCAACTATCACCAAGTTAATAGAACTTCGTGATGAACTATAATATGCAAGGGATGACGAAAGTAATTCCCGAGCTCTTCGCGATGCTGAAATCGGCGAAGGTAGAAATCAAGAAAGAGCATCAAGTGTTGATGGTTAACAAGACCACTAGTTTCAAGGAAAAGGGCAAAGGAAAGAAGGGGAACTTCAAGAAGAACGGCAAGCAAGTTGCTGCTCAAGTGAAGAAGCCCAAGTTTGGACCTAAGCCTGAGACTGAGTGCTTATACTGCAAAAGGACTGGTCACTGGAAGCGGAACTACCCTAGATACTAGACGGATAAGAAGGATGGCAAAGTGAACAAAGGTATATTGGATATACATGTTATTGATGTGTACTTTACTAGTGTTTATAGCAATCCCTCGGTATTTGATACTAGTTCAGTTGCTAAGATTAGTAACTCGAAACGGGAGTTGCAGAATGAACAGAGACTAGTTAAGGGTGAAGTGACGATGTGAGTTGGAAGTGGTTCCAAGATTGATATGATCATAATCGCACACTCCCTATATGATTTGATCATGTTTATTGCAATGCGGTTATTCATTTAAAATCAGAGAATAATTGTTGTTCTGTTTACATGAATAAAACTTTCAATGGTCATACACCTAAGGTGAATGGTTTATTGAATCTCGATCGTAGTGATACACATATTCATAATATTGAAGCCAAAAGATGCAAAGTTAATAATGATAGTGCAACTTATTTGTGGCACTGCCGTTTAGGTCATATTGGTGTAAAGCGCATGAAGAAAATCCGTGCTGATGGGCTTTTGGAATCACTTGATTATGAATCAGTTTATGCTTGCGAACCATGCCTCATGGGCAAGATGACTAAGACTCCGTTCTCCGAAACAATGGAGCGAGCAACAGACTTGTTGGAAATAATACATACTGATGTATGCAGTCCGATGAGTGTTGAGGCTCGCGGCAGGTATCGTTATTTTCTGACATTCACAGATGATTTGAGCAGATATGGGTACATTTACTTGATGAAACATAAATCTGAAACATTTGAAAAGTTCAAATAATTTCAGAGTGAAGTGGAAATCATCGTAACAAGAAAATAAAGTTTTTATGATCTAATCATGGAGGAGAATATTTGAGTTACAAGTTTGGTCTTCATTTGAAACAATGCGGAATAGTTTCGCAACTCACGCCACCTGGAACACCACAGCGTAATGGTGTGTCCGAACATCGTAATCGTACTTTATTAGATATGGTGCAATCTATTATGTCTCTTACCGATTTACCACTATCGTTTTGGGGTTATACATTAGAGACAGCTGCATTCACGTTAAATAGGGCACCATCTAAATCCGTTGAGACGACACCATATGAACTGTGTTTTGGCAAGAAACCAAAGTTGTCGTTTCTTAAATTTTGGGGTTGCGATGCTTATGTGAAAAAGTTTCATCCTGATAAGCTGAAACCCAAATCGGAGAATTGTGTCTTCATAGGATACCCAAAGGAGACAGTTGGGTACACCTTCTATCACAGATCCGAAGGCAAGACATTCGTTGCTAAGAATGGATCCTTTCTAGAGAAGGAGTTTCTCTCGAAATAAGTGAGTGGGAGGAAAGTAGAACTTGATGAGGTAACTGTACCTGCTCCCTTATTGGAAAGTATTTCATCACAGAAATCTGTTTATGTGACTCCTACACCAATTAGTGAGGAAGCTAATGACGATGATCATGTAACTTCAGATCAAGTTACTACCGAACCTCGTAGGTCAGCCAGAGTGAGATCCGCACTAGAGTGGTACGGTAATCCTGTTTTGGAGGTCATGTTACTTGACCATGACGAACCTGCGAACTATGAGGAAGCGATGATGAGCCCAGATTCCGCGAAATGGCTTGAGGCCATGAAATCTAAGATGGGATCCATGTATGAGAACAAAGTATGGACTTTGGTTGACTTGCCCGATGATTGGCAAGCCATAGAGAATAAAATGGATCTTCAAGAGGAAGACGGACGCTGATAGTAGTGTTACTATCTACAAAGCTCGAATTGTCGCAACAGGTTTTCGACAAGTTCAAGGTGTTGACTACGATGAGTTTTTCTCACTTGTAGCGATGCTTAAGTCTATCCGAATCATGTTAGCAATTGCTGCATTTTATGAAATCTGGCAAATGGATAAACAAAATTGCATTCCTTAATGGATTTTTTAAAGAAGAGTTGTATATGATGCAACCAGAAGGTTTTGTCGATCCTAAAGATGCTAACAAAGTGTGCAAAGCTCCAACGATCCATCTTTGGACTGGTGCAAGCATCTCGGAGTTAGAATATACGCTTTGATGAGTTGATCAAAGCATATAGTTTTATACAGACTTGTGGTGAAGCCTGTATTTACAAGAAAGTGAGTGGGAGCACTACAACATTTTTGATAAATATATGTGAATGACATATTGTTGATCGGAAATAATGTAGAATTTTTCTCGAAAGCATAAAGAAGTATTTGAAAGGAGTTTTTCAAATAAATACCTCGGTGAAGGTGCTTACATATTGAGCATCAAGATCTATAGAGATAGATCAAGACGCTTGATAAGTTTTTTCAATGAGTACATACCTTGACAAGATTTTGAAGTAGTTAAAAATGGAACAATCAAAGAAAGAGTTCTTGCCTGTGTTACAAGGTGTGAAATTGAGTAAGACCCAAAGCCCGACCACGGCAGAAGATAGAAAGAGAATGAAATCATTCCCTATGCCTCAGTCATAGGTTCTATAAAGTATGCCATGCTGTGTACCAGACCTATTGTATACCCTGCCCTGAGTTTGGCAAGGGAGTACAATTTTGATCTAGGAGTAGATCACTGGATAGTGGTCAAAATTATCCTTAGAAGACTGGGAAATATTTCTCGGTTATGGAGGTGATAAAGAGTTCGTCGTAAAAAGTTACGTCGATGCAAGCTTTGACACCGATCTGGATGACTCTAAGTCACAATCCGGACACATATTAAAAATGGGAGAAATTAGCTAGAGTAGCTCCGTGCAGAGCATTGTAGACATAGAAATTTGCAAAATACCTACGGATCTGAATGTGGCAGACCCATTGACTAAATTTCTCTCACAAGCAAAACATGATCACACCTTAGTACTCTTTGGGTGTTAATCACATAGCGACGAGAACTAGATTATTGACTCTAGTAAACCCTTTGGGTGTTGGTTACATGATGATGTGAATTATGTGTGTTAATCACATGGTGATGTGAACTATTGATGTTAAATCACATGGCGATGTGATCTAGATTATTGACTCTAGTGCAAGTGGGAGACTGAAGGAAATATGCCCTAGAGGCAATAATAAAGTTATTATTTATTTCCTTATTTCATGATAAATGTTTATTATTCATGCTAGAATTGTATTAACCGGAAACATAATACATGTGTGAATACATAGACAAACAGAGTGTCACTAGTATGCCTCTACTTGACTAGCTCGTTGATCAAAGATGGTTATGTTTCCTAACCATAGACATGAGTTGTCATTTGATAAACGGGATCACATCATTAGGAGAATGATGTGATTGACTTGACCCATTCCGTTAGCTTAGCACTTGATCGTTTAGTATGTTGCTATTGCTTTCTTCATGACTTATACATGTTCCTATGACTATGAGATTATGCAACTCCTGAATACCGGAAGAACACTTTGTGTGCTACCAAACGTCACAACGTAACTGGGTGATTATAAAGGTGCTCTACAGGTGTCTCCCGAAGGTACTTGTTGAGTTGGCATAGATCGAGATTAGGATTCGTCACTCCGATTGTCGGAGAGGTATCTCTGGGCCCTCTCGGTAATGCACATCACTATAAGCCTTGCAAGCATTGTAAATAATGAGTTAGTTGCGGGATGATGTATTACGGAACGAGTAAAGAGACTTGCCGGTAACGAGATTGAACTAGGTATTGAGATACCGACGATCGAATCTCGGGCAAGTAACATACCGATGACAAAGGGAACAACGTATGTTGTTATGCGGTTTGACCGATAAAGATCTTCGTAGAATATGTAGGAGCCAATATGAGCATCCAGGTTCCGCTATTGGTTATTGATCGGAGACATGTCTCGGTCATGTCTACATAGTTCTCGAACCCGTATGGCCCGCACGCTTAAAGTTCGGTGAAGATCGGTATTATGAGTTTTTGTGTTTTGATGTACCGAAGGTAGTTAGGAGTCCCGGATATGATCACGGACATGACGAGGAGTCTCGAAATGGTCGAGACGTAAAGATCGATATATTGGACGACTATGTTTGGACACTGGAAGGGTTCCGGGAGGTTTCGGGCATATACCGGAGTACCGGGGGGTTACCGGAAACCCCCGGGGAGTTTATTGGGCCTCATGGGCCCTAGTGGGAGAAGAGGAGGGGCGACCAGGGCTGCCGCATGCCCCCTCCCCCTCTAGTCCGAATTGGACAAGGAGGGGGGTGGCGCCCCCCTTTTTCCTTCTCTCCCTTCCTTCCCTTCTCCTACTCCTACTTGGAAGGGGGGAGTCCTACTCCCGGTGGGAGTAGGACTCCTCATGGGGCGTGCCTAGGGAGGCTGGCCTCCTCCCCCTCCTCCACTCCTTTATATACGGGGGAGGGAGGCACCCCTTGGAGACACAACAATTGATCAGTTGATCTCTTAGCCGTGTGCGGTGCCCCCCTCCACCATAATCCACCTCGATAATATTGTAGCGGTGCTTAGGCGAAGCCCTGCATCGGTAGCATCATCATCACCGTCATCACGTCGTCGTGCTGACGAAACTCTCCGGCGAAGCTCTGCTGGATCGGAGCTCGCGGGACGTCATCGAGTTGAACGTGTGCTGAACTCGGAGGTGTCGTGCGTTCGGTACTTGGATCGGTCGGATCCTGAAGATGTACGAGTACATCAACCGCGTTGTTCTAACGCTTCCGCTTTCGGTCTACGAGGGTACGTGGACACACTCTCCCCTCTCGTTGCTATGCATCGCCATGATTTTGCGTGTGCGTAGGATTTTTTTTGAAATTACTACGTTCCCAACACTATGGCTGGCCCGTACTGGTTGCTATTAGAAATCACTAGCAAAAGGGCCCGTGTGTTGCAACGGGGAAATAAATCATCATCAATACGGCCCCATCCATGTCGCCACTTCTCTTATTTTTCACCATTGCAACAGTGGTCATGTTGTCCACTATTCATGACGGGATTAATTCCAAGGTGATGAGCTTGGTCATCACAATCTGGCATGCCGCTTTCACGAGAACCCTTTCTGCATCGACCTGTAATTCCCTAATTCTCCAGACTTGTAATGATGATGGGCTCCATCGCTATCTCAGTTAGTGCATGCACTATCCCCTCAAGGCCTCAGTCCTGCATAGTCCAAGGGCGGCAATGTCATGCACAGGAAGTTGTGATGGTTGGTGTGGTAAACTTAATCTCAATCCATGAGGTCGTGGGATCGAATCCCGCTTTTGCATCAACATATGAAGATTCGTGTTGCATCCATGTTTAAAAAAAACCAAACCTAAAAATTTACGTTTACAAATTAACAAGCATACATCCCACATTAGAGAATCATCTAATGTACTGGAACGTTGACTTTTACTAGATACAAAAGTTGTACGTCATAAATAAGAATGCTAAGGCATAATTAATGTCATAACCATTGTTTAAACCATGTTTTTTCAAACCCCACACTAATGTAAAAAGCTTTCACAGAAAAGAAACCACTTTTGGGTGCTATATAACTTATAATCAAATTGGGATCATTTTGGTTAAGCAGCCTGGATCAGGTTTTCGAGTTTGTAAATACCAAGCGAACCATTTGTAGAAGCAGTACAGGGAATGTATCCTATGCATCCGCACTTGTGGTGCTACCGGTGCACCTGATGAAATAAAATATTTTAAAAAATATGAAAAAAAATCTAGCACGTTAACGCAACATCAATGTACGATGTCACAAAATTTCGTATAAAAATTCAAAATACTTTTTGAGATACAAAAATGACAAATTTGACATCAGTGTCTTAATGGGCCAAATTTAAAGCCAAATTATGTTATGTTCTTTTTTATGTTGAATTTGTCATTTTTATTTTTCAAATTATGTTTCGAATTTTGACTTAAAATTTTGTGAGATTATTAAAATTTTGTGACAGCTTACACTGACTTAAAATTTTCCCCTGGCCTGGGAGCCCTGTCCCAGCGTGGCACTTTTGTGTTGAGCTGCTTCTAGCTTCGCTTATGATGATCGTATAACTCATACCTTCATTATGTTTATCTTCAGGCTCTCCTACAATCCCGCACCCTTATCATTTATATTTGTTTATTACCAAACGGGCATCTCAATTGTCTACTCGCTGACATATATAAATTGATTGGATTCTATAAGAAGCATCAATGTGGGACTATTAATATTTAATACAAAGGTTTTTTCTAGAAAAATTAATTCAAAGGTGAGTTCTCAATTTTTCACAAGCAAAACAACATGTCTACGTTGTTTCCCCACAGGAGCAATACTTTTTGGCCCGGTTGGCCCAGCACGTGGATCTCTATCCATCCAATCATCGCGTATATAACTGAGTGCTCCTCGCTGGCGCCTTATGCGCCAGTAGAGGAAACCAGCGCCCGTGCGCTCGGCTATGTGGGCCGGCCCAAAAACAAGCCGACGAGCTCGCGTACCATGCGTGCTTCCCTGGCTTTCCTGCTCGACCGTCGTGGTTCACTGGTAGTGGTAGATCGGTCAACCGTTGGTGATTGACTTTTGAGATTTTTTTTTCGAAATTTCAGAGAAAGAATTAGAAAATAAAATTCTCACGGATTCTAAAAAGTTCACTGATTTTAGAAAAAAATTCATCAAACTTATAAAAAAGTTCATGAATTCGAAAAAAGTTCACCGATTTTCAGGAAAAGGTCATGACTCTGAAAAAAAGTTCAGCGATTTTGGGAAAAAGTTCACAATATTTTGAAAAAGTTCATCGAGTTTGAAAAAAAGTTCATCAATTTCAAAAAACCGCTACTTTGAAAAAAAAAGATCATCAAATTTGAAAAAAGTTCATCTACTTCGAAGAAAAAAGTACACAAATTTTTAAAAAGTTCATGGATTTTGAAAAAAGTTCATCTACTTTCAAGAAAAAGTTCACGAATTTCTTTCGCAATTATTTTTCACGAATTTGATAAAAGAAGATAAAAGGAACAAAAGGCAGAACAACCCACAACCTAAACACACGAAGGTAGTTGGTCTGGTGGTTCTGGCCTCCCACTTGTAGGATGAGCGTCGCGGGTTCGAACTCTGGCTCGCACACGCTTTTTGCAGTTTACAGAAAACAGAAAAAGAAAACAAAAGGAAGTGGGATGGGCCGGCCCGCTATAAAACTAAGCATACAGGAGGGGTGTGCGCCCTGTACCAAATACACTATATTCCGCACTTAAGGCGCCGAATATGATTTGGCTATATAACTAGTCTTTCTTTAATTGTGAACAGAACAGATGACTGGTGTTTTGGCTGGTATTTTTTGCTCTAATCTATTAGGCCTGTGTTCGATTCGAGTCACAGCCTAGCGAATTTATTTTTTGCGCCCTGGGCGCCAGCGAGGGTGACGGAGGAAAAAATAGTGATGTAAGAAATCTAATATTGTGAATGGATTAAAATTTCTCAGCAATAATTTTGACATCAGAACTGGAAACATTTTATGAAAAACATGATTTTTAAAAAATACACGGATTTTTATGATAATTCCAAACATTTTTTGAAATAAATAAATAAATAGAAAATAAGAACGAAAAAAGAAAAGGAAAATATATAACTGGCAGCAAAACCTTCTAGAAGGTTCCCAAAACCAATAAAACACGGCTTGGAAACCTCTAAAACATGCCACGTGAAAGCTGTACTTATACGTATAGATGGGCCGGCCCAAAAGGCATAATGCGTTGAATAAGGTTTTTACAACTTTTATCTCTTCAAAAGCACTGAGCAATCGTAGGTTGGTTGTCTGGTGATTGCCCCATCGCCCGCATGGTGGACAATTCGAATCTTGTCCCTGCTTCTTAAACAATTTTTTAAAAACACCTAGCAACGAGCCTAGTAACAATAGGATGGAGCTGTTTTCTTTTCTTCTTTGTCATACTATGTTTTTGTTGGTTTTCTTTGGTTTTTTCTTTCTTGGTTATACTTTTGTTTTCTTTCTTGGTTTTCTTTGTATGATTTTTTTTTGCTTTTCTTTTGTTTATTTGCCGGTTTAATCGGTATTAAAGTTTTTAACACATGTCTACTTTTCCCAGTACACAATGTATATTTTTAGCGCCACAGAAAATGATTTGTGAAACATTTTAGATATTTTTAAATACCTTATTTACATATAAAAAACATGTTTTGAACCCCTTTTGTACATACACGGTAACATCTTCAAATACACATTGTAAAATTTCTTAATGATAATAAACATTTTTATAAATTACTCTTAAATTATTTTACGAAGGGGAGCTTTGGCACAGTGGTAAAGCTGCTGCCGTGTGTCCATGAGGTCATGGATTCAAGTCCTAAAAATAGGCTCTTGCGGAAATGTAGGGAAAGACTGCGTATAATAGATCCAAAGTGGCCAGACCCTTCCCCGGATCATGCGAAAGCGGGAGCTACAAGCACCGGGTTGCCCTTTACTCTTATTTTTTTACATTGTTTAATATTTTATTAAATTTCCCTCAATTTTATAGACACATGTGAATTATTCTTTGAAAATCACGTACACTATTTAAATGGAAATAAACAGTTTTCTTTGACCCACGAGAACATTCATTTACATTGTATAAACATTTTTTAAAATGTTACAAACTTTTCTGCAAATCCCTGGACTTTTTAAAATGTCTTTTAATGTGACGAGACATTTTTCACATTATGCAAATAGTTTTTTGTTACATTGAATGCACTTTTTTAAAGCTTTTTTTTGGTTTTTATCATTTATGCCACTACTTGTTTCCCACTACTTAGTTTTGTACTAGGAATGTCAACTGCTCAAAAATGCCACCGCTTCATTAGGCGCTTGCTCAAAAATACCGTTGGACTGGATACCGTCACACCGAGAGGGCCCTAAAAGTATCTTTCCATCGTCGGAGGAGCAAATTCCATTCTCAAGCTATCTAGTTCCATGTCAAACTTTTCGATGATCCTGTAAGTTGTCGTTATGATCACCTAATTACAGATAACGTTTAAGCAACCCCAAACTTCAACGTACGGTAAAAAGTGACAACGATGCTCACATGGTTTAAGGAACTAAAACACATGCTAACACTCTGTGTTATAACAATTGACCTATGACGATATCATCTCAAAGTATAACAAACAAGTTTGGGTCGATTCAATATGACCGTTCTTCTAACGGCATACTCTCAATGTTGTTTTAGGACAATCGTTACACTTAACGATATCCTAAGATCGAGAAAACGTAATCACCAACAACATTTGAGCTAGTCTTAGAGGCTAGACTAGGAATCTTATTTTACCGTCTATCGTTCTACACGTGTATACGAGTTTTCCACTGAATCGCATATTCCAGGATCATAGCAATTATAACATAAAATATAAACTCTTAATTATGAACACATAAATATAATAATACAATATTATTGCATCAAGGGCTTATTTCCAACACGTGAATATGTGGGAGTTAATAAGGGTGTCCAGATCCCACTGTTAAGTACTGATCGGAACTCATGTCCGGATATTTCTGAACATGTAGGGTCACATGCTTAACGGGTTATAGTCCTGATTACCAGAGAAATGATAAATGAGTTAAAAGACCACCAAAAGAGTTTCAGATAGTTCCAAAAGTGTTTCTGATGGTTTCAGAATAGACTGGGAATTCCGGAAAGGTATAACATGATTTCAGACAGTTCCGGAAAGGTGTGTATATATATATATATAATAAAGTTTTCGGGGTCATCGAAATGGATTTCCGAGACATCTGTAAAATCCGGGATTTTATTTTTGGAAGAAAGTTGTGAAGGACCCTCATGAGATGACGACCCCTAGTGGGCCCTGTTGGGCCCATAGAGGGCGCCACAGGGACATGGCAGACACCCTAGGCCGAATCCTAACAGGAGGGAATCCTACACTCCTCCAAAAAGGATTCCTCCTTAGGGCGGCGCCCCTCCTTCTCCTCCACCTATATATACGTGGGGAGGGCTCCTTCATGAGACACATCAAATCGAAGGGACTTCTCTCCCGCAGAGCTCCACGCTCTCCCGATCTAATTGGCCTATGTGTTTAGGCTCCTAATTAGACGGGCTCTAACCTCGGCCTAATTGGTCTAAGTGAATTACACTCGTTATTAGACGAGAAGCGCCACTAGGCTTTCTCGCTCTCTAGTTTTCTCGCAGTTCTTCTTCCTGGACGTGAAAGCTTTGCCGGACTACTACCACAGAACGCGTGGATACCTCCACAGGGGTTGTCTACTTCGACTCTCGACTCGGTGAACTCTTCTCGCGGTTGGGAGGTGTAACCTAACTGCGGGAATCGACAGGATCGTTGAGGTGCATCGACTTGTCACTGCTTTTGCTACTCTACACTGTCCATGAGTCCGATCATTACTGCCATCTTCATAGTGATCCTGGGTGATATCGTGTAGCATAATTTTTTTTGTTGCGTAGCACGTTCGCCTACACAATCACCATTAGCCGAAGTATTAAAGATTCTTTTCTTTACCTTGTCAGCATTCATCGAGCACTTGGCGACCATGATCCTTCTTGCCGGTTATCGCCACCGGACGGGCCAGAGTAGTGGCCGTATGGGTCACCGGACAGGCTGCACGAGGTGCCGGTCGTGTACGGGGCGCCGTTGTGGCCTTCTTCTTCGTGGCCTCCTCGGCGAGGGCCATCGCCGCCGCCAGCGGTTTTCTAGATCTTTTGGCTCTGACGGGAGCGGCGGGAGGGCGGCGAGCGGTCGCCGGAGCAGCGGACACCATCCCGGCGGCCTTTGCCACGGTTGAAGCCGGAGCTTGAACCCGGTGGACATTTTTCATCCCCAAACTTTTCTTCGGCGCGGGGGTGCTTTCCGGCGGTGACAAGGCGGTGGTGGTGGACGACAGGGGTGGCGGAAGGGTCTGGCCATCCATTCCGGCGGGAGGGCCGGTCATCAATGGTGGCAGTGGGGTGTGGTGGCGGCTGCGGCGACAACAGAGTTGGTGCGAGGGCGGGAGAAAGAGGGCGCCACTTTTACTCAGCCGCGCCGAGGGTGAGAATATTTAGGCAGATTGGAGGGGGTTTTTGGCGGGGGAGGATAAATTTTCCTTCTCTATAGGGTTTAGGGGATTGGCTAGGTGCGGCGTGGAGGAGGGAAACCGAATTTAACCTCCCTCACGGAAGGATAGGGGGTCGGTTAAAGTTGGCCTAAGAACAAGATAGGAAAGCTCTTCCTTGAATTTGGAATTTATGTCTTCATCTGTATTGGATTTGCTCGCCCCCCTTGCCATTTTTGACAGTCTAAATGGCCCAGCTAAAAGAATATGGTCCTGAATATTCAGATTTAGGGAGCATTCTGCACAGCAATCTGATAAGATACACTCTCCTTTTTCTGTCTTTTTTTTTTTGCAAAGGAAAATAGCTGAGGCTGCGTGTTCTTGGGACGCTGTGTGAACAATTGTCATGTCTGTGTGCTCGAAGATGGCTTTCTATGTAGGTATGATCGTCACAGGATGTTGATTATAAAGGTGCAGAGGTCACCAAACAGGCTCTACATCCTCAACTTGGATCGTGTGGATCTGGCATGTCTCTTGTCGAGCATGGACGACTCGGCATGAAAGTGGCACGCACGCTACGGTCATCTAAATTTCCAGGCTCTTCGGCAACTTGGATAAAAGGAGATGGTACGTGGTCTACCGTGCATCAATCATGTCGACCAAGTGTGCGACAGTTGTCTCATTGGGAAACAAAGGCGAGCCCCGTTCCCAAGAGAGGGAAACTTTAGAGCGAGTAAAGCTCTTGAGTTGGTCCACGGAGACTTCTGCAGACCGATTACACCGGCCACCCCTGCCGGAAACAGATACTTCTTGCTCGTCGTCGACGACTTTAGCAAATTCATGTGGATTGTGTTGTTGAAGACGAAGGACCAAGCTTTGCAAGCCTTCAGGATAATAAAGATGGCAGCTGAAGTAGAATCTGAAGCCAAGCTGAAGGCCCTCGTACCGATCGGGGGGGGGGGGGGGGGGGGGGGGGGGGGGGGGGGGGGGGGGGAGGTGAGTTCAAGTCTCGTGCATTCATGGAATTTTGCGAAGCTCAAGGGATCAAGAGGTATCTTACGGCACCATATTCACCGCAGCAAAACGGTGTTGTGGAACGGAGGAATCAAACCGTAGTGGTGATGGCACGAAGCATGTTGAAGAGTAAAGGCATGACGGGCAAGTTTTGGGGTGAGGCGGTCAATACGTCCGTTTATTTGCTGAACCGGCTCCAACCAAGAGTGTGGTTGGGATGATGCCGTACGAAGCATGGTACGGACACAAGCCCACGGTTGATCATCTTCACACTTTCGGGTGCGTAGCGCATGTGAAGATAGTGACCGGGCATACTAGCAAATTGACGGATCGGAGTACTTTAATGGTGTTGGTTGGCTATGAAAAGGGTACAAAGGCATACCGTGCGTGCAACCCCTCGATTAATAAGATAGTTATGACGCGTGATGTGATCTTTGAAGAAGTAAGGTCATGAAATTGAAACTCTACCGAGCCGGTATACGACATCCGATGAAATTTTCAATGTCGTTTACGACGAATCCGAGCATGCAGGAAATTTTGATCAACCAGCAAACTCTTCGGGACGGAGCGATGCTCCGGACGGAGGCGGCACAGGAGACGCGCCAGCTACTCCCGCTGCGTCACACGCGCACGCGCGAGAAGGAACGGCTGGTTAGCCCGATGACACGCCAGGCAGCGCGGGCTGCTGCGCTCGATCTGGTGGCTCAGGTACGCGTGGAGGCGCTGGGCGAAGCACAGCAGGAGGCTCTCCGCCTCAAAGGCCAGGTGGCTCATCTACTAGGCTGGGAAGCCCACGTGGTGTGGAGGTTGGCCCAAAAAGCCACCCACGTGATGGTGAAGAAACACCAGTTGTGGCTAGTTCGCCCACTGTACGTGCAGGAAAAGCACGGCCAGCTACGGCTAGTTCGTCCAGTGGACACGCGGCCAGCTCGGAAGAGCCTCAATCGCCTGAAAACGAAAGTGTGGCAACTTCAGATGATGATTCCGCGTCTTCGACTGAACAGGAGACAAGGGAACGTCCGCCAACGCCCGTCCGTCTTCGACCAGTGGTGGATTTATATCCAAATAAGTGCTTCCAAAAGTAAATCCTGTGAAAATTAAAGGAAGAGGACGGCGGTGTCTGCTTAGCGTCGAGGAACCGACGAAATTTGAAGATGCAAACATGGAGGAGTGTTGGCGTTGTGCTATGGACGAGGAGTTCGGATCGATCCAAGACAACAAAACATGGGAGCTCGTGGATCCACCCAACGACCATAAAATCATAGGGCTCGTGTGGGTGCACAAAGTCAAGAAAGATGCCGAAGGAAACTTGGTGAAGCATAAAGCAAGGCTTGTAGCCAAAGGATACGTGCAAGAGCAAGATGTAGACTTCGAGGAAGTGTTCGCTCCAGTCACAAGGATGGAATCGGTGAGGCTAGTTATAGCTCTCGCGGCTCAAGAATCTTGGAGGCTACATCACATGGATGTAAAATTCGTTTTTTTTTAACGGGGAGTTGAAGGAAGAGGTATATGTGAAGCAACCACCGGGTTACATCAAAAAAGGAGAGGAACATAAGGTGTTGAAACTACACAAGGCATTGTACGGGCTATGCCAAGCTCCTCGGGCGTGGAACATCAAACTTGATCGTACACTGGTTTCTCTTGGTTTTGAGAAAAGTCCACTGGAGCATGCTATGTACAAGCGAGGTAAAGGCAATGATCGTCTCCTAGTGGGCATCTATGTTGATGATCTCTTGATAACTGGAGCAGACGAGGAGGAGATTGCTAGATTCAAGCTACAAATGAAGGAGCTTTTCATGATGAGTGATCTAGGGCTCTTGACTTACTATCTCGGGATCGAGGTACATCAAAAGCCGGAGGGAATCACACTATTCCAGAAGGCATATGCAAAGAAGATTTTTGAAAGCTGTATCATGGAGGACTGCAATCCAAGTCATGTTCCAATTGAGCCTCGACTTAAACTTAGCAAGAAGAGCCAAGCACCCGCGGTTGATGCAACGGAGTATAGAAGTGTGGTCGGAAGCCTAAGGTATCTTGTGAATACACGACCAGACTTGGCCTATTCCGTTGGCGTAGTGAGTCGGCAGAACATTGGGCAGCTGTGAAATAAATACTCAGGTACATCAAAGGGACAACTAACTTCGGTTGTGTCTATTTGAGAGAAAAACAGAAGGAGATGGTGGAGCTACTTGGCTACAGTGATAGCGACTTGGCAGGAGATATTGACGACCGTAAAAGTACCTCGGGCGTGGCATATTTCTTGGGAAGAAGCATAGTGAGTTGTGTTGGGGATAAAGCTACTGGTGTAACCCGCCCAGGATGGGCCGGGTTACGTTGCGACGACTCATCATTCAGAAGCCCAAGGACAGGTTGAAGATGGCGGTTTAGTAAGGGCCTAAGGCCCATAGGGGACTTGAGGCCCGTAGTGATAAACCGCCGTTATGGCATGACTTGTATTATAAGGCAAGAATAGTTAAGAGTCCAAGCCGGACACTGTTTATGAGCCGGCCGGGACTCTGAGAGCCGCTGGGCGTTAACCTCTCTATATAAAGGGATGACCCAGCGGCGGTTCAGGACAAGTAACATCAAATCGGTAGCCAGACATAGCGGATTCGCTCCCTGGTCATCGAAACCCTAGTAATTCCACCTCAACTGGAGTAGGCTTTTACCTTCACCGTAAGGGGCCGAACCAGTATAACCCTCGTGTCCTTTGTCCCGCTTTAACCCCTTTAAGCTTCCTAGTTAAGATGGCTGCACGACTAAGTCCTTTCACAAGGGCATCTGCCGTGACTATTCCACGACAGTTGGCACCCACCGTGGGGCAGCGCACGGTGGATTTGAGCTCTTAAAGGGCAGCTTCGAAGGGCTCAAGGGATACGCTGTGGGCCGGATGACCAAGAGTCGCCGCGACAAGCTCTACATCAACGACGCAGGCTGGGGCCCCGACGCCGGCTCAATCGAGTGCGGGTACCGGGTCCCCTTCGGCGGAATCCACGTTTTCATTGGCAAGATCGGCGAGCCGGGCCCTGAGGCGGACATCGGCGCCGACCACATCTAGACGGCTCAGCGTGCGAGACCCGCCCGGACTCTGCCCGCCTTGAAACGTGCTTTCGTGGGATGCATCCACGGAGGACTTTCTGAAGGATCTGGATCTAGCGAGGAGACGGCCATCTGCTCTGATGAGGAATCATCCGCAGGTGAGACGGACTCGTTGTATCAACTTCAAGACGGCAGGCTCGGGGGTTGTTCCGATGGCGACAGTATTCCGGACCCTTTTGAGCCGCCAAGCCGGGTTGGAATCTTCATGGACGACACGCAACCTGTTCAAAACTCCGCTGCTGGGGCAGGAGGCCCTGCGCACTCGCCGACTCAGGTGCTGATGGATCTCACGGATAAGATGACTGCCCTGCTAACCGCCACGGTCGTCCCAGCGGATCAAGCTCAACATGATGCGGAGGTGGCACAGTTAAAGCTGGATATAGCACGAGCCAAGGAAGATCTGGCAGCGGAAGGAATCAGGATGGCCGCAGAACGGGTGGCTCTGGACGCTCAGACTCAACTGATTCAGGCGCAGTCTTTCCGGCTCACGATGGATCAGAACGCATCCAATGAGATCATGAGAAGGAGGCATCAGAAGGCTCAATCTCGGCTCCCTCCGGTTTATGATCCTCGAAACCTCTTCAACACGCCCGGTGCACGGCCCAGTAACCCGCCAGAAATCACGGCACCCGGGGCTGGAACACCGGTTCAGCCGCAAGTGATGGGGCCTCCCCGTGTGAATACTGCCCCACCTCAATACGTGCCAATACCACCGGGTCATTATTCTAATCCGTTGGAAAACATGATCGCTGCAGCGGCGCGACTGGCGGCTCTCCCAGTCGAGGGTGACTCTCCAACGGCGGTCGAAACCCGCAGGGTCAGAGAACTTCTTTAGATGGCTCTGGCACAACAGGAGGCATATTCATATAGCCGGGACAGGATTCATTCAACCCCTCGTCCAAGCCGGAGCCCAAGTTATAGCAGACACATGGTTTCAGCGACCGGCTCAAGCAACGTCCGGCGCCGTGACTTGCCAGCTGGCCATGGCCCGGCGCATAATGGAGCCTTTAACGCGGTAGACCAAGACAGAGCACGTCAAGAGGCGGAGCAGGCGGCTCAGCTGACAGCTTACCAACCCCTCCCGGTTTATCCGACGGCTTCTATCGAGGCAGGCATAGCTACGAGGACCGGAGGTGTCCCTTGTCTGGTGCCGGCTCTCCGTAACGAACGTCTGCCCAAGGATTTCAAAGGACCTAGGAAGGTACCTAATTACACGGCTGATTTACAGCCCGGAGCATGGATTGAAAGCTACGAGATGGCTATGGAGTTGCTGGAGGTCAGCGAAGCGGCAATGGCCAAATACTTCACCATGATGTTGGATGGGACTGCCCGCACTTGGTTGAAGGGACTGCCACCTAATTCCATCGGGTCATGGGCAGAGCTGAAAGCCCGGTTCATCCAAAACTTCAAAGATACATGTAGGCAATCTATGTCAATTGTGGATTTGACTAACTGCAAGCAGCAAGAGGGCGAGTCTACAACCCATTGGGTACGCCGGGTCAAAGAAATAATACATTCGTCTGATAAGATGGATGCCGGCTCTGCGGTCTTAATGTTGGAGCAAAATTGTCGTTTTGCGCCCCTGAAGATGAAGCTTGGGCGGCTCAAGCGCGATTGCAACGATATGGGTACGCTGATGGCGGCTCTGGTCAAGTACGCCGACTCTGATAGTACCAAGGATCCCGCGTCTGATGAGGAAAAGACAGGGAAGGGAAAGAAGAATGGCAACGGCAAGGGCCCTCAGCATAACCCGGCGAGTCAGGGAGGTAATAAGCGTAAGGCCGATGATGGTATGGAGTTTGTGGCCAACACCAACACGCAGGGTAACAATCACCGACGTAAGGGGAGACAGCCTCCCCGGTCTGGCGGGCCAGGCCCGACGCTTGAGCAATTGTTAAATGAGCCCTGCCCAAGGCATGGCTCTAGGGAGAAGCCGACCACTCATCTATGGAAAGACTGCGCGATCATGGAAGCTTTCAAGAATTCCAACATGTTCAACGGTAACAATGGGCAGGGCGGCGGCTCAAGTGGCGGCGGCTTTCATGCCCGGGCGGCGGTTCAAATTCCAATTTTCAGAATTCTCAAGGTAATCAGGGTGGTTTTAACCAGCAATCTGGCCAGGGTAATCAGCAGCAGCAGCAGGGGGGTTACCAGACCCATCCAAAGCATCTCAACAATGGACAGTATCATGTGTTTACTACCAGTTTGTGCAAGCGAGACCAGAAGCTTCATAAGAGGGCTGTGAACGCTGTTGAGCCGGCAGTTCCACGTTACTTGCGATGGTCTGAGCAGCCAATTGTAGGGAGTAGGGAAGATCACCCTCCCCGGGTTGATAATCCAGGTCACCTGGCCTTGGTGGTGGCTCCTCAAGTTGGTGGGTATAAATTCACTAAGGTACTCATGGACGGAGGCAGTAGCATCAACATCCTCTATTATGAGACCTTCCGTCGTATGGGATTAACTGATAAAAACCTCAACCAGTCCAATACTGTTTTCCATGGTGTGGTGCCCGGTAAGTCGGCGTATCCAGTTGGTAAGATCGAGTTGGAAGTAGCCTTTGGAGATGAGTACAACTACAGGGCGGAAAAACTGACTTTTGAGGTTGTCAAAATAAGAAGCCCGTACCATGCTTTATTTGGGCGGCCGGCTTACGCCAAGTTCATGGCACGGCCGTGTTACGTATATTTGCAGCTCAAGATGCCGGGTCACAATGGGACCATTACGGTTCATGGCAGCCGAAAGATAGCCTTGGAGTGCGAGGAAGGTGACGCTGCTTACGCTGAATCTGTTTGTGCGACAGAGGAATTAAAGTTTTAGATAATGTTGACCCGGCAGATATGACGTATTTGAAAAAGCCGACCACGGAGCATGAGCCGGTAATGAAATTTAAGTCGGCCGATGAGACTAAGCTTATTGACTTTGTGCCAGGCGACTCATCTAAGCAGTTCAGCATCAGTGCCAATCTGGATCCTAAATAGGAAAGCGCGCTCATCGAGTTCATCCGTGAGAACCGGGACATCTTTGCATCGAAACCTTCCGACATGCCAGGTGTATCGAGAGAACTCGCTGAGCACACTCTTAATATTGATCCGAAATTTAAGCCAATCAAGCAATTTCTCCGGCGGTTTAATGAGGAGAGGCGGAAAGCCATTGGTGAGGAAGTAGCCCGGCTCTTGGCGGCCGGGTTCATCGTTGAAGTCTTTCATCCAGAATGGCTAGCTAACCCGGTGCTCGTGCTCAAGAAGAACGGCACCTGGCGTATGTGTGTGGATTATACGGATTTAAACAAGGCTTGTCTGGCTGATCCTTTTGCTCTCCCCCGTATTGATCAAATTATTGATGCTACGGCGGGTTGTGAGCGTTTAAGTTTTTTGGATGCTTACTCTGGATACCATCAGATCAAAATGGCAGTTAAGGACCAAGAGAAGACGGCGTTCATTACCCCTTTTGGAGCCTTCTGTTATGTGTCTATGCCGTTTGGGCTCAAGAGCGCCCAACCGACTTACCAGCGGTGTGTACAGAATTGTCTTCATAATCAGATTGGGTGCAACGTTCATGCCTATGTGGATGATATTGTGGTAAAATCCAGAGAGAAGGAGACCTTGATAGACGATCTGAGGGAAACCTTTGGTAATCTCCGGGTCTACAAGATGATGCTTAATCCGGCCAAGTGTGTGTTTGGTGTTCCTGCAGGCAAGCTCTTGGGTTTTCTGGTTTCTCACAGAGGCATTGAAGCTAACCCGGAGAAGATCAAGGCAATCACCTCTCTGGCTAAGCCCGCGTGCATAAATGACGTCCAGCGTCTGGCGGGTCGCATCGCTGCTTTGAGTCGGTTTATAAGCCGGTTGGGCGAAAAGGCCATACCACTATATCAGATGATGAAGAAAACAGATGACTTCGTCTGGAGTGATGCTGCTAATGCTACTTTTGAGGATTTGAAAAGATAGTTAGCTGAGCCGCCAGTTCTTGCTGCTCCTGTCGATAAGGAGCCCTTATTGTTGTATGTAGCCACTAACACACGAGCCGTCAGTGTGGCCATCATGGTGGAGCGCAAGGAGGCGGGTAAGGAACATCCGGTTCAGCGGCCGGTTTACTACGTCAGCGAAGTACTCATTGAGTCCAAGCAACGGTATCCACATTGGCAGAAGCTTGTTTATGGGGTGTTCATGGCAAGCGGAAGCTTAAGCAATATTTCCAGGGCCACCCTATCACTGTGGTTAGTTCTACTCCTTTAGGAGACATCATCCAAACCAGAGAAGCCACAGGAAGAGTCGCTAAGTGGGCCATTGAACTTGGGCCTCATGGTCTAAAGTATGTGCCACGCACGGCTATCAAATCACAAGCATTGGTAGATTTCATCAACGATTGGACAGAGCTGCAGATGCCTGAAGAGAAACCGGATAATACATACTGGACTATTCACTTCGACGGGTCCAGGCAATTGGAGGACTCGGGGGCTGGAGTCATGTTAGCTTCCCCTCGAGGTGAAATTTTTTGTTATGTACTATGGTTGATGTTTCCCTGTACTAACAAAGCAGCTGAGTATGAGGCCTTGCTCCATGGTCTTCGGATGGCTAAGGAGATGAGCTTAAGCCGGGTAAGGTGCTTTGGCGACTCAGATTTGGTGGCCCAACAAGTATCAGGCAAGTGGGATTCCAAGGACCCCCTCATGGTGGCTTATCGCCGTGAAGTTGATGCCATTGCCGGACATTTTCAGGGTTACCAAGTAGAGGACATTGACCGCAGAAAGAATGAGGCGGCTGATGCCTTAAGCCGGCTGGGCTGTCAGCGAAAGCCGGTGCCGCCTAATACTTTCTTAGATATTCTGCATAACCCTTCTGTCAAGTTACCTACAGAGGAAGACTTGGCTGTTCCAGACCCTGAAGCACAGTTGGTGGCGGCTCTTCATGTTATCCCAGATTGGACAGTGCCATACTTGGCTTACATGACCCGGGGAGAATTGCCTGAGGATGAAATTTTGGCCAGACAAATAACCCGGCGGTCTAAGTCAATGATAATTGCCAATGGCGAGTTGCATCATCACAGTGTCACTGGGGCTTTTCAGCGTTGTGTTTCCCCTGAGGAAGGGCAAGAAATTTTACGAGATTCACGAGGGGGATTGTGGCCATCATGTCGGCTCAAAAACCCTTGTGGCCAAAGCTTTTCGTCACGGTTTTTATTGGCTGACGGCTCATGCTGATGCAGAGGACTTAGTCAATAAATGTGACGGTTGTCAGAAGTTCTCAAGACGTGCTCACGTGCCGGCTCAAGAGTTGAGGATGATTCCAATCACTTGGCCGTTTGCAGTCTGGGGGCTTGATATGGTTGGACCTTTCAAAAGGTCCAAAGATAAGAAGACCCACCTCTTGGTGGCGGTTGACAAGTTCACAAAGTGGGTTGAGGCAGAGCCAGTTAGTAAGTGTGATGCAGCCACGGCGGTTCAGTTCATGAAAAAGGTGATATTTCGCTTTGGTTTTCCACACAGCATTATAACTGACAATGGTACCAATCTGTCTAAAGGCGCCATGGAAGAATTTTGTCAACGAGAGCATATTCGGCTTGATGTTTCATCAGTGGCTCACCCCCAATCCAATGGTCAAGCTGAGAGAGCCAATCAGGAAATCTTGAAAGGCATCAAGCCCCGGCTTTTGGTCCCCTTGCAGCGGACGCCGGGTTGTTGGGTGGAGGAGTTACCCTCCGTGATATGGAGCATCAATACTACTCCTAATAGGTCTACGGGTTATATGCCTTTCTTCATGGTTTATGGAGCCGAGGCGGTTCTCCCTAGCGACATCCGTCATGATTCGCCTCGTGTGGCGGCTTATGTTGAGATGGGCAATGAACAAGCGCGTCAGGATGCTCTTGACTTGTTGGATGAACAGCGTGATATAGCAGCAGCTCGCTCGACGATTTACCAACAAGACCTGCGCCGCTATCACAGCCGCCGGGTTAAGTCTAGAACCTTTCAGGAAGGTGACTTGGTGCTCCGGCTCATCCAGGATCAAACAGATGCACACAAGTTATCCCCACCTTGGGAAGGGCCCTTTGTGGTCAGCAAGAACTTGCACAACGGGTCATACTACCTCATCGATATTCGAGAGCACAAAGATTCACGTAAGTCGGAGGAGGAGACCCGCCGGCCGTGGAATATAGCTCAGCTTCGGCCTTATTACACTTGAGCCACCGGCTCTCATAATGTACATACTTCCGTGACAATGTATATATTATGATAAATAATAAAGCAGGACCTATGTCCTTTTTCCCCCTCAAAGGTAAATGTATCATTGCTATTTCTATTATGATCTCACATGGTCACTTGGGGGTTGATCCGGCTTACGATCGTATTCGAATCTAGCCGCTAAAAATTATGATCACTAGGGGGCTTCCTGTTCAAACATAGGTCGTATTCGAACCAAAGAGAACATAGCTGTCGATACCCTTTTGATTGGCACACTGCCGAGCTCACTAGGGAGTTTCTTGATCATATTTGAATCATAGCTCAACTCCCTTTGGGAACCGACGTGGATCGTATTCGAATCAGCGTCGCTAAACAACTCTCAAGGTCATTTGGGGGCTTCCTGTTCAAACATAGGTCGTATTCGAACCAAAGAGAACATAGCTGTCGGTACCCTCTTGATCGGCAACGCCAAAGCCACTGGGGGCTATATGATTGTATTCGAATCTTAGCTTAACCCCTTTGGGACGGTTCTCTGGTCGTATTCGAATCAGAAGCCTCCAAATTTTTGAAGTCTCTTTTTTGCAAACAAGTTCTTTTGATCATATTTAAGGTATTCACGGGTGGTTTCTGTTCCACCGGCTTAACTTTGATCAATAAAGTTGATCGCACATAATAAGCATCATATTACAGAGTTGGGTTTTCACCCTTATTATTCGGGTTATATGTAAAATATATGACCCTCCATGCGGTAAGCCGCCAAGGGACTTGTGATTTGTTTTCTATGCAGGACAATTAAGGACAGCTCTTTAAACATAAGGAAAGCAGAGGATCAAGCATAACCCGGCAGAATATAAGAGGGCAGCTTAAACAGTGTTGAGCGCCACACACGTGCGCGATGGCACGACAAAATCAAGTGTTTTCCTACTCTAGTACATAACTCCCCGAGTCCGAATAATGAGGCATTGTTTCATCAAGACGTAAGCATGAGCCGCTTGAAGGGTTAAAGGTGTGTTGGGCCTGAGGCTTCTGGGTCATCCCTCTCCGCTCCTCCGGCTGTTTCAATGTCCTGGAAGGTTGATGATTTCCAGTCAATGCCACTCAAGGCTTCAAATTGAGCTTCATCATCAATTAACCCGGCCGGGTCAACTTCAGGGGCGAAGGTATGCTTACGAGTTGGAGGAATCAGGCTGACTGCTTCATAATGTGGTGTTGGGATCCTCTGATTCTCCGCGTCATAGCCCGGTTGATATTTGGTAAGATCTGTGTCATTACCAATCAGAGTGGCCACAGGGCCTATGCTCTTCACGCAAGCGGTGAAGTCCTTCTGGTCATGGGGTGCCGTCCTCCTTCAAACCGGGATACCCAAGGGCGATGTCGGCCGGGTCTAGCTCCGGTAGAAACGCCTTGGCCCGGCTCAGAGCGGCTATGGCTCCGGCTTTTGCAGAAGCTCGTCTTAATTCTTGGAAGCGTTGAGGTAGCACGGCAAGCCGCCTTAACACATCCGCCAGATGAGTGGGAACTTCATTTGACAGAGCCACGACGGCTAAAGCACGTTGTGACCCGGTGTAGAGTTGTTCCACCAGGGTATAAACAGCCTTCAGCTTTGTCAGCATGTTTTGATTGAGATTGGAACTCCGGGGGCCTGCATTACAAAGTCAGGTAAGCTTATTGGAAAAGATGTAAACTAGCTAACACTTACCGAGTAACTTACCAAAGATTGCGGAGACCATCTGAGATACATGGCGTTTTAAGCCGGATAGCTCAGCGGTTGTTTCAGCAAGAGTGGCCTCCGCTTGTTCGGCCCGGCTGAGCAAAGCAGTCTTTTCATCCGCCCAGGCTTTTCTCTCTGCTTCAAACTTCTTCTTGAGTTTCTCTTGTGCAGATACACTGAATTCAAACTTGGAGTTGGCCTTTTGGGTTTCATTTTCTTGAGTTTTCAGGCGGTTCTTTAAATCAGAGATCTCCGATTCAAATTGCTTAATGGCGGCCTGCATAAATTCCGGTTTACCGTTAGGGTTATCATAATGCAACATTAAGTCCCAAGCACTTTGCAAGCAAAGATACTTGGCACTTGGTGGCTAATGTATGTTAAAGAGCTCTATTTACAGTGGCGGTTCATGGAAATAAGTCCCAAGCACTTTGCAGGCAAAGATACTTGGCACTTGGGGCTAATGCATAGCTGCTCAAATACTTGGTTAACACACGGTAAAGACCGGTTCAAATATTGAAAGAACATGCGGTGCCCCCATGTTTAGTTTTGGTAATTGATGACAATCTCTATGGACTAATGGTTGCCTTGAGTTATATTTGAAGGATTTGTCCATAGGCATTTCTTGAAGTCCATGTGGTGGTTTCAAGGAGTTTATGTGGTGACCAATGTGTTATTAAGGAATTATCCAAAGATTGGTCATGTGAGAGTTGAGCTTATTGCAAGCATGTCTTGAAGAAGAAGATTGTGTGATCATTCATGTTTACCTTCAAGACATCATCCAAATGAAGAGAGTTGGAAAGAGTCAAGGTTGATCAAGACTAAGTCAAGAGTGAATCAAGTTGATCAACACACAAAGCGCACAAGATGTACCGAGGGATCAAGCGATCCCATGGTATGGTAAGCATTGTCAATTACGCTTTGTGTACTAACCCATGGTCTTCGTGAGAGTTCTTTGTGGGGTTAGGTTGCGGTGTGCAAGTTCAAGTGAAGCATCATGAAGAGATCAAATGCTTGAAGCTTGCCGTCCATTGTGGTGACAATGCACTTGTGAAGATGTTGCGGTGTGCAAGTTCAAGTGAGGCATCATGAAGAGATCAAATGCTTGAAGCTTGCCGTCCATTGTGGTGACAATGGACTTGTGAAGATGTGCGGAAGAGTGGCTCACCCATAGTGGAGTATGGGGGAGCAATCAACTAGTCGTCATCGAGCCAACGCAACCAAGAAAGGTGGTCCAACTTGAGGGAGTCAAGATCGTCATCATCTAGCTCAAGTGGATCATGTGCAAGGCAAAGATTTGCTCTTGATAGGTTTTCTATTTTACCGGTCTCATGATGGTAGTTGGGAGACCGGGTTATAGGATCGATTGCCGTACTATCAAGGGGGGCTCTCGATGAGTAGCTTGATCGTATCGTTCATAGAGAGCTCAAACCATTGCATCCTTGCATCATCTTTATTGGTTCTTGTTTAGTTCTTCTCTTTGTGAGTTTTGGAGCTTATGGTCATCTTGATGACAAGCTCGAGTTCATCGAAAACAAAGTTCACTCGCATCTTCTATGATGTTTTCGATGTTGGAGGTTATGCCGGTTCTTATCCGCTGTTTTGATGCTACTCGTCTTCCTCTATCCAACAAGCTTGAGTTTGCTCAATTCGGAGCTCATATGCAGAAGTTATGGCAGTTTTGGTCCCAGCGGTAGTACCGCGGGCCGGAGCGGTAGTACCCCCTGGGTGCTACAAGCGGTAGTACCGCTCTAGAGCGGTAGTGGTACTACGGCTGGGTGCTACAACGGTAGTACCGCTCTGGAGCGGTAGTACCGCTGGTAGCCCCCAGCCGTAGTACCGCTGCGGTCTCGTGCTAGTACCGCCTCGATTCGAGGGGTCTTTTTTCGTGTCGGGTTTTACGGTACTAGCCGCGGCAGTGGGGGCCGTAGTACCGCTCGTATGCGGTAGTACCACCCTGACCACCGCGGTAGTACCGCTCTGGGCCCAGCGGCAGTACCGCGAGGGGGAGCAGTAGTACCGCTGGCCAAGCGGTAGTACCGCTCTCTGCGGGGCTGGTGTGGGGGGTAACGGTTGGATTGTTCCCCCACTATATAAGGAGGTCTTCTTCCCTAATGAACCTTATCTCTTGAGCTCGTGTTCTTCCCCATTGTTGACCTTCTTCGAGCTTGCTAACTCTCAATCCCTCCATGGATTCTTGCTAGTTTTTGAGGGAAAAGAGAGAGGAGATCTAGATCCACATTTCCACCAATCACTTTCTCCTCTATGTGAGGGGAACCCATTGGATCTAGATCTTGGAGTTCTCGGTGTTCTCCTTCTTGTTCTTCCTCTCATTTTCCTCCCTAGCATTAGTTGCTTCGGTGGGATTTGAGAGAGAAGGACTTGGGCACTCCGTGTGCCCTTGCCATTGCATTTGGTGCATCGGTTTGAGTTCTCCACGGTGATACGTGGAAGTTACAAGTTGAGAAGCTTATTACTCTTGGGTGCTTGGTGCCCTTGAGCTTGTTCCTCTTGGGTGCTTGGGCGCCCTAGACAGTTGGTGGTGTTCGGAGCTCAATCATTGTGGTGTAAAGCTCCGGGCAAGCATCGGGGTCTCCAATTAGGTTGTGGAGATCGCCCCGAGCAATTTGACGGGTACCGGTGACCGCCCCCAAGGGTTGCCAAAGTGTACGGGTTCGGTGACCGCCCCCAAGGGTTGCCATTTGTACGGGTTCGGTGACCGCCCTCAAGGGTCCCTTAGTGGAATCACGGCATCTTGCATTGTGCGAGGGCGTGAGGAGATTACGGTGGCCCTAGTGGCTTCTCGGGGAGCATTGTGCCTCGACACCGCTCCAAACGGAGATTAGCATCCGCAAGGGTGTGAACTTCGGGATACATCATCGTCTCCGCGTGCCTCGGTTATCTCTTACCCGAACCCTTCACTTATGCACTTTACTTTGTGATAGCCATATTGTTTCTTGTCATATATCTTGCTATCACTTAGTTGTTTATCTTGCTATCACCTAAGTAGGTTTTCTTGCTTAGCATAAGTAGTTGGTGCACATAGGTGAGCCTAGTTGTTGTAGGTTTTGTGCTTGACAAATTAACCGCTAGGTTTATTCCGCATTTGTTCAAGCCTAAACAGTAATTATTTTAAAGCACCTATTCACCCCCCCTCTATGCGACATCCACGATCTTTCAAATATGCTGTCTAAGCCGGTTTTTGGGCGTTACTGGATAAGCCGTTTTTTCTTACAGTGATTACTAAACTGGCGTTAAGTCTACAACATATTTCATCATAAGTAATAGACTTGGGGGCTGACACGGTAAGGATAACTATGGAGTAAGCAAGAGAGTCATACCTCAGATTTTTGCTGTATTTGTTTCACCATATCAATTTCCAGATCCCGGCTGTTGTGCACTTGATTCACATAGCCAGAGACAATGTCTCCAATGCTCAGATGAGCATAATCAGTGATGTCTAGCTTGGCCCTGTGGTGTTCCAGAAGTTCTTCCTTGGCAGAGCACTTAGCCAGCACGGTAGGTGTTCCCGGTTCGACAAACTCAGTCCGGGTGATTTCAACGTCCGGATCATCTGGATGAGCCGGGCGGGGCACAGCACGCCGGCGGCGGCGGCGCGGGCCGGCGGGAGG